>NC_056737.1:963273447-963393447 GCF_019279795.1 Protopterus annectens
CTCAGAATTATCCACCATGTGTAACAGTCATGGTCCCCCTGTCACACATCTATTTGTGTGTAGATCACATAAATATATGTGCTGTTCAGCTCCATGATGATTGCCCCTACAGACATACAGATATGGGTACTTAAACAAAGAGGTGTATAGTTATACAAATACAACAAACCAGCGTCCACAGTGAAAAATGTTTAATATTCACTAGCACCTCGGCTTAAAATACATTCAGTGGAGTAAAAAATCAACACCAAATCACACCTTTTATACACACAAGAAACAACTCAATCATTTAATTATGGAATTAAACAATAATTATATTAAAACTTTCCAATTATAAGCCGCATTAATCCCCACAGGGGCTAAAGTACTATACATTAAAATACAAAGTGCTTTCTTATATAGAAACTTCTTTTTAACATCAATAAATTCATCACATTTTCCCACCTTATCTAAAATTGTGCCTTGTAAACCTGTTGGGTCACTATTATGATACTGTAAAAAAATGCTGTGTCAAAGGGTTCTCAAGTTTACCATTCCTTATATCTCTATGTTCCTGCAAGCGTAACTTGAAAGTCCTTTTGCTTTCCCCTATATAGTATATGTGAAGATCTGAGGAAGCCCACTTTGGTGCGTAAAAGCGCTTGTCTGTTTGCATTTTAATAATAAAGGAGTTCGTATATGGAGTCTTGAAGTTTGTCGTGCTTCCTGGTTGCTGAATCCTACAGTGTTATTACATGTCACATGGGAATTTCAGAGCATAAATTATACATTCTGTATTACAATAAAATCTATTTAATACATTAAATCTATGACCATTAATATCCTCAAAAGTGCATACTATATGCTTACATGAAATGCATTTACCACAGGGGTATGTACCCCTTAATATAGGGGCCTCATGCATCTTACTACATGAGACCATAAATTTGCTATCCACAAGCCTATCTTTAACTCATTCACTCCAGAGCAGCTCAAAAAAAGCTGCCTGATTAATTCCACCATAGGAACAACAGTGCAGCCTGAACTTATTTTTAGAAAATCATTTTCTAATACCATACAGAAAACAAATGTTCATAACTCTTTAACTATAAGAGCTAGACTAAAAATGTAAAAGTGAAAGTTGTTCAGTTGACACTGACCTTTCCAACAGTGTAAAGGTTGATAGTGTGTATCAATGCCATTATTATATATCTGGCAAGGAATGTTGATATTGTGCATATTTTTTACCTTTTTGGAAAAGCAAAGTGCAGTATCTTGGGCAGTGCACCATGAAGACCCATGCAATTTATATTTAATTTGTTTGTATGATTGTCAGCTTTAAAATGATGCCTTAACCATTACACTGTGATGCTCCTTTATGGAGATATTCACAGAAATATGATTAATATATTATTTCTCATAATTGATAAATAAAGCATAGTATCTCATCAGCTGTAACAGACAGAGGCTATGTATCAGTGTAAAGGCTGTGCGGCTCAATGTCGGCTTCAAAATGATGCATCATTTGTGCCATCACTATGCTCCCATGCAAAGATATGGGCATAATAATGAGAAGTATTGGAAATGTATAATTTTCATAATCCTACAAGACTAAAGAAACTGTGATATCTGTACATGTGTGCAGTGCACAGACACAGTTCTTTTACCATGTTGTAAGGAGTAAAACTGTCTTCAAAATGAGGTATTACTTGGCACACTGACATGCTCCCTTGCAAAGATATTTACTAAAATATGAAAAAAATCATAATTTACATAACCTAAATATGAAACACACTTTACTACCTCTACATGTGTCAATATAGATGCACAGTTCTTTTACCATGTTGCAACAATGAATACTGTCTTCAAAATTAGGTATTACATAGCTCATTCAGATGCTCCCCTGCAAAATTATTTACCAAAATATGAAAAAAATCATAGTTTCCATAACCTAAGTCTAAAACAAACTTTAATATCTGCACATGTGTACAGCATAGAGGCACAGTGCTTTTACCATGTTGCAGCAATGTATACTGCCATCAAAATGAGGTACTACTTAGCTCATTCAGATGCTCCCTTACAAAGTTATGTACCAAAATATGAAAAAAAAATCATAATTTCCATAACCTAAGTCTGAAACAAACTTTGATATCTGTACATGTGTACAACACAGAGGCACATTTCTTTCACCATGTTGGAACAATGAATAATGTCATCAAAATGAGGTGTTACTTAGCTCATTCAGATGCTCCCTTGCAAAGTTATGTCCCAAAATATAAAAACAATCATAATTTCCATAACCTAAGTCCAAAACAAACTTTGATATCTGTACATGTGTACAAAATAGACGCATCGTTCTTTTGCCATGTTGGAACAATGAATACTGTCTTCAAAATGAGGTATTACTTAGCACATTCAGATGCTCCCTTGCAAAGTTATGTACCAAAATATGAAAATTATGAATTGTGAATTATGAAAATCATAATTTCCATAACCTGAGTCCTAAAAAATGATATCTGTACATGCGTACAGCATGCAGACCCAGTTGTTTTACCATGTAGACACATATGATTGTAAATATACACATTCTTGGTGTAGCCAACATACTGTTGAATGGGTACATGTAAACAGAAAAAGCAGGGTAAGGACCACCACTCCACTAATGAACCCCGGATTGGCATGGGACTTCAGTGGCAGGCAAGGCCATCTGATCTGTCCAATAGTTGTGCTGGCTACCCACTCAGCTGATACCACTACAGTCTCATGACCTCCTTCATGTCAGCAGTTTGCCTTACCTATGCCTTTTCTCTTTACATGTGTCCATTCGGCAATGGACCTAAGGGATCAATTTCTGTATTACTAAGCCTTTCCTGTCATCTAAACTCTACACATGCCTGATAAAAGCAGAATAAAAAAGAAGTATTGCAGGATGGTTACTGACATATTAGATTGTACGTGCTAGCACTCTCCTGAAACAGTTGTTTTTTCTCAGCATCTTCACCAGCTCTTTACTACAGTTATTTGCCAAACTCAGAAAAATATATTTTACACAACGCATTTCATAATCGAGGTTTACTTACCATACTGGTCCCTACTTGGTCAATGGGTGTTTTCCATTCTTCTCACAAGCTGTATATTACCAATCTTGCATAGATCTCCTCATGCCATTGTGGAGGTCAGTCAAGAACAGCACAATGCTCTCCTCAGTTAGGTGAACACCATCCCTTCTTAACAGGTGAACATCTTCTGTAGTGATGCTGTCATGGCAGATTGTAGATCCACCGACCCTGTGCATCAAGCCATGCATGAACCCATTCTGTAATCATCTGGCCTTGTGCGCTGCCCGTTGATTGTTAGCTGTTTTCCATATCTTTTGAGGAATTATGTCAGACCACACAAAATGACAATGTGTCCACCGCAACTGCAGGTGTTCAAAAATTGCTGTGATTTGAAACCGTAGCCTTCCAAGTGGTTGACTGATGACATCATTCCCTCCAATGTGCAGCACAAGGATGTCAGGCTCAGGGTAGACGGAACACTTCTCTTCCAACTGCAGCACTCTGCTCTAATGCATACCTCTTCTTGCAATCCAGTATACCTTCACACTGGATGTGGAGAAGCTCAAGTTGTACTGGTTTTCAGTTATGGAGGCATGGCTGGCAGCCTAGTGAATGTAGGAATGACCACATACCCACACTCTCACTTATCGTTCTGCTCGTGAAGCCATGTCAGTGTCAGAAGGTGGACAAACCTGCACAGGAAAGAAAATGCAAGCAGATTACTACTGATGTTTGACAGATATATTGGAAGAGTACATATGTATGTATATCATAATGCATTACCTGGTTAGACCATCCAAATATTCACTCCTATCCACAGGGGCATTATTCTTTTCATAAGGTACATAAGTGGTGATGATGCTGCAGAGGTACATACCTACTACACACACAGGTTTTCCATTAGCATGTTCTAATACATGTTAGTGTGGAGTAGAAATACTATATCATTATAAGTCAGTCAAAATAGTATAACACTTGGATGTTACTCAGCCCTTCCTCCTGCCACCTAATTTCCACCCATGACTGACAAAGCGTGGAAACATGTCCAGCTACTGAGTATAAGCAGAAGTACAGTAATACAAGCAGAAATGGCAAACGTATCTGGTTCATCCATGTAAGAATTAGTCACAAAAGTAATAATTCCAGTTATCGGATCTGACCATCACTCTGGTTACAATAAGACCCATTAGTTTTCTTCACTGCAGTATGTCAATATTATTAACAGATAATAAATTATTCTTGAAAGTGTGATACATAATCAACAAATTATGGTAACCATCACTGAAACCTGAGCTATAGATAATATATACTTGTTACATCATATCTGTATTATGATCTTCAGCAGTCTGACCATGTATGCACAAGCACTTCCCTGGTACACAAATGAATTATTTCCCCTACCAAAATCTTCATTACTACATGTTATACACATGTCCCTTAATGAAACATTCACCCAAATGATCCCTTCAGGAAAATGTTGCGATATGCACAATCACCATCTCCTAAAAGAGAAAATAGGAAGCTTTCTCAACTCAGAACATTCTTTAAATTTAAAAACATAATTCCAATACTGCTTTATAATTGTAACTATTTGATCACACATAAGATCATAAATAGTGACCATATATACTTTTTTCTGTTCATGTGCATTATCTGTTATGTTACTACTGTACCTATGCCTAAATTGTCTAACACTATGTGGCTGTTCATAGGTTCATAGGTTGGTGCTAGGCTATTGGCCCTAGAGCCTATACAAGCCTAGCCATAACAATTCCCTGGCTATGTCTTCCCACACTATTTACTTCCCTGGACTCCTGTCTAGCAGAGTGACTGACATGATCCCCAGGGTGAATCCCTGTGTCTCTATGTTGCATATATGTGCCATCAATGGCCATTTAGTGACCCCTACAATGACAATATTGTGGATGCCTAAGTGGGTGCTTTGTAAATGTTGCCTGAGCAGGGAATATAGCCAGATGGCTTTGCTCAGTCTGGGGGTTGTACGTCATGATGTACTCTCACCCAAGTCCTTGGTGACTGCCTCAGAAATGTCCACCACATGTGATAGTCATGCTCCACCATCACACATCTGAACTGTGTACAGTCATTTGTGTGTAGATCACACATATATGTGTGCTGATCAGGTCCATGATGATCGCCCCTACAGACATGCAGATACTGGTACTTAGACAAAGAGGTGTATAGTTATGATGGTCAGTGGATGCACCACCTTTGTGCAAAGGTACAACAGTTGCCATTGTCCACTCAGCTGGTGTGCAGCCAGTGGTGTCAGTATGAATGCAAGTGTTTCCCAATGGTGATACTAATCCTTGTCAGATCACATCTGGGATGCATCCTGGAATTTTAGCATATGAAATAGATCCTGCTTATCTTCCATTGAGAGGTCAGTTATGAACTGCTCTGTAAATATGGGAATTATGGGACTGGTTATAGGAATGTCATGTATCACATGTGGTGGGAACAAGGGATTGTAGTTGGTACAGACAGTGTGGGAGTACAGGTTAGGTATGAGTACAGACCCATCATATGTGACATCATGACATCTGAGGTCAGTGACAATCTGGGCCTGTCCTTTGTGGTTACACATGTAACTACACCGTGGGTTGTGATTCTGCTTTGTGTGGGTGACTAGTTTTGTCACTTACTGTGTCTATACAACATCACAACAGCACTATGTGTTTCTTTTAGCTGAGGAGGTTGTGCCTCCATATTAGGAGGACACCCTCACCCCAACTGTCACACAGCAATGTCCACCTGTTATTGCCCAGCCTGCTAATGGCAGTTGTTCACCAGTCAGGTTTGTGGAGACATGATGAGCCTGTGTCCCTCCTGTCCCATACAGCCAAGTTCATGCAGTTGTAATGCTGCTGACATAATGCATGGGTGTAGAGCTCTGCATACTTGCCTGTCCCATCTAAAGAGGGAGGTGCAGTCATGCTATGTCAACCATAGGAGGTAATAAATGGTTTTCTTGACATATATGTCTATATTTTCTGCAAGGAGGGGTACATGCTGGTAATTCTAAGGAGACTGATCTGTGGCCAGAACCCACCAGGGAGGGCCCCACATCATGGGGGCTGTAATGGTCACCCACATTGATAAACACATGATGCAGTGTGTTGGTTCCCCATGTGGGGATGTCACAGCACTGCTCCAGGGCATTGTAAGTAAGGACCTGGACCATCATTTGGGCAAGTGACTGCAGCACAACTACTAAACAACACAGTGTATACATATTACACTTCCCTAACATGTTTGTCTGTGTTGTGCTTGCATGACTCCCTTCTTGCAACATGCTGGAAGTAGCTGCAATACTTACTTGCACATAGGACAACTGTCATGTAGTGTCAAGCAGTGTTCCCAGATCTCTGAGTCATGTCACCTGAAATGCCATGATAGGAGTTAGCATGGATGCAAGCACTTACACTGTCATACACCTGCTGACACCGGACCAAACACTGTTACTTTTGCTCAAGGCCAGATCATGCCTATCAACTGTAACCAGCAGAGCCCATTGACTGTTACACCAAGCAATGGATGTCAGACATACGTCTCACTCCAGCCATGGTGTGACAAGGTGCATGACAATATTAGGCCAGCAGGCCATGCTGGAAACTATGTACATCATGTACAGAGTGTTATATTAGCTGGTGGATAGGCAAGTGTCTAACAGCCATACTCTAGGAACGTAGCATTGGGAGACCTATGCTCCACCAATGGAGCTCACCATCCTCCATTATTGGCATACCCCTTTTACCTATTCCCTCTCTGCAGTCACAGCCACTATGAGTGACCTCTGACTGAGTACTTCAGGAGGTCATTGCATATTAGGAGCTGTCACAGAATCCTACACACAACCAAGAGTAATCCAGGATGGCCTAAGAAGCAGTCAGTTGTTTGAACCACTGGCAAAGACTTAATGCCAGCAACTGCACAATACTGTCCTGTGGGAAATCATCCACCCCTGCAAAATATTGTAGTGTCCGCACACCCCACACAGTTGAGCCATTACACTTGGAGTTATGGACACAGACAGTAATGAAGCCTTTGTCTTTCACTGGTTGGAAATATATGGGAATGCATTCACTGTTGTACAACTTATACTGACAGGTTTGGGATGTAAATCCCAGACTGTCACTGGTATACTGAATGTGGCAGTCATCACACCTAACATTGTGAGCAATGGAACCTTTGCAATGTCACTACACAGGCATATTGTACAACTGTAGCAGCCACACAGGTTCCATGATACACCAATACACAGTATAGGTAACATGTCCTATGGAGACCATGTTACAACCGTACGTGTGTAGTCTGTCTCCTAAATGCTTTGGAAGGGATGTGTATGGCTCCATACAGGGAGGTGTCAGATCCCACTGTGTACCTCCCTGTTATCCATGACAGGACTAATACATGTCTCACCTGTTCTACACACCCACAATCTCACTGTGCTATACATAGTACATGCTGGAGAGACAGGTATGTAACACAGACAGTACACCCTTCATGTAACAGGCCCCCCATGCATGTGAAGCACACATCTGCTGTGACACACATTGTGTGCAGGTTACACAATGGGTTGCAAAACACGATAATCATAACTGGTGTCAGCCAACTGTCTGTACTGGACACAGGATATTTGTAGATGGGTCATCTTCATCACCACAGCATGTAGATGTGTTAGCTTCCAAAACTCTGGAGACACTTACCAAGGGTAGCAGACCTTTTCACAGATTAGGAATGCATGGGTATGCTGAATGCCATCATTGTCCTTGTTAGCCTGTTATACACATATACACCTATGGAGCCATGTACTTATAGTGATGTACCTTGCTGAAGACATATTTCTGCTGTGCTGACATGCCATTCTCTACTGCTTTATTGCCTCTGTGTATCCATAGGTTATCCCAACATACTCCTGAAAGAGAAACATAACCAGGTCCTTGGCACACCTATCATTGTGTAACTAAATAGCCATTGCAGCATCATACAACACAAGGTACATAAATGTATGTGGTGTACTCATGTCAAATGCCAGCATATTGTATCTGTCAGTAACTACTACAAATGGCATGGGAAAACAACACTGCATTGCACAAATACATGTTACCTAATATAGTCACCTTGTGTATCAGACACACAGCCTCATTTCCCTGCATTGGCGGTAATGATGACAGGGAAGTGCCAGAGGTATACTCACTTGCACAGGGTGTTGTGTAAGGGTGCAGGAGCCCTAGGCTGAATCAAGTAGTTGACAGCATGTGTGTGAGTCAGGAAGGGAAGCAGGTAAGATGGACCATGGAAAGGTGCTGTGTGTCTGTAGGTGACCTGTATTTGACAGTGGTATGTGAGTGTGTGTGTGTACAAAGTAAAGCTCAGTGCTAGCCCTGCATGTGTGTATGTTGGATAGCTTCATACCATACATGGTAGAGTTGACAGTTCACCATCTCTGGGCCTCAACATGGGAACTGTCGCTGCCAGGAGTTGCACTGGCACCACATGCCCATGGTCAGTTGGCAATCGTGCTGATAGTACAGCAATGCAGGCAGCAGGCCTGGGATGGCAGTCTGGAGATTACACTGCTGTAAATCTACATCTATAACAAAACAGTGTCATGCTTACCAGGAACAGGACCATTGGCTTGGCCCTTACCCTATGAACCTGTCAAAAGTTGAGGGAGAGGTAATGTCAGTACCACTGCATGTTTCAGTGCAACAAGGTAATACATCTATGTATCTCACATGTACAGTAGCTACTGTGTTAATTGTATTGGTCACATTCCAAGTATGAGAGTAAAACTGAGATTAAACCAGCCCCAAAGAACAAAGACCTGACACCCATGTAAAAGTATGTACACCCTGACACACTGAATGCAACAGTATTATAATGCTGATCAAACTAAGCTTACCTGCATGCTCCTCTTCTGTGGAAACTATGGCACCCACATCCATGATGTATGATTGATGGATGCCTGTGAACTGTCGCATGTGCCTAGTTTTGCCAGAAATTCCTCAGTGGCCAAGAGTGGTTGCTCTGCTATAGGCCCTTCACCAGTGACACCACAATCCCTGGCTACATCTGCTGCTCTTCTTAGGACAGCATTGATCATATCCATTGAGTAGTGTCGAACCTATTCATATGTGCTGCCCTGATGACCCATGACATTCATGTCACGGATAAGGTCAGCCCACAATGCAGCCTGCTGTTCCCTGTTTTGCATCCCCCTGGACAGTAGGATCTCATGATGTTGCCACAGTCCTTCCAGTATAATTTCATTCTCTGCATCTGAGAAAGGTGAATAGTGTCTAGGGTACATGATACCTGAAAGACAACAAAATGGGAACACGTTACAGGATCACATATGTGGAAGTACACTATGTAGACATACAGCAAGTACAAACTGACTGGCACTATCCACTGCTTGTCCATACATGTCATACTCCACAGTGTGCAAACATACTACATATGTGGATAAAACTGAGACAGTAGCAATAGTCAAGCTATTCCTGTGTGTGCCATGACAGATACTGCTGTATGATCATATACCCAACACTCGAGTCTGCTGTGATGTGCCCCCATGGGCAATTCCCCGATAATATGTCATAAGAACAGTGCCACACAAATAGGAGTGAGCTATTACAATCATTAAAATGTGACAGTCCAATGGGATCAGTGTGCCACAATGACAAAAAACAATGTGCCCTTGATGTATTGTATGTCCGCTGTAGATTTAATAAATCAGGAGTTCAATGACATGTCATTATCACAGGTCTAAGAAAGGCTTAATGCTGTAATCCCTATTCCCCATGAGTATATTCACACATCTACATCCTGTTGTACACAAAAAGAGTTACATACCTGATAGAGTGCAATACTCCTCTGTTAATATGTCATGATAGTGAAGTTTTCACACAAACAGGTGTTCTGTGTGAGGAAAGTCTCATATAGAATGGTTCCCCATAGCTAACTGCTTGCCTTTTTAACATGCTTCTCATTAGCAGGTGATTACATCTTAACCATTCTGTGGTTCTGAAATGCTAATTGCAGCCAACACAGCTGATTTGCACTATCATCAACCAATAACATGCAACCACACTACAATATATAAGGCCTTCATGTAGATTGGGGCCCTTTCTTATATGTTATGCTGGACATTACTGGGGTGAGGAGACTACTTCATTTCAGAGGGTAGGTTTGTAACAGCAACTTTTACATAGAGATGTGTGTGCTACAGGCTGTAGCTGCTGCTGCAAGTAATAGGCCTAGGCAGAGGGTGTGAACACTTTGGAGGACAACAAGCTATAGGAGTAACTGTGAGAGCTATGTCAGCTTTTTTATAGAGGTAGAGTCACAGCAAGGCTACTCTTTCCAGTCCAATTAAGGCATGTTTTTAAAGTATGTTAGGCAACAGTATCACTAACAGAGTACTAGGCCACTTGTTTTTTGTGTTCTTGAGTAACATGAGGGATTAATATAACAAAATGTCCACCATTTGGGTGACTGTCAGACCATGTGTTACTGTCTGGTAGTAATTTGGAATGTGTATGCTGGCAGTCCTTGTTACAAGCAGGGTCTTCATATGTATATGTTAGTAGTGCAGCTGGGCTAATCTGCACTATGAGTTTGAAAAGGTTGTGTATTGCACTCTAATAGTAGTGGGCCACATTTGCATTACCTGAATTAAAATCCTCTGTGAATGCATATTAATACATGATGTGACATTTTATGCACTTATAGTTTTGCTAGGGATATGTGAAGTCTGTTCCTACCTGCAGGCCTGGGACTTCCATCAGTGACATGCAAGCATTTAATTTGATATGCATTGTGTGGATAAAGAGTGTATAACTCAGTCATTATTTGCTGGCCTCACAATACTATAATTCCAGTGCTAGACACCACTGGATTTGAACCCAGGACTGTGTGTGGCAAAATGTACTGTTTACAAGTCATTTAACAGTCTGAGCTCCTGAGTCACTGCTAAAGCAGTTATATTTGCAAGATATATATATATATATATATATATATATATATATATATATATATATATATATATATATATATATATATATATATATATGGTTCCCCTTCAGAAGGTCGAACGGCTGAAATCTCAAAATGTATATGGTCGACCTTCTGAATGGGGATCGACATACAGCGCAGAATGGGAGATTTCCCTTTCTTTGCTGTAGTACAATCTTGGAGTTGGTATAAATGAGTAGCAGGGGGTGTGTTTCTTTTTTTTTCCCTTTCAGAAGGTCGAGCTTCTGAAATTCGAGCATATCGCTTCGGCCATATGCATTTTGAGATTTCAGCCATTCAACCTTCTGAAGTGGGATCATGTACACACATACAGGCTGTGACAAATATTTGCTACATCCGTCAGTATGTGCATGGCTTTATATGGATGCATTTCTGCATTAAGGTCCAAGTTGAACATGAATTTTGCCATTAATGCCATAACAGGTATCTTTCTACATGTTGCTGATAAAAGGGCACATTTACCTCCTATCACAGGCCTCACTGACATCCATTCCTATGTCTTTGGCTTTCTAGTAGTGTACTATTGCGCCAGAGTCCAAGATACACTTTGATTTTTTCCATTAATATTAATCAAGGTTAAAGTGACGTGGCACAATGCGCATCTCTGCTGAAACACACTTAATTACTGTAACTTGCAAATACTATGTTTTGTTTAAATCACCTGTTTTAATTAAGAGTTGTGTGCATGGCATGTTAATGCAGTGGTCTGCAGATGTAATGGTCTTAGGTTTGAAATATGGGACATGTGTTTATTTTGTAAGTATGTATTACAATTTTAAAGGCACATATAGTCAATACATCTCTATTTAGCTGAGCTTAGCAGTGCTGCTCTAAAGAAATATAAAGAAAAGAAAGATTGGGAGATAGGAAAGTGGTGAAATGGGGACAAGCAGGGGGGAAACCTAGTGAAAGTAGGTAGGGATGTGCAGGAGGGGTGTAGGAAAAAAACATAGCTATCCATTTCTTGTACAGCAACAACTGTGCACTTTGACAGAATTTGTACATGACTTTGAACTGTCACCCCCAGAGAGAGGGGTGAGGACAACATAACTGTGTTGTCAAGCCAACTGGACAAAATTGCATGTGTCCAGTGGACATGTATGTGAAATGGAGAGCTATGTATGGGATGATATTTTTTTGGGACAGGTGTTCACTTTTTTTAAGATTAGAGTGCAATGTTGAGGAAGGGACATAGGTACATGTGGGTGAGGTAAGGTGGGTAGATGCAAATGCATTTGCAGACAGACAAGACAAACAGGACAGCAGACAGGGGCAGTGTGTGACACATGAGAGGGTGAACGCCTTGGATAGGGAGGGTGTTGTGGAATCTAAGTCTCATGTACCTTCACAAGGCAGCAGTGGGACTCTCAACCCCACCAATGGGACTCTCTGCACTGCTCCATCATTTCCCTGGGAGTGGCAGTGATGGAGGCTGGGCACCGGGGTGAGGCTGCTCCAGGAGGTTGGCTAACATGTCTTCAATCCAGTGCAGGCAGTGGTCAAACCCACGGTAGACTATCCTGCATACTTCAATCATATACATTTTGTTCCTGGAGTTGGAGAAAATGAGTGCAGTATCTGACTAAATTCATTTTGCATTCTAGAACTACTACAGTATTATACTTGACTGCAGTATCAGTAGAACACACATGCATTGAATACAGCTGTAGTACATTTATTGAAACAGACTTCTTTAGGAATCAGCAATGCTACTCAACACTTTATCGGTATTGCTGACAAATGTCTGTGAAGTCCACACTCAATATGTGCCCATAGATTGGGCTACCTTTATTACCTGGAGTAGGAGGAACAGAGAGCATTGTGTGACTGATATTGGACTAGAGACATTGTTACACTTGACTGCAGCATCCTTACCATAGACAAACAATACAGCACTACCACAATGGTTATGCCAGTACAATCCTGCTGTACACCATTTTGCTTTCTGTTACTGGCATTGCATATTATTTATTGCAATACATTTGTTACTGTTCATTGATTGCACTACTCCAAAAAAATTGCCCATTTAATGCACTATAGTTCTACTTGACCATGTATTGCACTACAGTTTTTATTGTGTATACTTTATTGCAGGAAATGCTTTACTCGTTCTTGCTTATTGCACTGCAGTTAGCATAATAAATCCATACTTACCACACTCGTGGTACAACCTGGCAAGGCGCCCAGCATGGTACTCAACAGTGTGAGCCATCTCAGCTGCAGCTGTTGAAAAAGAAGCACACCATTATGCATGCCATTTTTGCAGACATTCAGTTTGCAGTTTGATAAAACAGTGGAAAACATACTTGCATATTTGTGGGACAATCTCAGCTCATGCCTCTTGGAACCAGGTGTCCAAGGTTCCCCTCTTTCTCCTCTTCAGGTAATCAAAATGGTGGTGACACTGCTCACCTGTATGGGGGATACCAGTAGAACTGATGAGTTCTCTGGCCAACTGGTCCCAGGCCTCCATTTTACATTCTGAGCCCTGGAAACTGCCCTGCATCAGCTTAGGCTCATGTTTTCTTCAGCAGGAGCCCAACAAAGACTCTGGACTCCCGTACACCCCATCTCTATGCCCAAAAGCTTTCACCTTCATCAGCACTGCCTGGCATATCAACAGATGATTAGACTCCAATGATTGGTTAAGAATTCCCATCTATTGGCCTTAATATAGGCTGTTTTCCCACCCTTACATGTCATTGAGCAACATTTAAAAAGTGCTGTGTTGCTTAGCATCACACAAACCAGGTAAGCAGAGCTAAGCAGTGTGAAAACTCACACAACCAACATTTTAGCTAAGTTTAGCACCACACAAACATCAATAACCATTAGCATATTTAAGCAGTGCTCAGCATAGCGCAGCAGTGCCATATTTCACAAATTTGGTTATAGAATTAAACATATGTAATAAATAAAATTGCAGACATCTTATGACTGCTGCGGACTCAAACCCAGAACCTTCTAAGCATTAGGCTGTCACTCTCCCCCTTTAGTTACTTGGATATTATAAAAACTAGTATACTTTCACATATACTACTGGGCTACATGTTAACTTTTCTAAGCACTATGGCTTACCACACAAACACAATTAAATAGACCCAGAAATAAATAATTAATTACACCTGGTTTCTATTTTTGGATATCTGGTAATGGTTGGCTATGTATGTATGTATGAGCACCACTCAGCTCTGCAGCGCTGCGCCACACAAACAATTTTTTTTAAAAAAAAGTACATAATTATAATTAATTACATCTGGTTTCTATTTTTAGATATGTAGCAGGTGTCAGCTGTCTGCATTGCTGTGCTCTGTGCCATGCAAACATACAGAGTGGGGAAAAAACTTGATAATAATAAAATATTACACATTTCAGCCAATTCACAGTGTTTTAGTAGTAGTGGGGAGCATTAAAGGGAGACTCACCTTTTAAATAACATCTGACCAGGCATCCACAACTAAGGTGGCTTCAACACTTCTCCCTACATGGATTAAATATCACTGTTTCTATGCTCTCCCTCGGCAGTGCACAATGATTAAATATATACCTACATGGATTTTATTAAATACTGGGAATAGTCTTCTTTTACATATCTTTATGCATGTCTGTATGTTATGCATTTCTACAGGATTCTTTGCCAATCTATATTATACATCTTTGAATCATATTAATTCAGTTTTGATTCTTAGTCAAGTGAGGTCATAACAGCATTAAAAGATTACCAGACTACCATTCAGACTAGTTTTTAGTTGATCATCATCCCTGAAACTATTTTGGTGTTTAGTTTTCCACATTTGAATGGTGATCTGTTTAGCTGGATGGAATATTATGTAGATAACTAAAAATGATGGAACTGCAACAAGTTATCAGATGGGCCAAAATCCAACAGACTGTACATTAGAGCTGCTTTGTTATTAGACTCCCCTGTGTTCTTTTTTTTCTTATAGTTTGTCTTGCCTGTGTGCTTTGTACAGTAGATCCAGAAATATTGCAAAAAGAATAAATTATAATGTGAGTTATTGTCTGCTGACACATTTTATCTAATAATAATCTCCAGTAAAAACATTAACTTCGACTTTGAGTTACACTGCTACTGGTTGGCTAATAACAAGATCTTTGTAAATACCAGACAAGACTAGTGTTATGCAATTTAGCACTCATGAAAAGGGCAATAATGCTTCTGCATTTAACATTCCCAACACTGCTCAGAACACTTTGCTTAACATCACTTCACAAAAGTTTTTTGGAATACTACCAGATCCTTTTCTCTTAATTGCAGTATAAGTCAATGCTCAAATCAGTAAATTCCTGTGCATTTAAATTTTGTTTCCTCAATCTCAAGTCTTACAGGACTTGAGGCCAGATGCCATATTGGTATCAACATTATTTTTCTTAGGACTGAATATGGACTACCCAAGCTTCTTGCAAACTTAGCATCTAATACCTGTCTGCTACGTACCACTGAAAATAAAATACTCTATTAGTACACCACTGTGTTACAATAGAAAGTTGGATGGCTAACAGCATCAGTTAGAGATGCTCTACCGTATAACACTCTCACTTACAAGCTTCTTAACTCTGAGTCATTTCTACCATTAAAGAACAAACTATTCAGCATTGAGTGCAACTATATTCTCAGACTGTTGATACAATTTATGAGCACGACCTAACTGTAGTACACATTATAGACTTAGTCTTATTAAGTCTATGATTCCTGAGAGCAGTTGGGTTTCTCACATATTTAATGATTAACCTATGATCTATAAGTGGACAATATTCAATGTGAAAAGGTTTAATTTCCAGGTAAATATGAAATAGAATAATTCCATCCACTAGTGACAGTCATCTGACACTTAAATAGAGTAAAGCAGTCATACTGCTCATGGTCTGCTAAAGAAATGAGTCTGCTATTTCACCTTAATCCACAGTCAGTAAAACATGTTTTCCTGCACAGAAGTAGGGCAGTGGATGTGTAACATATGCCACCATAGTTAGGTGGAGTTTTGCAAAGAACTATATGTCATTTGCATATCAAACTGATTTGTACAGCTGCTTGTATTGAAAATGTATTTGTAAAGTTGCTTGTGTTGGAAAATGTACCAACAGTGGGTCCTGATGGACAGAAAAAGAAATACACCTGTATGTCAGACTGTATTGTAACTGTTGGAATTAATATATTGCAACAGAGGATACTGGAAGAGAAAGAGGTTAATCTCAGTCCAGCTAACTTTGAAAAATAGTCTGAAATTAAATTACATTGTAGGCCATAAAAATTGTATTTTATAGCTCTGATTGCAGCCAGACACAAAAAGGCTGTGAAAACAAGGACTAGGAATCCTGCTGTATTGTTCTTAACAGTTAACTAATTGCTACCTTGGAAGGGTGGAAGTGTTGAAATGGTTTTATGGCTTCCATATGCTATAACACATCTTAGCAAAGCTCTGTGTATGGTAACACATATGTGCAAGATTATGGTTCAGTTTCTAGTAAAGGGGGGGTAGTATGGGAACCAGACATCAGATGACCAGATGCATGTGATGTAATTCTTTAATCCAGAACTGAAATTATGTTTTAATACTAGATGAGACAGAAGTCTCACAGCAGTTTGTGTTTTGAAACCTGACAAAGAAGGAAGACCACTCACCTACTTAATATTGCCTTGGTTTAAGTTAAGTAATGAGGAAATAGTAATTCTTTAGTCAGTGAGGAAATATAATGAGATTAGTTAAGTACAGTTTTTCTGTATCTGTGTGAATTTATTCATTCATGTTATTTTAATATTTCCTGTGACTGAAGCTCTGATGTTTATTGTGAATAGCTGGAGGATTAATCCATATGTAATTATCACTGTGTATTACAGCGTTTCATGTTTATTTATTGGTCATAGTTACTAGTGCCTAGCACATCTTGGATTAAGGAATAACCCTGCACCTTTGGCATACAGAACAAATGGGCTTATATTAATTTTTTTGCAGAATTAACTATCCCTGATTTATAGGTGACTTTTTGAACGGCGTTTTGGACCCATCCAAAGTCTGCTGCATTTCACGACTATCTTCTTTCTCGCCCACTGAATGCGCAGTACTCTTAAAACACCTCCAATTTGATAGTTTACAGTTTTAATTGATAGCATTGCCTAACCGTATTAGAAAAACAGCTAGTAGAAATGGCATTTATGCTTTTATTTTACAGTTCCATTTTGATAAGAATTGACAAACTTTAAACCTGCACGGTCTCTGCTTGTTTGTCTGTATGCTATTATGTACTGGGCAAAGCTACGTGACTGCAGCTAATATTTGTGTGTTCTACTGATTTTTTTTTTTCCTGCAACTAGTTGAACCACTGTTTTTTTTGGACATTTTTACTTTGGATTTCCAACTGTTCAACTGTTAGTAGGCTTATACTGTTTTACTTTATTGTTGTTTATGGCAACCCAATGCATAGTATGGTTTCTCTAGTGTTCCTATTCTTGATGTATTTCTGTGGACCTTGTTACTAGATCAAATTGTTCCCCAGCTTGTTACAGTATGATATATGTATATACTCGATTAAGGTGTGTACATTGATATTATTTTTGGCTTCTGCCTAACACTCCTTGCATTGTCATTTTGTTTTCTAAAAGAATGATTTTTATTTTCACTACAGCTCTTTCTCTCTGTCCAAACGTTCCACGCTCCTCAACCTTGCATATCCTGAACTAGGAAGCAAATCACACTGCCTGAAGTAAAGGAACCCAGTAATTACTCTCTTACTGCCTCATCTAATCTACCTCATATCTCTGTACCTTCCAAGAAAGGAAGTCTGAAAGTATGTAATTTTTCCTACAAACCTGACTACTATGTGGCTATAGTAATTACTACTTGCTAGCAGACTAAGGTACACTTCCAAACCTAGGTTAGCCAGCAGCCTTATCCCCCTCTCTACCATCACTCTCTGTATAAATTCTATTGTACTGCCTGCAATTCTGTGTCTCCCTATATAGTCTTTTTTCTTTCCAGACATATAGGAATCTCTTACTTATCTTTTTCCTTACACCTCCTTAAGGCCATTTCCTCTGCTAGATCTTTCCCCTCTCACTTCTACTATCATTTTCCCTTAGTAAACTGTCTGTCTCTCTTACTGCCACCACTGTAGCATTTTCTTGACTTTATTCAGACCAGTAAACTTATCTCTCCCTCTAGCTTTAAGCAATTCTCTGACTGATTGTTTTCTCACTTGATGCCAAACACTTGTTTTGTCTCTACCTGCTCCATTCGCCCTGCGGGCTCACTCCACTCTCCTACCCTATCCCCAATTCCCACCCACCCCCAGTGCACTTGACCTTATACTTCCCTAACCACACCCTCAGCCCTAATCTACCAATGACCTCTCTTCACAAACTCCATATCAATTAACACACCTGTTCACCTTTTACTTAGCCATAAACTTCCACACTCACTCTTATGTATTTTCCCTAAGCACTCCACTTATCATAACTACACTTAAAATTTTCTTTTTCTTTTTTTAGCCAAACCTCCACACCCTACACCTCTAACTATGTATAATCATCATCAGCCTTTTTTCCCCAACATTCTTTTCTTATCCATTGGGCTCACCTTATTACTTACAACTCATTGCCTTACTTCCTATGAAATCTCAGCCTTTGCTACATTTTTTCATTTCCCAAGACAGACTCACCCTTTTTCTCCTAGCACCTCTCTTACACACTGTAACATAACATCCTATTCATCCTTCATTCTACCACAGTTTCATAGACTAACCCATATTACATACCTACAAATGAAAAAATGACACCTCTCTATATAAATTGTTTAAACTATCGCTTAACCCTCATAACTGCTTACTTCTACATGGTGACATTCACCCAAACCCTGGTCCTAATTTCTTCACCCCAAATACTCTATTAGCTCCTGCTACCACACCCCTAAATGTCCTAAAAAGCCCTAACTCTCTACTTATAGGTCAACTCAATATAAGAAGTGTTAATAACAAAATAACCCAACTACATGCCCTATTAGACATCTATTCCTTTCACATCTTATGCCTTACTGAAACATGGCTTAAACCTACAATGAAAGATAATGACATTGTCCCTCCAGGATATAACATTCTCAGACTAGACCGTTTAAATAAAAAGGGAGGTGGAGTAGCAATACTGTTCAAATCTGAACTGAAGATCACATCATTAGATATGCAACCTCCTCCTCCTAATAACACTGAAATTTTAACCTCGAAGCTCCAAATTAATGCTAAAAAATCAATATACATTATCTGCTCTTACATCCCCCCTGGGAACAATATTAGTACTCTCGAAAATACCCTAAACTGGTGTTCAATATCCCTACCACAAGAAACCATATTCTTTGGTGACCTTACTATTGATTGGAATAGCTGTACATCTCCCACTCCCACTACGCATATAAACCTCTTTGGCTACCACCAAACCATTACCTTCCCAACCAGGATCCACAAACCTAACAAAAAACAAACTACCTTAGATTAGATTCTAGTAAATAAGGACCCCCATCTTTATCGAACAGGTATACTCCCTGACAATATTAGTGACCGTTCTCTTACTTACATCACTAGGTAAAAGACCCACTTTCATAATCTAATAGCTTTTAGAACTACCAGAAACAAAAAATATTTCAACCCAAGTAATTTTCAAGCTGAGCTTAAAGCTTGCAACTGGTCAACCCTAAAATACCTACCTCTTGACAAAGCCATTTCACACTTTAACAAAACATTCTTGCAGATCCTTGAGCAACATGCTCCCACTTGTACTGTCAGAACAAATAATAAACCAGCCCCGTGGCTGTCTAAGGACACAAGGCTAAACATGCAATTAAGGAACAAACTCTGGTCCAAATGGAGAAAAACTAGAAACTCAATTCGTAATGCCACAAAAAAAATCCACAATCCTTGACAAAAAAACCTTCTACCTCAAATTCCAACAAAACCAACAAAATAATCCGCAAAAGTTTTGGGCAGGTATCAACAAATTACTCCACCCAGGACTGTCAAAAACACCTACCCCCTCAAACCTAACCCAAACCTCTCCCAGCCATATAGCCAACACCTTTAATAAATATTTCTCTGAAACAGTCCAAGCACTAGCAACCAACTTATCACCTACTTCCACCACTAAATTTCTCTCACTAACCAAATTACCCCAGCCTTTTAACCTTCAACCTGTCCCAACATTATTGATACACTCCTTGCTTCTTAAACTAAAACCATGTACACCATCAGCTGACCTGATCCCAGCTGAATTCCTGCAAGTCTTATCACCTACTTCCACCACTAAATTTCTCTCACTAACCAAATTACCCCAGCCTTTTAACCTTCAACCTGTCCCAACATTATTGATACACTCCTTGCTTCTTAAACTAAAACCATGTACACCATCAGCTGACCTGATCCCAGCTGAATTCCTGCAAGTCGCAGCTGGTGTACTTGCCTACCCTATTTCTATCCTAATAAACAGAACCATCTCTGAATCTTACGTCCCATCCATCTGTAAAATCTCCCATGTCATCCCTCTGCATAAGGGAGGTACCTCAAATGAATTATCTAACTTCCGCCCAATAGCCCTTCTCTCCCCCCTTGCAAAAATTATGGAGTGATGCATCCATCGGCAATTACTTCAGTATCTCCTACAAAACAACCTTCTAGTTGACTGCCAGCATGGTTTCAGGCCTGACCATAGTACCACAACAGCTCTTCTATCCTTTACAGATAGTATTAATAAAAACAGGAATACTAACCTTCTATCTTCTGCTCTTTTCATAGATCTCTCAAAGGCCTTTGATATGGTTAACCACCAAATACTATTAAGTATACTTGAATCACTTTCCCTTGATCATCAACTAATAAAATGGTTCCAATCCTACCTTGAAAACAGGAAATAAGCAGTCCTCTGGGAAAACAATCTATCTTCTCAGCTTCCTATCACCCTTGGAGTCCCTTAAGGATCCATTCTTGGACCTCTCCTTTTCACAATTTTCATTAATGATCTAAAAACTTCCCTTCCACAAACTACATGCATACAATATGCTGACGATTCAACTCTGGTATGTGCCACATCCTCCCCTGCTGAATTACAGGCTAACACACAAACTGTCTTTACTTTAGTGGAAAACTGGTTCCATCAATGTTGTATCCTCCTGAACCCTAAAAAAACTAAATTACTGCTATTTACTCCCACACAGAAATCCCCCTCTATCAATTTCACAGTAAAATCAAACAATGGCACATTAATAGCCCCTGAAACCACCACCAAACTCCTCAGTGTATTAATAGATAACCATCTCACCTTTGACTCACACATTAACGCTAGTATTAAATCAGTAAATAGAAAACTTGGATTCCTCTACAGAATCAGACCATTTCTTACAGAGTCAGCAAAGATCTCTATTGCCCAAACCGACCTTATTTCCACCCTACTCTATGCCTCACCTATATATACCAACCTATCCAAAACTAATCTAAATAAACTAGCAACCACCTACAACAACATAGCTAAACTTGCCACTGGTGCCCCCTTCCGTACTCACCACTGCCTTAACCTTAGACATCTCGGGTGGCTGGAAGTACAAAACCAACTAGTTTACCAGCAACTTATTTTTATTCACAAGATTTTACATCATCCTTCAAACACTCCCATACTATGTAACCCAGTAAATTCTTATAAAAACCTTCCTACCCTAAGATCAGCTAAAAAACTACAAGTCACCACTACCAAATCCTTTAACAAAGCTGGAGACTGCCTATTCTTAAATGCAGTTGGCAATTCCTGGAACAAACTTCCAACTGAGATCACATCCCTTACTTCCACCAACCTTTTCAAGAATCAGCTGAAAAACTTCATTAAAACCAAATGGCTTTGCCCCTGCTCTCAGCCTGACTGATATTTATTTCTCCTCTTTCTACTTTAACTCTCAAACTGGATTTCTTTTGCTGAAACTCCTCTACCTTCCATATATGGCATGTTTAAACTTCTTGCTCTCTTTTTTGTATCTCCCCACTATGCTATTTTTATTTTTGTATTTTTATGCTTACTGAAACTGAACTAGAACTATTTTTTTTTATTGTTTTGGCTGTCAAAAAAAAAAAAATTATTTTTACTGGCAATCAATTGTTTACTCATGTAATTATTCTTGTATTTAACTTTTTTCCTTGGGGATTATACAATTATTTTTTTGTAATTGCTATTTCTTGCAGATTATTTGTATAAATGTTTCTTTTTTCTGTCCTTGTTATTGTCTCGGAGCTTTTCTCCTCAGGCCTCTACTGAAAATGGACATATATCCAGTTAGACTAGTGCGGTCAACAAATGTAAAATAAATAAATAGATATTTAATATTTTCATGTTCTTTTCTTATTTATTATTAAATATATTTAAACTTTGCACTGTGGCTTGTCTTTTAGTGAATGCTTTAACCTTTCAGAGTACTTAAATTTATTTGAGGACACTGTGGCCACTCCTGAAAACCTTGCTGTTTTTGTCAACATTACCACTTGTATTAGTACTAATTTCACTTAGTATAATTGTGTACCCTGATAAGATCCTTAGAGTAGCTGGCTTTGGATTGTCTGGTGGCAGTAACTACCTTGTATTCTGGGCAAAGGGTAACAGAGCGAGTAAATCTGCCAGCATTTCCTAGAGGTGTGTGTGTGTGTGTGTGTGTGTGTGTGTGTGTGTGTGTGTGTGTGTGTGTGTGTGTGTGTGTGTGTAAATCAAATCTCAAAGAGTATTTGTGTGTCAGCTGCTTGGATCAAGGCACAGAGCACTATTTTCACAGAGAGGGTGGTGGAGGATCTGGCTTAGACACTCGGCTGAGGACCCATCTCAACTGCTGTGCCAGTGGGAAGTGTTATTGGGGGCCTGGAAAGAGAGACAGAAACTCAGCCCTCAGACTGAGTGTGTTCCCTGTGTGCTCTTAAGGGAAATTGTGCTTGGTGCAGAGAGCTGCATCTGGAAATACTGTCTGTATCGATCTTTGCTCCAAGTGAACATCCCTCACCGGTGTCAGTGGTGAAGATTAAGGCTCCTTGATTATAAACTATTCAGCATAGCAAGCAACTATATTCTCATAATGTCGGTATCATTTTTTAGCAAGATCTAACTGTAGTACACATCATAAACCCAAGTCTTATTAAGTCTATCATTTATGTGAGCAGTGGGGTTACTTACACGTTTAATGATTAACCTAAGATTTATAGTTGGACAGTAGTCAATGTGAAGAAGTTTAAATTTCAGGGAAGCATGAAATAGAATAATTCCATATACTAGTAACAGTCATCTGACCATTAAATAGAGTAAAGTGGTCATACTGCTGCTGGTCTGCTGAAGAAATGAGTCTGCTCTGTCACCTTAATTCATAGTCATTAAAACACATTTTTCTGCACATAAATACCATGAACATGTTGCTCCTCAGATATGCAAAGCAGAATCATTGTCATGCAAATAAACACATTAAGAACAATTATAATCCTCTTTATGTACTCCCATATCCTTCAGACATTATTCTCAAAGCAAAGCCACTGCAACATGAGCTAAAAGTTATGAAATAAAAACAGTGATCAACATTCTGACAATGCTGTGATCTCTGAAAATGATCACCACCAAAAGACTGCTACCATGTGCAGCCAGCACAGAGACAAGGACAAGTGGGATCCTTCATCTTCCCAACTTGAGCAAAGGAAAGAAAACTAGCCTAAATTTGAAAAGGACTGATGGCTGAACTATTAATAATGGCAATAAGGAAGCATCTTCTATTCATTGAGACTGTTGTTTCTAGTCTTAGTGAGAAATCTAGCATATTTTAGATATGCTATATATTTTATAATGAGCACCCCTATATTACATTCATACTTCTCAACTTCTTAGCACAAAGCCAAAATAATGATGGTCAATGGCCCAACATAATGGATAGATTTTAAATTTTGCTGTTAAAAACTTTTAAATTGCTAGAATAATAGGTGTTGCATTAACATTGATTGTCTGAAATATATGAAGTCAGAAACACAAATGTCTGCCATTATTTAATGATTTAAATCCTTAATGATTTGCCTGAAAATCACAAATTTTATTAGGAGCAGACCACGACTATGAGGCAAAATTCTGGACAATCTGAGAAAGGCTGGACAGCTGAGAGTATGATGTAAAGGTAAGAAAAAGTCCAGAGGACTTCTAATTAATTATTTATAGAAAAATGTATTTGATGTTGCCTTAAGTTATCTGTTTTAATGAAAAAAGTTGCTCTGCCTAATTTGCAACTCATCTAGCTATAGATTTTGTTGAAATCATTCTGCAATATTTTTAAAGCTGATTTGTTGCTATTCTAGACCATAAAATAAGGAAGTCAGCTGCATACATTTCTTTATATCATTTTTTATTGATATTATGTGCAAGGAATTAATAAACGAGTAGAAAAGTTCTGGACTTATTTTGGATTCTTCAGGAATCCCATTGGTTGAACTACCAGATTGAATTAAAGTCATTTTTGCTTTTACAGTCACAGATATGTCAGTAAGATAATATGTGAGCATTTGAATAAAGCTTTACTAAAGCCAAGGTTGCAAAGATTTGTTTGAAAAGATATGTGACTGACAGCATCAAAGCTGTTTACATCTTCATATGTGGCACCTATTATGAAGACTATATCAATTATAGTAAATATGTAGACTGTGGCCTAAAAACATTGTTAAGTAACTGAATTTATCAAACTCCATGTTAGGTATTGCTGAGAAACATATGTATGTAATGTAAAATTAATACTCTATGACAACTATTTTTGGGGGGTGGTTGACAATAAACATAGTGGATTATTTTAACTCCATACCTAAAGAAGTGCTGGATATGTTTCTAGATACTTTAATTGAATGTGAATTTTTGAAACCATTAGATTGATATTAGAATGTATTAGGATAGTCTTTGAAGGAGAAAAATATCAACAGGTTAAAGGTGTAGAGATTGGCATTGCCTATGCACCCATTTATGTGAATAAAGTTATATTAACTTTTGAAAAAAGACACCTTTTTACTTCTAAATTCCTTAAGTTTATAAATATCTACTAAAGATGTTTGCATGATATTTTCATTTTATGGACAGGACCAGAAAGCATGTTCAATGAATTTATGGAACTTTTGCACAAATACATTTTTTTTAATTTACCTCTAATTTTAATCTTGCCTCATTTAATGATTTGGATGCCCAGGTTGAGAAAATTGAAGCTGGCTTTAGAACATGCATATATATAAGAAACCAACTTTCAGCAACTCATACCTACATTTTAATAGTGCACATCATTTTTCACTTAAATGCAGTCTTGTTAAAGGAAAATGTCTATGGGTGGCTAGAATGACTTCCATCATACAGGACCTAGAAGAAAAAATGAATACCTTGAGAGAAATGTTTAAGAACAGTGGTTACCTGGACAATATCATTTTAGAAATTCTTTGGGAGGTGACCAATAAAAGATACACTAGATATGACCCTTTATTAGGTAAAAAGAAGAACAAAATAAAGAGCACTGACAGAGTAGATACAAGTTATGATTTAGCTTGTATGGTTCCATAGAACAAACGGTCCAAATACATAAAGCTGTAAGAAATAATTGAACGTTTTTAGAGGGGAAAAAAAGAATGCCCAGAAGTTATTGGTAGGAAACCAATACTTATTAATAAAACCTTGGGGAATTGTAAACAAATATTTAAAAGTAATGGACAGAAGAACAACATAAACATGTTGGGACCACTAAAAGTGGCTTTTGTAAACAATGTACTTTTATACAAATGAGGATGAATTTGTTACATTGAATAATGGACTAAGTTCCCATGTGTTTTTAATCCTGGTAATTGTGGAACTATGGGGCTAGTTTACTTGGTCAGATGTGCAGGATGTGATGGACTTAATGTAGGAAAGAATGAGAGATTACTAAGAAAGCAGATATACAAGCACACATACGAGATTAAGAAAAAAACATTTAACAATTCATTAGCCAGATATGCTGGAAATTGTGTTAATTTTACTATTTTTTTGTTTGGTATTATTGATATTGTGGAGAAATGAACAAGAGAAGGGGGGTGGGAACACTTAATTGAACACTGAGAATTGCTTTGGCAATTGAGACTTAATACATAAATAACCCCTGGGCTTAACAAGACTACATAATTGCAGCCAGTTTTAAAGTTTAGGGCAACTAAACTGTGATGGTGCATTTGATCAATTTCTACTTAGTTATTTCATTTTTAGTTTGGCATGTTTATTTTTCTCAGATGTTTTAGGACTGGTTTTAATATTAGGGTTAATAACCTATTTTAGATGTTATTGATACTAGATTATTTATTGATATTACTGACTAGAAAAAAAATTATAGAATTATTGTTTATCAGATATAAAAAGAACAATGCTTTTTAATTTTTGAATAGAAATTAATTGTTGTGAATTTTAACATCTAAACACTGTACCTTTCAAGAATTGGATTAATTAGTGGTGTATGTTATAAAAGGAAGTGTAGTTAATTTTTTTAAATAGATTCTGAAGAAGTATCCTGAGAGAAATAAAAGTGCTTAAACTGATGAGTATTTATTTTTATGTTAGCAGTTTGTGGCAATAAATATGTTTATTTTTACCTGATTCCAAATGGTAAGCATGTTTGCATTATTTTGTTTGGTACTCTATGATTGTATCTTTTTATCTTAAATGTTTGTTACTGTGCATCTTATTTAAACTAATGTTTGCATTTTTTATCCTTGTATTTTCTGCATTATATACCGCATACTAAATTTTTCAGTATATATCCTATATGAATATTTTACTGTACATATTATGCATCTTATATGAATATTATATTATTGTAACATTGTATTCTGTGGAGCTTCTCTCCCCAGGCCTCCACTGAAAATGGGCTATTTAAGGCCCAGTTGGACTTTCTTAGTAAACAAAGGAAATAAATATAAATAAATAAATAACTTCTTTTTCAAAAATAAATAGGTGAGACAATTTGCATATGGGCTAGAAATCTGGAAAGTTGGATGGGTTACGGACTTTTACTAGTGCTGTTATTTTATCAGTTTTCCATATAGAACCCATGGTTAAGAAAAATTTTAGACTTAAAAATAAAGAACTAGTTTTTATTTAATTAATTACTAACTTACTTGACTACGGTGGTGGTGCTGCGGTAGCGTTGTCCCCTCACAGTTAGACGTTGCCCGTTCGATTCTCAGTTAGAGCATCTTCTGTGTGGCTACATGCGTGAATGGGCGTTCCTTCGTTGAAGGTTCTGCATTAGGCCCAGCAAGCCAGCACGTAAACATCTACTGACAATCATTAGCGGACTGGAGTTCCGCTGAGGCAACCCCTAACCAGGAAAAGCCGAAAGAATTACTAACTTACTTACTGACTTAAGTCATGAGCCAAGCCAAAAAAAAAAAAAAGCATAGAGTTAACATGTGGAAAGCAAAAAACAAACAGAACAGATAATTAACACATGCCGAAAGACATACTAATGATAATTCCAATGTTGAAATGAAGCAATGTTAAAGCATATTAATAAGATGTAGTCTCATTATAAATATAATAAGACTCTGGCATCCAATGCAGTAAAGAAAAGTTTAAAAAATGAATTGCATAAATAGGAAAAACTGATACAAGAACAAAAGTGAACAGGATATAAAGATATATGTGTAAAAGAGAAAAAAGAATAAATGGGGAAACATGCCTAGTAAATGTAATATTGAATTTACCATTCTACAGTAAAATTAAGCTTAAAAGAGCAATGATGTGCCAAAGGAAATTAAAGAGCTGGTATCCATGAATCATTTACATTTGTTGTTTTTTTTTCTGGGTGAGCTTGAAACTTTTTCTTAAACTACTTTGTTATGTACTTTGTTACAATGTTTTGGAGTGAGATGATCTAATTAAAGCTTTCAGTCAACTAGGAGTATGATTTTCTGTTTTATAAACCAAGGTGAACATTGCTCAAGTACCTCTTTTAGTGGGTACTGAATTGAATGAGATAGAATATGATCAGTTCTTGCAAAGATAGTAGAATTAGATATCTGTATCTCAGAGAGTAGCCAGTTTATTTACTTTCCAGTAGGATTATCTGTTGTGAGCATTGATTTTAGTGCCTACTGTCTTTTTTATTAGCATCATGACATCCCACCTACCACCTAGTGGGCCTCATGTTGTAGACTAAAAATGTATGTACAAAAAGGTAATACGAGAGGCAATGAATGCCTGTCTTTATACCAAATATTCATAGTAGCTAGTATTATGTATATTCAAATATTAAACATGATCCTAGCAGATCCGTTTTTTTGATAATATTGGCACAGTTTATGTGAGTTATTTTGAGGCTGATGTGTAGTCTATTAATGAAATTGACATGGTGTTAGGAATCAAGTTTAAACAATTGAGGTGATGTATATTTAGATTACATAGTAGTTTTATTTTGTCATGCAATGTATTGGTTATGTGTCGTTTAATATTAATTAAATGTAATGAAGTTAGTAAATAGTCATAAAGTGAGGGAATTATAAAAGTCATTTTTGGCTATTTATCTATTAGGAATATAGTTTGAATGTATGCCTGTAAACAGTTGCATTGTATTGTACTGTTAACTTGAGGCAAAAGTTAAATCAGTCTCAATATTCAATGATAATATGTTTTATATAGTATTGACTTGGTATGGACAAGAAATTGCTATTTTTGTTTAGTACATCATGTACCAGACATAGAATAGAAAGAGATTTTTTTCTGTTTTATCATAACATTTGAAGTAAGACAGTTTAGACACAGGACTTAGAGTAGGAAAAGGCTGCATTTTTTGGACACTATCATTAATTTATTTTAATAAACAATGACTTTATAAAGGCAGGAGGAAATGCATGCAGATGTGCAATGTTCATAGCTAATTACTACGCTATCCATCTCTTTGGACCATTTTAAGCCTAGCTAATTTCCTTCCCAAAGGTAAGAATTAAGCACTCTACCTTGCGTCTGTGAGGCAAAACACCTTAACCATTATACCAACCTCAGCAAAAAAAAAAAAAAAAAAACCGAAGAAAAAAAAAAAAAAGAATCAAACGCTGCACCTTGTGCTTGCAAAGTTAACTGCTTAGCCATTATGCCACCCCCCAATCTATTTTATGCAGCACGTATTGCAAATGAAATCACTGGCAATATATACCATATTCCAAAAGATTCCAAAAAATCAACGAAGTAACAGTTATGCCATTGACATATTGTGTGCAATCTCAAAAGCTTATCCTTTCTAGCTGACTCTCTGTTTATTTAAATACGGGTAAAAGTCATTCCAAAAAATATTTTCAGACTTTAGCAGAGAACTGTGATGCTCTTACAATGAAAAATAAATTCACTTGTGTAATTTTTGACATAAGTTTATTAGTCTTTCCAATGACAGCTTTATTAAACAGTCAAAAAAACTAATTATAATATTTGTTTGTAATCTATTTTCAGCAACTAAAAATAATGACCAATAAGACTGAAGTGGTTATCTCAATCCACCACATTGTGGTCTCATCTAATGCATAGCCCAGCAACGTAATTGCTAACCTTGAAAAGTGTGCATCCAGATTGCTGGGCAAAGGTGTTCTCATTGCCCATCTAGTATTGTTCATAGCTTGCCCATAATTAACTAACCCCTACACATGCTTATATCAAATATAAATAGTTGGCTCCCTCTCATTGACAACTCCAAAAAGAATAACTGTTTGTCCCATCCCTCACAGGCATCACCCACCTTGCAAAACGTCGTAGAGCCTGAAGGTGAGTATTGGCAAGACATACATTGCCTCTGGCCTAACTTACCTAGTATATCCTATGGCCCAATGATCATTAATTCTCCACCTGTTTGTGGCATGTCACCACATGTGAAAACCTTTAATAAATGTGACTAGAGAAAGGGTTATTTTTCTTTCTTTCTTCTTTTTTTTTTTTTTCTCAAAGGCATTTTTTGCAAACAGATACTGTATTCCTAAAGGATCCCCCTGGAAACATTGATGATAATTTTTCTTAATATGGAGCAGTGGATCTGTCACCTCATCCTTCAACACAGTGAACAATAGACTCACACACACGCACGCACACACACACACACACACACACACACACACACACACACACACACACACACACACACACACACACACACGCACACACACCATGAGTCCCAAAAAACACAGTGTTCATATTAAAAACTTACATACACATATGTTTCAATTTAATAACTAGAGTGTTATAGAAATCACTGTAACTATTGATCCAATCAGTTCTACCCAACTTTTTCTGCAATTAATTCTTTAAGCAAATGCGCCCCAACTGATCTTAATGTTGGTATATGGTTCTCAACATGAACAAAGAATAAAACTCTTAACATACCATACATCCTAGACAAACAAGAAACTCTTGTGTATCCAATTTTATAAAGTATGTATGATTATGTATATACATACTTTAGATTTAGCCCATTTTGTGAATTTAGAACTACCCCATCTTGATTTCTTTCTCTGTCCAAATCTGGTAGTTAGTTATGTTATTAAACTGAAGGGGGGGGGGGCTTCCAGTTCTTGTTGGAATCTTTTAGTTATCTGTACATTATTTGTATAAGCTTTTAGTGTAACCTCAGTATGAAACCATGCTATTTTTTGCTGTTTCCTGGCTTAATATATTGTTTGTCAGCTGGCTACAGCAGTATCAAATCAGTAACTACCTTACCTCTATGGCAACAACATAATGCCAAAATCTTGGAAAACCCATATCTCACTTGTCTACCAGTAGGTACACTTTCTTCTTATTAATCCTAGACTTCTTCCCTTATTACAAGAATTCAAAGACCAGCTTTTGAATTTGTTTAATGCTCATTGTGAAGACCATCTAGTTGGTGCCTAACAACATAACAAACTGTAGAGTAAAACATTTTAATGATGTGTATCTTTCTCAAAAAAGGTTGATATAATGTCTTTCAAAATATTAATTTGGAATAAATTTATTGATAAAGGCATTACATTAATGTAAATAGTCTTCTGTAGGTTAACATTTAAGCAACCTGTTTATACTGGCATACCGGAAACATTTCAACTAGTACTTTGCTCATAGTAGCAGAAATGCCCATGTTTTTGTAAATGGCAGCACCTTGGTTATATTTTAATTAACTTTACATCAAGTCCATATTGAGAATAATTAACTAATCTCAGGGGCCGGGGTTATTGCAAGTGTTGGTTAAGCAACCCATGCAATTTTAACATGTTGGGAGGGTGGCCTAATGGTTAAGGTGTTTGCCTTACAAACACAAGGTGCAGTGTTTGAGTCTCACAAGGGATAACTGGCTAGGCTTAAAATGGCTCTTAAGGGCAGTAATCTTAGTACTAATCTATGAATCAGGATGTTACTAATATGATTGAGATTGTGGTTCCAGTATCCATGTTTAGTACACAAATGGCGATCTAACAAGATTGCAGCTATAATAACCCATAAAGAGGAGTTGGGGCATTCCTATCTCATAGCCCTATGAATACTGACAGGATGTGAAATTACATCATTGTTGTTGACTTTTACTAAAAGGTTTACATAAAGTCATTGACATTTAAAAAAAAAATCACTGGAAATTCAGTCTTGACTATGATGCTTTATATACATTCATGTTTCATATTATGCCATGTAAAGCCTATTAATAGTTCCATTCACTCTGGTTTCTGAATTTGGACATGCTTGTGAATGTTGTGATGAAGTCTGAGTCATTATATCTATTTTTAACAAACATTTGATGATTCTGGAAATAAACCCAGGTATTATGGTATCTAGACTACTTACTATATTTTTTACAAAAAAAAAAAAAACTTCAGTCTGTAAAAATTATATACGGCTTTAGTTTGATGCACTAAATTTGTCTCTAAGCAGGTTTTTGGAACATTAATTCTACTGCAACAACTGATCCTTCAGAAATGTCATGTTATCTTCCATTTCTGTAAAAAAAAAAAAAAAAAAACAATCAGCTGCAAAGTTGTCAACTGAAGTTTTAACAAAAGTCAGGTATGAGACCAATTATGCCTGGTGCTTTACCTAAGGCTGAATTTGTAATTGTCCTGTCAGTGAGATAGAGATTAGTCTACCCAATGTATGTTAATCCAAATTTAATATTTGGGCAAATGTAATATTCTTACAAATGTCTTACCTTCTGTGCAATGACATGCTGTATTACTCTGGAATAAAGCTTAATATTTTTTGGGCGTTTTATAATTGATAGTGTTCAAATTAATAACTACCTTACCTCTATGGTCATTCAAGCCAACACATGACAATCTTTGTGTTCTTTCTTGGGACCTCCTTGCTAACATATTTGGAGATATGATTCCCTTATTCCCAAAAACCTACCCACCTCTCATGGTTGGCACAAATTTGAAAACACTGTAGTGGTTTGTCATGCTCATTAAATTCCATAATAACAACGTTGTCCATTAAGTTGTCTTTTTTCTATGCAATTTATATTGTCATACTATCCCTTTCTAAAGTTATATTAGTTTAAATTACTGAAAAAAATGATTATCCAAAGTTGCTCATAGAATTTTTTTAGCTTACTTTTAAACACAAACCATCCAGAGCACATCTCATGTGGCCCCTTTTCTTCTGTCGGAAAATGTGGGATTAACTTAATTAGAATTTGGACTGCATCTGAATTATTTAACCATAATAGATCAAGTTTCCATTTCTGTGCAGGTTTTCTTAAAAGGACTACATCAATAGTTATATTAAGCGTACTATGCTCAGAATATGGTAACAGGAATATTTTTAGTTTTTAATATTTTGGGTGTAAGACAGATACCTCATATTTAATCTACTCACAGACCCATTTGCTACTCAGCTGTGTGTAATCCTGGGTATTTGGCTTTATTGCTTGCCATCAATTAACTAAGACCTCTTCTTCTTTCGGCTTTTAGGGGTTACCACAATGGATCACATGTCCACTCATGATTGGCAGTGGAGTTTTTACGGTGTTGAGTTGCCACAGAAAGCACACACATGCACGCACTCACACCTAGGGCCAATTTAGAGTGTCCAATCCACCTACAGCATGTCTTTGGAATGTGGGAGGAAACTGGAGCACCTGGAGGAAACCCACGCGACCACAGGGAGGACATGCAGATTGCACAGAAAACACCCCAGCTGAGGATCGAACTGGAGTACCTCTTGCTGTGAGGCAGCAGTGCTAACCACTGCACCACCATGGCTGCCCATCAATTAACTAAGACCATCTTCTTTAAATAGCAGGATATGGCTATCATCATTTTGAGATGTCTGTTGACACCAGCTAGTTGCCTATCTATCCATGGGTCTATTACTGTGCTAAAGTCTTCTCGTATAATTAAATATTTTCCAAGTTTAACCATCTTCTGCAATGAAGACATCAACTGCTCCCATGATGATGTGTTATCTAGATTTGGACCATAATAATGAATTGAGCATATACGCAGATAAGAAGACAGGATCTTTACTTTACATTTGCCCACATTATCTTTCAGCAGTTATATGGAGGCCCATTTAATGACTTCTGTATTAAAATGGCAACCTTTGCTTCACTGTTCAAGCAGAGCATAATTTTATAATACCTTTCTAGAGTTGTTTAAACCATCCAATAGCCTCAAATTCTAGTTCTGTTTGTTGAAGGATTGCAGTTTTAACACCTTAAAAAAGTTTAATAATGCCCTAGTTTCTAGCTTTGCTGAAATGTCCTTAACATTCCTTGTAACCAGTAATGCAAATGTAATAGATGAGCCAACATACACCTGGGATGCCCATAAATTTGCTCTTTTGTTTTAGATTTAATACTTGATATCCTGTGTATTCACTCCACCATCCTTACTGGACACCTAGGTAAACACTGAAAAGCTTTCAGATCTATAAACTCCCTAAATGAGGTTTAGGTTATAAACTCCCTAAATGAGGTTTAGGTCGGCTAGGCACCAATGAGGAAAATAACAAGCTGACAACAATGATTAGCTTACTGACACCCTAGTTAAAAAAATAGCTTTAAACTCAGCATTCTCAATCTTATCTCCCCTTGAACATATAAGCATGTTTAAACATCATTTAAGTCACAGGCATTCCAGTTTATCTGTAAAATAAAATGCTTCTCCTATGCAAGAATGGCTCTAGCAATTATAATTTCGCTTGCATTTACAATCAAAGTATGCCAATAAAATTCACTCCATATTATGAAAGATTTATGTATTTATTTATTTGCAGGGTAGTATAGCCAGGCAAATAGACCCTAATTAGCAGAAGCCTGGGGTAAAAAGGCTCTGGACAAAATAATATATTAAGTTTGCAAAAGGTTTCAGTATGAAAAAATAGTACAAATCTTATAAAATCATTTATGACAGTTATCAGTTAAAAGTTAGAGGATAGATAGTACATGTTATGTTGATAAGTAGGCAGTCTTGACTATTAAAGCAAAAGAGAGAAGAAATAACATATACTGAACATTAACAGCAATTAACAAGACCCAATGCAGTGTAGAAATATCCTATTTGCATTGTACTTGTTACAGACATTGTTAAACAACTTAACTTGTTAACAACAAGTTAAAGGAGGTAAATATATGTAGGAACAATCAACAGCAAACACTATACATTATATACATTAACCTTTAGGTTTAGTTTTATATATAGTGTTGATAGATGAGTGACTTGATTGCTATAGTTGGGGTATAAGAGATGCTATGTGTAGTTAGTGAGGTGCAGTATAATGGTGCTAGGTATATGCAGGAAGCCTTAGTTGTAAGACAGAGGAGTGGCTTATAAAGTAGAGTAGAATGGCAATAAATAGATACTGGAGTACTGAACTGAAAGACAGAATAACATGGTAAAAACAGGTTGGATGAGATGTATTAGAGAGAAAGGTAAAAAGAGGGGCAAAGTTAAAAGGTGTGAGGAGGGGGGTGGTTACAGAGGGTTCCTAGGTAAAAATTCAACCCCACCTCACTGATGTCCCAGAAAACTGACTTCCCACTCCAGGTATGTAATTGCTTGGCCAACCTGAAAAAATAAATTAAAACTAAACCAAAGTAAACTCATCCATGGTGGGGGCTGCACCCCCACACCCCCTAACTAAATATATCAATGCCAAAATCATACTACCAGGGGGGTAAGGGGCAAAGTTCAACATGGTGGCCAAGTGGTTATTTACCTGCAGTGGAAAGTCAGTGTTCTGGGACATTGGTGTTATGGGGTTGTCAGCCTTTTTGTCTTGGCATTATGAAAGTCAGGTACGTGGGATTTCAGTCTTGTAAAGTAGACCCAGCTATACACACACACACACACACACACACACACACACACACACACACACACACACACACACACACACACACACACACACACACACACATGCGCACACACTAATGATAAAATACATGCAAAGCAATAAAGCCCAAAACTCAGCACACAAGCCCAGTGCAAGTATTGCTTGATGGAGTATCTGACACAAATAATAAACTGAAAATGAATTAAAAATCTTCTAAGAACCTCTTATAGGCTCTACTCTAACAGAAGGCATCTACTTCTACCTCCTAAAAGGCGTTGGCTACTCTTGAACTGAGGCTGTGACCATGAGTCTGAATGGACCATCTTTAAGATCCCTTTGAGGTGGTGGTAAAGAACTATGCTCATTGGAAGAGAATGTTGCTCAGCAAATTAAACTCAACAACATATGGTAATCAATTAACAACATATGGTAATCGATTAATAACACCGTAAAGTAATCAATTAACAGTCCATCTTTTTTCTACACATGAGATTCCACAGCATGCAGCCTTAGGTCTAATAAAATTACCTTGATCTGTACTTCCTGGTACACTGATGTCACATGCACATTTGAATTTTGTTATCTTTGAACATTAACAGAGTTGCAGAGAAGTAATATAATAACTCAAACGCCAAGCTCAGATCCAGGGAAATGGTTCATGCACAGATGTCTTTCTAGGTATCTGTGTTATTCTGAGGTTTCATATTTAAAGATGACAGCTTTCCTTGATTTTGGTATCAGGACAGCCTAGCTCTTAGACTTTTGTCATTAGGAGATTGAGCACTACAATATTATCATTTATTGACTTAAATGGAGAGGTTTGAGTGGTGTCAGCAAAGTCTGCTTGAAAAGATGATTTTCTTTTCTTTATTTCATGTTTTATTTGCTTGTATGAAGTAAAACAACTCGCTGCTGGCCAGGGAAGCTAATACTTAAAAATGTTCAGTGGAGTGTTTTGTTGTTGTTAACCTGTAAATGAGAATCACATTTGTTGGCCAGGTATGCACACATATAATTTGAGTCCGGTTTCATTAACTCTCTAAGCGTGAATTACATAAATGACATACATACAAATATTAAGAACAAGGTGCAAAGTGCAATCAGTGCAAAGAAATACTGAAATAAACTCTTAAATAAATATTAACAGTATGTAAGCAATACTGTAAAGACCTCGGGAGTTTGGGAAAAAAAGAATACCAGAGCTTAATAAGCTGAGTTAACTGTTTATGAACTTGAAGGCCTGTGAAAATCTACTTGTTTTGGTGTGTATTACTCTGTAATGCCTGGCTAATGGTAATAGTTCAAAAAAATATTGGCCTGGATGTGAAGGGTAGGTGATGATTTTCCCAGCCCTTTTCATGACTCTAGAATAGTGCAGGTCCTGTAAGGAGGGAAAACTAGCACCAATGATATTTTCGGCAGAACTGACTATTCGATGTAACCTATTTTTGTCATAATTAGACAAAGATTCAAGCTACACTGTTATGTAATAAAATTAATCCCATATCACATTAGCCAAAATATGTGGCCTAATGCAGGTTAGATTTCCAGAGTAACCAGTTAATGTAAAACGATGTCCACTATTCAAAATACCCAAGGCATGTTTAACTATGGGAAAAATTCCATGTTTTAGCTGTTCATGACAGCAATTTATGAAAAAAAGGAATGCATTATTTCAAATGATTGAAAGCTTGCAACAACTATAATGAACTACCTTCAGAATATAATGTAACAAAACAAAACAAGCATATTAAATCAGAAAATTTCTTCACCACCTAACTCTTTAAACTTTAACAGATTTATTAGTTTTTCTTCGCAGAAGTCTGTAAGGGGTATTTCTTAGGTGTTACATATTTTCTCTAGTTATGAAAAACAAGTTGTAACAAGACTAATGTCCCATATCCATAACTCAGATTTATGTCACTTTAACATTCTGCTTAATAAATGAATCTTATACATAAAAATGTTTTTCTATAAGTTAAACTAAATATTTTCTGCTTGGTAACACTAATATAATTCCAAGTCAATAACGGAGATAAAATCTGACCGATTTCCGGTGTGATTCAGTGCAAAGTACCATGTTGTCTCAATGTCATATTTATTTCATGGACATATTACAATATCTCTTAATCTGTAATCACATTTCTTTCCTGATATGCTGTTTCAATATTTCTGCTTAACTATAACACAGGATGTTATGTTGAAAGATTACATTTTGAATGTAATACACAACTACAAATCAGTTTTAAAAAGTTTATTATATGAGAACTTTTCACATTTACATTATAAATGGCCACAGCCTTTCATGAGATCTAATGACCTTTCATAGGTTAAATGTATTTATAGGTTCATAGCTACTCACTAGACTATTGGTCTGTGAGGATCTTTTGAAGCCTAGCCATGCATTTCAAAAATGTTTATACCCCTGTATTACAAGTACAAGTAACTCAGAGCCCTTATCTTTTAAGTACAAATGGCCCAAAGCTCAGATGTTTATATGTTACTGCTCTCCATAAGGGAGAAAGTGTGAAACCAGGGCAAGTTTGCAGTATTTCATCCATCTATTTATCCACCTTACATTCATGTCAATGTTGGACTTCCAGATATGCATGACGTATAAAAGGATGGGGCTGGCTGAGGCTCCGTAAATGAGGCAGAGATCACCCTTCAGTAGCCTGTAAGATACTAAGAAGAGGACAGGGCTTTGAGATGATCAGTGCACCTTTTATGATGTAAGCCCTTGACCAATGATAGATCATTGTGATCAATTAAGTTATGTCAAGTGTTTGGACAGGTACCTACCAAAAGGGGCACTATATTCAATGATTATCCTAAAAAGTGCTGAATACAATGGAATGATTATATCCCTAGACCTGGATGCAATATCATTACTGATAAACTGCTCAATGAAAATAGTGGATATATGATGAGCAAAGGAAAATTCATTGTCTATATAGGTTCCTAACTACTGGATCTATTTTAGGGGGGGGGGGTGCTGTGATGTAATCATTACAGGGGATGGCATGCTTGCAGAAAGATACTCAAACACTTTTTGGCATTTTGTTTCAAGCCATGGTTTTGATAACAATGATTTGTTTGAGAAAGACTATTTTGGGGAGCTTGGTGCCTTCTGGATAGTTTATGATGGCACCAAGTTTATGGCCATCTGCAGACTTGGTCAGCAATAAACACTTAACATTAGTTCTGACCTACGAGACATGAATGCCAAAGATGAGTGGCCTGATGATTGAGCCATGGGGTACACCACTAGTGCAAGGTCTTTTTAAGGATGTAGCAATGCCCACCCAATTTTGGGGGGGTTCTATTATTGAGTCTGTTTACTATCCAATGAGTTACATAGGGATTTTACATTTAGATGGGTAAGTTTATCAACTATACTTGAGTTTTGAGTGGTGTTGAATGCCTTTGTGAGGTCTAGATATGTGGCATGTACTGATTTTCCTTCATTCATTGCTTAAGTAACCTTATTATAGATGTCAGGTTAAGTAGGTGGGATCTGCACTTGGCAAAACCAAACTAGCTATGGTCAAGAATTTGTAGTTTGCCTGCGTCCTTATTATTAATTCCATAATGATTCTTCCAAATAAATGAAGCGGATCAGGCATATGGTATATAATTACCAGGATCCATGAGTGCCCCACCTTTGTGCAGTGAGAATGACTGTTTTTGTCCTCCATTTGTCAGCAAAAAGCCTGTTTGGAGGCTGATATTTAATAGCTACTAAAGGGGCTTGACAGGCCCTGTTTCTGGCTGGCCAGTAGGTATATTATTAGGCCTCATAGAAGCAGGGTTCTTGGACATGGGCTTGGAAAGTGCTTTGAGGACCTGTTCTTGGGATATTTGAAAGGGGATGGTGGATGATGGTACATAGTCTGTGAATGTGTGGGGGCGGGGAGGGGGTTTAAAGTTAGAGCTAACTTTATTTGCTAACAGATTAGCTATTTTCTTTGGGTCTAAGTATGTAATATAATTTTTTTTTTGTTATCTCTGTGCAGTGCTGAGTGTTGTTTCTGAGCTTTCCTAAAATAGTTTAAGAATTATTTGTTGTGTTTAGCTTGGATGGCAGTCTTTTCATCACATTAAGCTTTGGTTGATTTGATCAGGGACCAGAGTTTCTTGTTATGTTTTGCAAGAATGATTTTGGTAAATAGAGAGTTGCATTTATTTTAAATGCAATTAACTTTTTTTATTTTATGGTAAAGCCTGTTTATATTTGGGTTCCACCATAGGAGCTATTTTAGAATTTGACATTTTATTTACTTTGAATGGGGATAGATGCAGCTATGTGACTATTTGCATGTGCATAGAATCTTGTGGTAAAAGATTCTACATGCACATGGGGTCATCTGGTATGAAAAGGATCTTGAATTTAGACAGGTCATCACTTAGTTTAGTAGATAGCCACTCAGCAGTGACAACATTGACTTTAGATGATTGTCACTGTTGATGTGACACCCTGTCCCAATGTATGTAAAATGGAAATGGGAAAGGGTGTTCTGGATGGATGGATGGATGGATGGATGGATGGATGGATGGATGGATGGATGGATCACTCAGTTTTAGTAGATTAGCTTTAACATAATCTTTAAATACTGAGTTATAGAATGGTCTCTCTCAGATGTTTTTATTGCTGCAAAGTCATGCATTTAAGCAATACATATCTCACTTCTGTTTTTCTATCTTTCTTTCTTTTGAGTTGTTTCACCTTAGCAGGTAGTACAAATCTAGATACTAGTGTGGGATCAAACTCTCTATAATGGAACGTGGGATGAAAAATTTACTAGCTATGGCATTTGGATAGGGTGGCAAAATGATGTAGCTGGCAGGTCAGGCTTCAGTGAGCTTGTCTCCAAGAATGTGAAGTAGACTGGCAGACTGTTTTTAAGACTAAATGGTTGCTGGACACTTGCTTGCCTGCCCTGTGTTTTGATAAGGCAAGTCTTTGTTGATGGACACTTGATTGCCTGGCCTGTGTTTTACTAAGGCAAGTGTTTGTTTTCCATGCTGCAGACCATTACTGATGGTTACTTTATTAAGGCGTTATTATACAGATGGTAAAGCCCACCAAAGAAAGCACCTGTTAGGCTGGGGGTGGCATTGCTCCCACACTAATCTTTACTTTTGGAAGGTTAATTTCATATCATTATTTTCTGCTTGAGCATTATGTGCATCATTAAATATATGTAAGAAATGCACATCATGTTTTAAATAAAGTTTAATTACAAAAGATGGGGGAAGGGCTAAGAAAATAATACAATAAATTTGATGTGAAAGGACCCTCAATCAGATAACTGAAGCAGCTGTAACATAACTGCATTCCACTCAGTATTTTGAATTAATATATACTGTATAAGTTCAACTAAAAATAACTATTAATAAAAGCTGCCAAAAGGCACATTTATAATAAGAGGCTACACACAATGGATTGACTTTATGCATTGAAAGTTAAATTCTTCTCATATGAAGTTTCTACATTTGCAGTATTCTTAGCTATATCCATTTTTATCTGTGACTTTTGTCTAACAGTACATCTTTTCCTTGTCTCTTTTTTCTTTTTTATGTTCAGGAGTTTTGGTGCCTCATTTTTCTGTTTTATTCAGATGATGTTACCATTGCTGCAGAGTGTTCTCCATTTCTTCTGCTTTATGTGCAGTATTTTTCTTTCTTTTTTTCTTTTTCTTTTCCCATTAGTGGGCCTTTCTCTTAATTTTGCCAAATCTCGTGGTTTTGGTGCAGCTCCCCAAGTTGTGGATTTTTTTTTTATGCTGGCACTGGTATTTCTATTATGGGTGTGCTTTTCGGTTCTCCTTTTTATGTCTCTGAGTCTCATGAAACCGTTCTTGGTAAAGCTCTTCAGTACTTGGCTTTCTGGCATTTTTTTCCTATGTCATTTCATTTATTTCCACGTTCCTCGTCCATCCGCCTTTTGTTTTTTTTTGGGTACTTCATATACACCTTTAGAAGGGTATTTTGTATTCTGTCAATGCTTCTGGTGGTGTTAGATTACTGCATCCTGTTCTTTTTTCTTCACTTTGTTTCTTTTTCCTGTATTGCAGCATTTACAAGCTGCAGATCTTTCTTTGCTTGGTCACTTGCTCCCGGCATTGTCTGGTTAGTTTTGGCAGACTTTGGCTGGGAAGCATGCATCAAGGGTCCCTTCACTGGAGCTGTGGGAAGTCCACTCTTTGCTGCTTGCTCCTCCTTTCCACTAGATAAAATGGTATTGTTCTCTGTTGGCCCATTTCTATACCATTAATGGGTATCAACATTATTCCCCTGGGAGATTGTTGTGTTTGAGTCGGCATCGGCGGTGCTATGCTTCGTTTCCTCACTGGCATGTTTTTTTGTGATGTTGCTCTCTTGATAACCTGGCTGTTAGATTTTCTTCTGTTTTTCATCCTGTGGGGCTGCAGTTGTGTCCACATGATAGGGTCAGGTTTTAGAGACAGCAGAGCATGTTTTTCTTCAGTGTCCCAGGGTGGCTGGTTTTTGAGAGGGTGTACAGTATCATTATTCAGTGCCACGTGTGTTTCCTTTCACTTGAGAAATGTTTATATGGGAACTATGGTTGTGCTTGAATACCAGGTGCTGCTTGGGCAGATTTCCTTTTGGTGTCTGTTTTATGTCTTCTTTGAGCTGCCCGTTTTAGAAAGGTACTTGCTGGGAAGATTATTTCATTTCCTGATTTGTTGTAAGAGTTGCAAATGTGGTTATTGCATAAAGGGTGGGGGGGGGGTGCTAAGTAATTTGCCTACCCATGCTTGTTTTTCTTTTTTGCACAACAGAAGATTTACCTTTTTTGAAGAGTGTGTTGCACTGGTGTTTATATCAGTGCTTTTTGTATTTTTAGGTTTATATCTCCTGTTTTGCTTTATGGATTGTATTCTACCAGCTACTGCACTCCTTTCTGTTGTTAGCTTCCCCTGAGTTTTACCCTCCTTGCGAACATTTCTTTTTTGTTCTCCTTTTACAGTATTAGAGGACTATTTGCATTTCATTTAGTATTACTTTCTTACTTTGATCCATTTGGTTTCTTTGGGGCATGTGTTTGGATATTAATAAGATTTGCTCTTTGATGGTTTTTATGCCCTGTAGTACTGTTTAGTGTTGTTTCTTTTTTTTAGTTTCTTCCTTTTGTCAAACTTCTTGCCAGGCCTTTTTACCATTTTCCTATTCATTCTCAGCCTTGTAGGACTTGTTATACTTGCTGTTAAGGTTTTTTCCTCCTTAGGCCTTCTTTTTGGTCTAAGGATTGTTTTTTTTTTATTAGGGTTTTCTGGTCCTACATAACTGTTGCCTCTTTTTTTGCCAGTTTTGCAAGGACATTTGCTTCTTTTCTTTTTCCAGGCCAGTATGAATCCAAACTGTAGACCAATCACCCTTCATCAGACACGTTCCAGTCAGCATACTTTTCTCATAAGGATGCAGAAGGCCCTCTTCCAATCAAAGATGGCTTGGAAAATGTTCTCAGAATACAACAGCCACTACAAACAGACCCAGATGCAGAAAACCTATATTTGGACTAGGCCACAGCTATTAGCTACAATAATTTAGGCAGAAAACACAAACAATGGCCATAGCCAGACAGATAATTTTGACAAGGTTTCCCTTAGTTACAGCTGTAGTACATAAGTGTAGTCCTCATCTTTAGTACATATCTGGTCTAAGACGTATTGTTAGTGAGCTGTCACCTATTAAACCACCAGCCAAAAATCCCGTTAGAAATACCCATCTACAGAGCACCTCCTAGATCAGTCCTGAACGCACTCCCTTTGTGATAATAGCTCTTCAAATGTAGCATTATGGACTGTTGGACTACCCTTGTTTCTCCTGCCAGCCTTGTTGACTTGGGTCTCCTGATACATTATAGCAACTGCTTCATGTACACTGACAACCCTCTACTAATAACTCACTGTAGTACACAGTGTGAGAGATGTATCTACACCAAGAATCTTGAATCCCTACTTTCACACTCGAAACAATAACACTGAAGTTATCAACTCACTCACCAGTACTCATGCACATAGTACCACTACTCATACACCTAGTAAACATCCAACACATAATCAACATATGCAGTGGTTGTCTCAAAAAAACTTACCGAAACACCAGAGACCTGCATAACAAAAGACTGCTACACCTAACACAGTTCCCACAGCACAAAAGACACATAGCAGCACCAGTGTCTCACCTAACAAGTCCTTAAGGTGCAACACTCAGAAAACAAATCTTCTTGCTATTGGAGACTCCATAGTGAGACAGACAGATATCCCGCTCACCAGGTTAGATAAGGAGAAAGTCACGGGCAGCTGCCTGTCTGGTGCCAGTATTCAACAGATCATACATGCACTCAGGTCTCTTGGCAGCAAGTACCATTATGACTCTGTCATAGCCCATGGTAGAGTGAACGACCTGAGATGTACCTCACTGAACTATATGAAGAGAGACATGACTGAGTTTTCAGAGTATGTGTCCCAGGCAGGTATGTTCCTAGCCTTGAACACCATATTACCCTCACCTAGAATGATGCCACCTCACTGCTTTGCCAGAGATGGTTTGCACCTGGCATCACTAGGCTTTCAGCTGCTAGCAAAGGCTCTTGCCTCTCTCATAGTACCTTTTTTAGGCAAGGTCTCCAAAACAAAATTGCCGACATGAAAATTGCCAACCACAACAAAATAAGGGTTATGCTGCTAAACGTTAGGAGCTTAAACCAAAAACTGCACACTCTGAAAGCACTTCTGTCACTGGAGGATGTAGATGTCTGTGCAGTCACAGAAACCTGGTTCAAGGCCTCAGAGAGTACCCTGACATTGCAAGGTTGCAATGCCTTCTACACATTCAGACTGCAAAACAAGTGTGTGAGAACCAAAGAAGCAATGTTTCTTTTTAAATTAAAGATAAATTCACCTCCCGACTAGTTAGACTGGACAACTCCATGGACTTGCTCCTAGTTCAGATTACTGTAGGTAAGACCCCCATTCAACTCAAAGCTAGTTATTGATCCCCCTCCATGGATCATGATGCATATGAGGCATACTTGACCAAACTGCAGTCAATTCAAATACAGCCAAACACTGGTCACTGGGGATTTCAGTTATCCCAGCATCAATTGGGAAAACTACTCTAGCCCTTAACTCACTAGTTCAAAAGTTCCTTGACTTTGTTAACTCAAATGTCCTGGAACAAGTTGTTTAAACCCCAACAAGAGGAACAAACATGCAAGATCTAGTCCTCACTAACATGACAAACAGATGCATTACCACAACTCTCGAACCCTCATTAGTTAAATCTGGTCATCTTTGAGCTGGCACTAACACCAGAATTCACAAAGGGTGAAGTCAAACAAAAAAACTTCACCAAAGAAAACTATACCCTCCTAGGGAAAGGTAAAAATGCATTCCAAGCCCAATCCCCAGCTGAAAGTGGTAACTACACCAAAGCTTACACTAAAGCCCTGTACAATTACTTATATAAGTGTATAGACTTGGCTTTTCCCGAGAGAATCAAAGGCAGAGCCCCAAGTAAAAAAATGTCGACCTGGTGGACAGCCAGCATCAACAGACTTTCCAACAAATGCAAAAAGTCGTTGTCTAAGAAAAGTGCCAACAATGGAAAAACACCCTCCTCAGCCTCAACAGACCAGTAAGTCAAATCCTCTAAGGGTAATTTTGAGAAAAACTTAACAATCACAGCCAAGGATAACCATAAGGTCGCTTACAGCTATGTACATAGCCTAAAAGTTAGAACCTAAACATGTGCCGGACTAGTGACTAGCGGTCAAACATGTGCCGAACTAGTGACTAGCGGTATCACACACATTTGTAAATCAATGTGTGTGCGCATGTACATTTAAGAAGCTATCCAAGTGCTTGCACAATTGTATAAATACTGAGCACGTGCAAGCTAGACTGTCATTTTGTAGTAAACCATTGAGATGTAAGCATATATGTATTTAAGGTCTGTCTGTTAACTAGTTCATTCATATTTAATGATGCTGCTATCCATGCTGATGTGTTTCTATGTATTAAAGCATTTAAACAAAAACCTGAAGGCTTCTTGTCATATGTATTAGAGACGAAAGAGTGACATGGTTCAGAAATGGCATGTCTAAAGGGCATGGAATCAGAACCGGCATATCCATATCCAAAGGGCATGAAGTTAAAGGCAGCTTGGCTTAAACGATTTAAGGCACTTGCTTAGAGCTGGAGGAATATACAAGAGTGAATCATCCCTAAAATGTGCTTACTTTGCAAAACAGGTAAGAAACGAATTTCAGGTATTAAAACTTGCTCAGCACTATTTATTTTCGCATAATATGAAATGGGGAATGATGAACATTCTAAATGATTTTCACATAAACCAATATATACGATATTGCTAAAAATATTCAAATTACTATGGAAAATGTTTGAAATAAAGTCCGAATTGCATAAAATGAATAAAATAAAGGGAAATTACTGCATTTTCGCAAAGCATGTACTTTTCATGTTAAGCAAAGATATCCGAGTTATCAGAAGTGTATAAAGTCTTTGCATGTTTGTGCAGCGTTACAGTAAAGCTATTTCACAAAAGTACAGCCATTACAGAGCATATTTCACAAGTACAGCATTTTGAAGAGTTCATTGTGCATCTGAATGTTATTACAAATGCACTGCAAGGGCCATATTTTCAGTGCGTCTTTGCATATTTTTTTGAGATCTCAGAGGGATTTTGAAAACTTAGTGCACTTGTGTTTGACAGTAATATTGCAGAGAACTGGAGAGTGTTTGAGCAAGAGTATGACATTTTCATACAGGCTGCATTTTCTGGTAAAGATGACCAAACAAAGGCATTAATTCTACTTAATTTAGCTGTGTCAGAAGCTATAGAAAGGGAGAGTTCATGTGTGTATGTACCTGCTATCTATATATAAGAGGGGGAAACCATCATATTGTTTTACCATCTGAATCAAGGAAGAACCCAGAGTGCTTAAAATGTAAATTTAGAGAAATGTGTAACCCCCAGACAAATGTTACAATGGAAAGGCACTTATTTTACACTAAGAATCAAAAGCCTGCTGAAATTTTTGTAGCATATATAACTGACATGAGAAACAAAGCTAAAACGCACAGATTTGGTGATTTATGGGATGAGTTGATAAAGGACAGACTTGTGTGTGGTATAGAAGATGATGCTGTGAGAAAGATTTTGCTTTGTAACAGTGATTTAACTTTGAATAAGGTCATTGAGATTTGACAGATATATGAGCTCACAGAAAAGCACACAAATATGCTTACAAATGAGAATAGCTCTAGAAGGTACAGTGACAAAGCCCATGTTGATAGTATGCAGCATGTTATTAAAAGAAATATGCCCAAGCACATGGCAGCAACTGTAACCCCTGCAGCACTCACTGGTAGAACCCAGAACATTTCAGGAAATTCCAGAGATCGCACAGTCTCAGTGAAGCACAAGAAGGAGTCAGCAAACTCAAAGCTTGGGCCCCAACCTAGATTCATTACCAACTTTTGTAATTGTGATGGAAGCCATGGATCTAAAAGGGAAAAGCGTTTAGCTTTTGGTCAGCAATGCCACAAATGCAATAAATGGAATAATTTCAAAAGGTTTTGTAAATCAAAAGGCCCACATTCTTTTATTAAAAAGGAAGATTTTAAGAAATGAGTTGATCAATTAGACAATGGCAACACTACTCTTTATGTGGCTGGTGTGTCAGTGCTTCATGAAACTGTCAATGCAGTATCTCACTAATAACTGACTGTGCTCTTGCAGTTCACCAGGCTAGACCCTCCACTATGTTAGACCCTGCACCGCCTTAACTATCTCACACCTCAAGAGGAACAGATAGGTCTATATTCCATTACTGTAGAAATACATACAATATAATAAAATAGATTGTTATGGTTTAGACCCCAATAACCTTTAAGAAGTTTTTGGTTTACGCATGACTCCCTCCAGCAATGACTGAGGTCATTGTATATATCTCTTTAGACTAATGAAACTATTAATGTAAGATTTCTCTGTTTTCATTAATTGTGGCTGCTGTGTATGAATATACTACTATTAATTAAGACTCACTGCATTTTGTATCTAAATATACTTTGTAAACTTTGTAGTTTTTTGTTACATGTTATTCATATGTGTGGAGCTTTTCTCCCTGGGCCGCCACTAAAAATGGACCTGTGTCCAGTGGACTATCCCAGTTAACAAATGTAAAATAAATAATAAATAAATAAATTTAAGGGCAAAGAATGAAGTACTCTGTACTGTTCAGATAAATGTCAAATCCATAGAGCTCTAAGTTGATGCAGGTTCAAAGTGCAATGTTATGTCAGCAGAAACATTTGCGAGAGTGTGTAAAGGTGAAAGTATTATTTTATGTGGTTAAGAGGCACATCCAGTTATTATTAAGGCTCAGAGACAGTTTAAAAATAGGACTGCTTTCATTTAATAAGGAAGTCCATCATGTTAACTTAAAAGACCACTACTCTAATTTTGCCCAGTACATTTTTTTGGGTCTATATTAGTTTGTCACAATCCCATTGCAATGGACACTGGGTCATTGATCCTAATTCAGTGAAAATCATTTCAGCGATTCGCTGAATTTACCAAGGACAAGTAAATACTTGCCCTACAGCACAACTTTGCCTTTTTCTCCACTGTAGTGCGATCTGGAAGTTGGTATATATAGTTTAGGGGTGGGGGGGTGAAGCCCCCTCCCCTCCAACTGGGTGGGTTTGAGTTATGTAGCAGTCGGCCAATTTACTTACTTGTTTACTTTATTTATTTACTTGCTCTTGGTAAATTCAGTGAATCACTGAAATGATTTTCGCTGAATTAGGGTTGATGATCCCGTGTTTGCTGCAATGGTATTGCGACAAACTAACATAGACCCCATTTTTTCTACCTATGTTGATCTCTTCGAAGACAAACTAGGCAAACCTCCAGTTGTGTACTCATTGAAGTTATACCCAGAGGTCAGTCCAGTTATCAGACCAGCACACAAAGTTCTAATAGCCATGCAGGACAAAGTCAAAGCCAAGCTAGATAAAATGGTGCGACAAGGTGTGATTTGTCCAGTTGAAACTCCAACTAAATGGGTATCTTCCATGGTGATAGCTCATAAGAAAAGTCAAGATGACATCAGAATATGTATTGATCCACAAAATTTGAACAAAGCACTAAAAAGACCTCATCATCCAATGCGCACAGTGGAAGCAGTCACAGCCTTGATGCATAATGACACTATTTGTTATTCTGTTATTTGATGCAAAGGGTTCATTTTGGCAAATTCAGCTTGACAAGAAATCCTCATTGCTAACTACTTTCAGTATTCCATTTGATAGGAATAGATTTTTGATAATGCCATTTGGGATAAATTCTGAAAGTGAAGTCATTCAATGAGCAATGGAGCAACTATTTTCTGGGCATCCTTGTGTTATTATAGTAAACAACATACTAGTAGGATATCGTGATGAAGCAGAACATGACAGAAACCTCACAGAAGTTCTAGAAAGGGCATGTCAAGTGAATCTTAAGCTCAATGCACAGAAATGCAAATTCAGGCTAAAAGAAGTTACTTATGTTGGTCATTTATTTACTAGTACAGGCCTATGTCCAGAGCCTTCAAAGCAAACAGCCATTCTTGAGATTCCAGCACCAGACAATGTTCAAGGCCTGTAATGTGTTCTTGGCATGGTCAACTGCCTAGGCAAGTTAATTCCACTCTTGAGCCAACTTTCAGTACCAGTTATTGAGCTGACATGTAAAGATGTATCCCAGTCTTGGTCAGAGCAACACCAAAGAGCATTTGAAGTCCTGAAACAGAGAATTGCTAGATACCAAAATTCAGATACTATGATGTTTACAAACCAGTTACACTTTCCTGTGATGCTTTGAAATTTAGTCTTGGTGCAGTCATTCTACAAGAGGATCAACCTGTTGCCTGCACATTGAGAACTCTTACCCAAACTGAGATGCAGTATGCCCAGATCGAGAAAGAGCTTTTGAAAATTGTGTTTGTATGTTCAAAGTCCCATGATTATATTTATGGTAGACCTATCTAGATCGAAACAGACCAGCAACCTTTAGTCACTATGTAGGGAAAGCCTCTGCATTCAGCTCCAGCCAGACTGCAACATATGATGCTGAGATTGCAAAAGTACAATTTCAATCTTGTCTACAAGAAAGGCAAACTTCTTTATCCTACTGATAACATTATCCAGATCACCCAGAAACACCACAGAACAGCATGAGACTGAGAACCTTGATTTTGAAGTTATGGAAGTGAGAAATTTTTCTTCCAAACACATCTAGATGAGTTGAGAGATCACACAGCCACAGATCCAGTTTTACAATGGCTCAACCACTTTATCAATCAAGGATGACCTTCAAAGCAATCTAGTTTACCTCAATAAGTGCAACCTTATTTTCCATACAAAGATGAGATTTTGTCTGACAAAAGTATCATTATGAAAAGTCTGAAAGTAAGTGTTCCAAAGTCCTTGCAACCAGAGTATATTACTGTCTTGCATTGTGGTCACCCAGGAGTTAATTCTACCAAAAGAAAGGTGAGAGGTCTAATGCTTTGGCCTTCTATGTCACAAGACATTGAAAGAGCACTTTTATCTTTTTTCATGTGTAACAGTACTAAGCCATATCAACAGAAGGAACCACTTCAGCTGAACCAAATTCCAGAACTACCTTGGTCGATAGTAGCCATGGACATTTTTGAGTGGAATGGTCAACATTATTTGGTGTTAGTAGACTCTTACTCCAACTGGTTTGAGATTGACCTACTCCTCAACCTAGCATCCAGTACTGTCCTTACTAAGATGAAGCATCATTTTGCTGTACGTGGTACTCCACACAAAGTTATTTCTGACAATGGCACACAGTTTACAAACCAAGAGTTCAAAGGATTTGCTGAAGAATGTGACTTTATTCATGCCACAAGTAGCTCTGAGTACCCGCAGTCAAATGGTTTGGCAGAATGTGCAGTTCAAAGTGCAAATCAGTTACTTGAGAAGTAAAAACCAGATAATATTGATGTTTTCCTAAATCTCTTGAATTTCAGAAATGTTCCCCATGATAAATATCTTAGTTCACCTTCTCAGAGACTTCTGTCGAGACAAACCAGAACCACATTACCAAGCAGTAGTCAATTGTTAGTTCCATGTGTCAAGAACAACAGATTAGTGAAAGCCAATCTGTTGAAGAAGCACTTAACCCAGAAGTCCTACTATGATAAGACCATACCACTCAACCTCTTAGAGCAAGAAATCTGGACAAAACCATAAACAAAAGTGGGACAAAGGCCCATAAATAGAGACAATTTTTAAATATTTCTCTTACAAACTTAGAACGTTGATAGAATAACAGGTTTTGCATTAGCATGAATTTTCTGAAGGGTATGAAGACTGAATCTCAAATGTCTGTCATTATTTTCTAACTTCACTGTATAAGGATTTGCTACTAATTTGCCAGAAAAACCACAATTTTATGAGAAACTGGCTAAAATATGAGGAAAAATCTGGACATTCTGTGAAACTCTGTACAGTTGAGCGGTATGCAAACCACTCAATCCATTACGAGAGGGAGAAGTGTTAAGGATGCAAATGTCCAAAGGTTGTGATCGGACTGGTGTCATGAAGAATATTGGTCCAAAGCTGAGATTGTACATTGTGAAATTAGAAGGAGCAGTTTTAAGTGAAACTGTTAACATCTGAGACCAGTGTTCGAGCCTATTCCACAGCACATAGTCTGTGAGAAAGACTCTATCTCAGAGTGAGTTGTCTGGTGTTCCAATTCCTGAGGAAGTTCCAGAGGACATTCCCATTCCTATGATGAATCCAGAAGTTCCTGATATGACTTGTGCATTGCAGACTATCCCTGTTCCTAATTTTTGTCCACACTGTTATGTTAAGAGATATGGTCAAATCTCTAAACCATGTGACAGATATAAAGCAACTTGGACATGAACATTGTGTTTTGTTTCTATTGTATAGCTAGTAAAGATGTGCAGCAGGTAAAGGTGATAAAGGATAATGAGGGAAACATACTCACATGCAAGGAGAGTGTGTTGAGCAGATGGAAAGAGTACTTTGAGGGGTTGATGAATGAAAAGAATGAGAGGGAGAGAAGGTTGGATGATGTGCGGATAGTGAATCATGAAGTGCAGTGGATTAGCAAGGAGGAAGTAAGGATAGCTATGAAGAAGATGAAGAATGGAAAGGCTGTTGATCCAGATGACATAACTGTGGAAGCATGGAGGTGTTTAGGTGAAACGGCAGTGGAGTTTTTAACTAGATTGTTTAATGAAATCTTGGAAAGGGAGAGGATGCCTCAGGAATGGGAAAAATTGTTTTGGTACCGATTTTTAAGAATAAAGTTTATGTGCAGAGCTGTAGTAACTACAGAGGGATTAAATTGATCAGTCACAGCATGAAGTTATGGGAAAGAGTAGTGGAAGCTAGGTTAAGAAGGGTGGTGATGATTAGTGATCAGAAGTATGGTTTCATGCCAGGAAAGAGCACTACAGATGCGATGTTTGCTCTGAGAGTGTTGATGGAGAAGTACAGAGAAGGTCAGAAGGAGTTGCATTGTGTCTTTGTGGACTTAGAGAAAGTGACAGGGTGCCTAGAGAGGAGTTATGGTATTGTATAAGGAAGTCGGGAGTGTCAGAGAAGTATGTAAGAGTGGTACAGGATATGTACGAGGGTAGTGTAACAGTGATGAGGTCTGCGGTTGGACTGATGGATGCATTTAAGGTGGAGGTGGGATTACATCAAGGATCAGCTCTGAGCCCTTTCTTATTTGCAATGGTGATGGACAGGTTGACAGACAAGATCAGACAGGAGCCCTCGTGGACTATGATGTTTGCAGATGACATTGTGATCTGTAGTGAGAGTAGGGAACAGGTGGAGGAGACCCTGGAGAGGTGGAGATATGCTCTAGAGAGAAGAAGAATGAAGGTCATCAGGACTAAGACAGAGTATATGTGTGTGAATGAGAGGGAGGATAGAAGAATGGTGAATATGCAGGGAGTAGAGGTGGTGAAGGTGGATGAGTTTAAATACTTGGGATCAACAGTTCAGAGAAATGGTGAGTGTGGAAGAGAGGTAAAGAAGAGAGTACAGGCATGATGGAGTGGGTGGAGAAGAGTGTCAGGAGTGATTTGTGACAGAAGAGTACCAGTAAGAGTGAAAGGAAGGTCTACAAGAGGGTAGTGAGACCAGCTATGTTATATGAGTTGGAGACAGTGGCATTGACAAAAAGGCAGGAGTCAGAGCTTGACGTGGCAGAGTTGAAGATGTTAAGACTTGCACTGGGTGTGACGAGGATGGACAGGATTAGGAATAAGTATATGAGAGGGTCAGCCCAGGTTGGAAGGTTTGGAGACAAAGCTAGAGAGGCAAGATTACGTTGGTTTGGACATGTGCTGAGGTGGGATGCCGAGTATATTGGGAAAAGATGCTAAGGATGAAGCTGCCAGGTTTATCAGGAAAAGAGGAAGGCCTAAAATAAGGTTTATGGATGTGGTGAGAGAGGACATGCAGGTGGTTGGTGTGACAGAGCAAAATGCAGAGGACAGGAAGAAATGGAAACAGTTAATCCGCTGTGGTGACCCCTAATGGGAATAGCCAAAAGAAGAAGAAGAAGAGTATAGTAATGCATGTCTAACTCTGATATTATTTTTTTCAAAGGCCAATCTTTTTAAGATGGAGGATGTAGATCAATGCCTGTGTGTGTACCTTTAAGAAGCTATCAAAGGGCTTGCACAAGTGTATAAATACTGAGAACGTGCAAGCTAGACTGCCATTTTGTACTAAGCCGTTGAGATGTAAGCATGTATGTATATAAGGTCTGTCTGTTAACTAGTTTGTTCATTTTTAATGATGCTGCTATCCATCCTGATGTGTTTGTATGTATTAAAGCATCTAAATGAAAACCCCAGCCTTCTTGTCATATGTGTTAGAGACGAACGGGCGACACACTTATCCTGCAAAGATAGCAAACCTGCTAATGTACAGATCTGGCAAAAATGTCACTGCCTTATCCCCTCAAAACTTATCACAATCCTTGTCCCCAACCTCCCCCCACTGTACATATCTGAAGAGCAGGTCATTAAAGCCTTGTCTAAGGCAAAAAATACAGACTCTATGGGACCAGACAGCATCCCAGGTTGTCTTCTAAACAAACTAAAACATGAACTAGAATCACCATTAAGTATCCTATTCAATCACAGCCTAACCATAGCCTTTGCTCCTGCAGAATGGAGAACAGCCAACAGTTATTCCCCTCCACAAAGGTGGCTTAGCAACAGACCCAGGGAATTATAGACCCGTACATCTGAACAGCCTTATCTGTAAAGCCATGGCATGTATCATCCTGGACCTCATAAATAAAGAGATAAGCGACTTCCAAACCTTGGATCTGACCCAATTCGGCTTTGTCAAGGGCAGATCCTGTCTGTTAAACATGATGGATTTCTTCGAAAATGTGACCTGGGCCATTTATGAGGACAAATCTGTGCACATAGCATACTTCGACTTGGCAAAGGCCTTTGACACAATCCCACATTCAGACATTACCAATAAATATAGCAAACTGAATGTAAATTCCTTTATTGTAAGATGGGTTGCCAAATGGCTCACAAACCAGTTACACACTATCAAAGTGGGTGACTCCACATCAGCCAGCAGACCTGTCACCAGTGGGGTGCCACGAGGGTCAGTGCTGTGCCTCCTACTGTTTTGTATATACATCTCAGATGTTCAGGGCAAAATTAAGGGGCTGGACAGCTGCAAACCGGGTGCAATTATTGACTCCCCAAATTATGTCAGTATACTTCAGGAAGGTCTTACTCAGACAACCGACTGGTGTCTTAGTCATGGTCTCAAACTGAATGCAAAGAAATGCATCATCATTCCCTTCAGTAAAAACAATGTTCCTTCACACTATCAAATTAACAATACCCTATGTACCTATGAAGTGCTAAGAGATCTGGGATCACAAGTGCTTGTCTTCCATGGGATAGAGACACAATTTATGGCTTGACCATGGAACAGATTGTTGGTCCCACAGTTGGTCCTTCTTCCAGCCATACAAAAGAAAAAGTTAAGCAGACAGCCTTTGCACCACAGCAGACTAGAATTTTGCCCCAGCTGCAGGTGGGTGACACTGCTGTGACCATTTGTTATGCCTGAGACCATTCATCATTTACCCAGAGTCCCTGCAGTGTAGCACCTACAACCTCTATTGATAGGGGTTAGTCACATCCTCTGAAGCTGGGCAAGTCTTGTCAGTCTTGGGAGAGGGAACAGGGAAGGTTTGCCTGTTATGTGGAAATGCTGTGCCAGTTTCTGGGGAAACAGCAGCTGCCATTAGTAACACAGCTAGCAACATTTTTCCTGTCAAAAAGAAACAGAAAACCAAACATGTATCTACTCCTGAATTTTCTTTGGATAGGAGTGGCTTACTGGAATTGGCACAGGGTTTTATTTAGGCTATTTTTTTCTTTTTGCAGAGTAGTTTCTGCTAAAAGAAAGAGGGATGACTCTTTTCTTGAAGAGATTCAAGATTCTGAATCTGAACAGGAAGATGCAGGATGGTTCAGGGTTTTGTCCTCAGTTTTATGAGGGCTGAGTTTCTTATTCTTCCTATGGGAGATTGTCTTTATCTGACACCTTTGCTAGACTGTTCCAGTGTTTCCAGTGGCAGAACACAGAGGTTTCTCAGTCCCGTGCAAAATACAATGAGTTGTATGAGCTGCAGATGGTGCACCGGTTGCATTGTTGCTTCACAGGAAAAGGTTCTCTGGTTCAATTCTTGGCTGGGGTGCCTTCTGTGTTGAGTCTGTATGTTCTCCCTGCATTTGTGTGGGTTTCCTTCAGGTGCTCTGGTTTCATCCCATGTTACAAGGATGTGTGTCTTGAGCATTTCTCCCTGGACCTCTGCTGAAAATTGGCTTCATTCCAAGCTGGACTTTCCTGGTAAACAAATGTTAAATAAGCTATTATAGAAGGATTTTTCAGAACCTACACCCACTGCTACTTGTCCTGTTCACTTTAGATGGTGTGTCTTATTGCCTGCATTTTTTTCTGATAAGCAGCCAGCTGTCCCTAAAAAGGCAGGCAGGATGTGTAAAATTCTTCAGTCTTTTAAATTTTTATACACTATTCCCAAACCTTACCCAGCAGCTATAGCCTGAGAAGACTCATAAGCAGCAAGACATTTAGTTAATTCCAATCCTACTAATAGCGCTCAACCTCTTAGCACACAAAGTCTGGACAAAGTCAAAAATTATGGGGGGACAAAGCCTCAAAAACAGGGGAAAATTTTAAATACTGGTCTTACAGCCTTAGAAAATTGCTAGAATAAAAGGTATTTTGTTACCATGCATTTTTTAAAGGATATGAAGTCTGAAATTCAAATGATTGTCATTATTTAGTGAATTCAGTGCTCATTGATTTGCCACAAAAATCCAGAAAATCTTAAATTTTATGAGGACCAGACCAAAAATATGAGGCACAAATCCGGACATTCTGCGAAAATCTGTACAGCTGAGAGATATGAACTCCTTCTGGGACTGGAAACTTATTGATATGTATGCAAAAAAGGAGTATACTTCTGCAGCTTCAATTTCAGAATATTAAATTGTCAGGCTCATATGTTAAAGTTTGTTCTTACATATTGGGAAAGGTTGAGGACTGTTTTATTTACCGCTTCTTGTGAAGAAAATAAACTGCTTTAAATGCCTTAGTTTCTTCTATTGCACAAGTCACTACTCATTGTTTTGCAGTGTGTGTATGACTCTGTTTTTACTACTTCTTCAAGAGCTATGGCCACTGGTACTGTTTTAAAGAGGTTTGCTTGGCTGCATGCTCAGAACTGTAAAATCCATAATAAAAAGTGGCAGGACCCAGAAGCGGGAACTAGTCCAACTTTATTCATTAAAACAACCACGATTAGTGCTGTCATCTGTAATAAATAAACTTCATCAGATGAAATTCACTTGAATAGTCCACCATATTTAAAACACTTCATCATGTGACTTACCATGTATCAATTTAAACAGCCTACACACAATTATAAGCATTGTAAAATATATCACATAATACAAACAGAACCACTTAAAAACATACTTCAAAAGATGAAAAAATGACTAAATAGCTATTAAAATAATTATTAACAAAAATCGCAGGGGATTTCAAGGTGTATACAGTGGGCAAGTGGTGAACGAGAATTTTGCAGAATTGTTATCAAAAGGCATGTCTTTCGTTTTCACAAAAAGATCTAATTTGTCTTGAGACTTCGGTGAACTGTTTACTAGGAAATTGAACCCAGCTCTGAAGTATGGGAATCAAGCTGTCAGGCAAATTACCTAAGAGTGCCTAGTATATTTACCCCCCCCTCCCCCCCCACATACACTTTTGAACATCTATGAGAGAATGTGCAACTTAGACCTAAGACATGGCCTGGATTACAGAAGACAAACAGGTCCCCATAAAATCCAAGGGATGAGTGACAAGCCATTAGGAGTCTAAAATCACAAGGCGTCCAGTTCATGAAACCGGATAAAGGGGGAGGGGTAGCTTTGATGGAGAATGTTATTTACACCAGTAAAATGTATGTCATCTTGTTCCAGGAGTCATACTCCTAGGTGTCAAAAAATGAGGTGCAGATGGCCTACAGTAGAATTTACTCTATTCTGTTTGACATGCTTATACAGGATCAAATTCAAAAAGAAGAACATGAGTATTTGTGTACAAAACAGGCTGTTACCCCCCACAATATTTGGAGTCCATAAGCTCCACAAGGACATGGTCAATCCACCATTTTGTCCAGTTGTGGATGACAGGAATTCCATGACATCAGCTATTGTAAAGCACTTGCACTTTAAGGTGAAACCATATGTTCAAGCGGTGAAGCACCAGGTAAAATATTCTTGGCAATTTTTACAGATGTGCAGTGATGTGGGGCCAGTTACTCATGGCCTGTTTGTTATCACTGACGTAAAAGATCTGTATTTGGTCATAACACATGATGTGGGACTGGAATGGTTTGCAGAATTTTTACATTTTCATTCAGATTTGGATCAAGATAAAATTAATTTGTTTTGTGGTCTTATGGAACTGGTTTTGTATAATAACTACATATTTTTTGAAAACCATTTTTTCTGCAAACAAAAGGTGTGGCCATGGGTGCAGATTGTGGGGTCACCTATGTCAACGCAGTTATGACTAACTGGGAGGAGAAGTTTTTGTTTAACTTTGAAAGAATCCTGGACCATGTACACTAGGTACCAGGATGACATTTTTCTCATATGGACAGGGCACCAGGAGACAATTTTGAGTTTTAAGGAATATATCAACAGCTGTACTGGTTTTCTAAAATGTTTGTTTGAGGTGAATGACCAAGTCATTACCTATCTGGATGTGGCACTCACTTAGAAAGGGCACCAATGGGTGTTTGGTGTCTAAAATATATAGGAAGCCCACATACTCAATTTTGTTTTTACATTTTGAAAGTTATCACTCTGTCTGGCAGAAAAAGGCAGTTTTAAAAGGACAGTTGGTTCGGGCAGTATGAATGACATCATCGTATGAAGACTTTGTAGAAGAATGTTTTTGTTAAAATCCATGTATTTGGGACATGGATATCCAGAAGCCTTTGTTGATTCATCCATAGATGAAGTCATGATTAAAAACAGAACAATGTATATGTGCCTATTTTAAAGCCACAGTTGACACCCCAGGTAGGCTGGGGGGGGGGGTCATCATTTAATGGGGGGCCTAAAGTAATGACTTGAATAAGTGGAACTGTTTCAGCTTTGATAAGTACAAGAGTTCCTTTAACACCACTTTTTTCTGTAAACCAAACAGAGGTTAGAAGAATAATTATAAAAAACTGGATAATTATTAGGGAAGATCATGAGTTGGCTAGCAAGTTAGGAGACAAGCCAACAATAATTTTCGGGAGAGGTAAAACTTCAAAGATTTCCTGGAAATGCCTGTTAATTCTTCCTCAGACAATCAAGATTTTACCATGAAAAGATGTAGGTTTTGTAGAGCCTACCCCTATATAAAAGGTACCCAGGCATTTGTTAACAATGGGAAGATGTATCAAATGCAAGGAAATTATAACTGTAATACAAAAGGAGTGGTGTATGCAACCCTATGTGAGTCTTGCACTGCTGTTTATGTGGGCACGACGGAAAGGGTGTTGAAAGATATGATAAGAAAACAGTGTAAGAAATTTCTCTGTGTGGAAGATTTTCAGTCCATATATCTCTAGTTAATCACTGCATATTAATCAGATCAGACAAAAGTAGTAGAAGTAGCGAACTTAAGTAAAAAAAAAATAATCAAAATATATAATTGTACAGAATTACTAAGTATTCAAAAGTAATCCTAGCAAGGCAGGCAGTCTGTTTCCAGTAGAAACTCTTTTATTAAGTACACGGACAAGCAATTCAAGTAAAACAAAAATAGAGTAATAGTTTCCTCACAAGCTTTCTAAATATATATATATATATATACTTTTTATCAGGCAATTGAGTGGTTTATTGTGCTGTAACATGAAAACAAACAAAACCAGGAACTTTTCAAGGCAATACCATAGTCATGTGGCCCATCAATAAGCAAGGGGGAACCAGGAAGTGCCCCCTTTGCAAACTAGCCATGTTAACTTGGGATATAGCTTCACAGCCAATTTTACTATACATTCCGTCAGAGCAAAACTTTGTGGCAGAAAAGCTGAGCAGGACTAGGGCAGACCCTCACAAATGGATAGACCCCTTTGCCTCCTCTGTGAACAATAACCTGGCAAAATTCTGATCCAAGATTCCATGCAAGAAGGCCTCGAAAACAGATTTTTTTTCTTTTCATTGGACAGGAATGGTCCTATATGCCTTTCCACCCTTTCTACTAATATCCAGGATACTTCTGAAGACTCAGAAGGAATTCTTTAAGATCATTGTGGTGACTCCCCTCTGACCCAGGCAACTGTGTTTCTCCCTTATTTTGGAAATGGCCAAGGGCAATTACCACATGCATCCTCACAGAATGGATCTAGTCAATCAAGAAAAAGGGGTGTTTGACATGCTCAGACATCAATCATCTTTAATTGACTGCCTGGATGATAGGGTCTGAATTCCTTTTACCCACTTGTTTTCTGTGGAAGTTCAGCAGGTATTAATGGAGGCAAGAAAGTCTACTAATATAAAATCATATATCAGCAAATGGAAAAGGTTTTCTAGTTGCTGCCAACAATATAACCAGCATCCATCCAGGGCTAGTTATTCTCTGGTTTTACAATATTTGTGAGAGTTACTATCCTATGGCCTTTTTATTCCTATATCAAGTTTCACTTCTTGTCCATACCAGGATGGATGTCCAGACAACTCAAGTACTATCTTGGTGGAAGTAAATCTTTCAGATATTTGGATCAATTGTTCATTTTTTGTGAAGGTAAGAAGAAGGGTCAACCTGAGTCAAAACATAGTGCTTTCAATGGAAATCTAAGGCTATTATCTTTTATTATACTCAGCATGATAAATCTATTCCAGGCAGGGTTAAGGTCTACTCTACCAGGGCCTTGGCTTCATCCATGACTTTTTGGAAAGGGTTGGATTCTAGAAGCTGTAACTTGGTCCTCAGTACCTACTTTTATAAAGCACTGTAAGTTTGATTTATTCCCTAGATTTAGATCAAGTTTTGCTAGGACCATTCTCTAGGATCTCCTGGACTCATCTCCTTCCTCCTCCAAAATATTGTTACCTATGGTAATCTACCCATATAGTTAAGGCTACCACAACAGTGATCAATATGAAGAACATAGTACAGTTATGTAATTGAACTTACCATAACAGTAGATGCCCAAATGATCACTGCTTCGGTAGCCACTCCCTCACTCCATCCCTGTGTTTTTGCTGCTTTCCTGTGTTTTTTATGCCAGGGTATGGACTTGTATTTCTTTGTAATTCCAAGTATGTTGTTTATCACACATTCATAGTTAATAGTGCCCAGCCTTCATCTCTTTGCTGACAGTAAAGGTCTGAAGGGCTCCATGTCCAAACTTGTCTTTTAGTTACCTCAGCTTGTGCTGCTTGACAGTTTGGACAAGTGGAAGGTGCCTTGAAGCTTTGACAGCTGGCTGTCTGTTAAATCCTTGGCAGGATATAACCCATACAGCTAAGGCTACTGCAGCAGTGATTATTCAAATATCTACTTTTACGGTAAGTTCAACTTACATAACTGGACTTTTCTTCTCACTTTTGTATTGAGTTACGTATCATTTCCTTTACCTGAGACTGCCATTTTGGCTGCCTTTTCATATACCTTCATTTTTTTTAATCAGTGTCATTTTAATATATTGCTCATAGCCTTTGAAGTGTATCGTTTAATGATTGTAAACAGAATAAAGTTATTCTCATTATTGGTATAAGGTGCAAATCTGTCAACCAATGATCAATAGAGTATGTGTGTGTATATGTACAAAGGAATGGATAAGTACATGAAATGTCTCATGAAATCTATGTACTTGACACATTTCTCAGAAAGAATAGCTAGAAAATTGCAAATGACTCCAGCCAGAATGAAAAAGTTGATTGATCTTTTTGTATATTATTTTGATTGAGTGGGGTAGAGCATATATTAACCTGGATTATTTTCAGCTTCAGAGTCTCCTTTAGCTGGAGAGAGAGACAAACATAAAAACAGAGAGAGAGAGAGACTGCGAAAGAGAGGATTACATGATAATGACAGGAAATGCAAGGGTCATATTGTCTAAGCAAAAAAACAATAGAGGTTATTTTGAGAGTGTTTTCATTATACACAGCAACTTTTAGCACTTTAATGTGAAAATGTCCTCAAACAGCTTCATAGCTGCTGTCTTGATCGGTACAAATTTTCATTCTTGCCTACAGTTAAATGTTATTTTTCAACTTTTTCTGGCTAAACTATTCTGTTCCTGCAATCAAAGATGGATCTTGTTCCCATAAAGTAACCTCATTATTGACTTTATTTGTACTTGCATGTTTCTTTGCCAATATTTAATAAATGCCTAGGAGATGGAGCTATAAATCATGCATCCTTTCCTGACTGGTACAGAAATAGAGTGGTGATGCCAGCCCCAGGTGGAGCATGTGTGTGTACATGGTTTCACTTCAGAATCACAAACTACTGAAATATCAAACTTCAGTAGTTGGAGACCGAAGTGTTGAAACTGCACTTGGGCGAAAGTGCCGAATGTGGAAATGCAGAATCCGGAAATGTCGAATCTGTGGTTGTGGAGTCACATACGTGACGTGGGCTTCCCTGTGTTCATAATGTGTGGTCTGGTATGTGGATGTAGCTGGAAATTCAGGTAAGTGATGTTTTACTAGGGGTTTTGGGTAGGGATTTTAGTGTGTGTGAGTGTGTCTAGAGTTTTGAGATATGGGTTAGGGTAGGTAGGTAAGATTGTGAGTGTGCAAGTGTTGAGAGTGGTGGTATTTGTACGTATGTGATGTGTGTTTGTGCAGGGGGAGTGTAGAATGTGTAGTGGTGGGTTTTGTGTGCTTGTGTTTTAGTGTGACATTGGAGTTAATATATATAAGTAACAGGGATGTGGGGAGGTGCAGCCTCCCACATGTCGGGTGCAAGTGGGCTTGCCCCCTGCTTATATGTAGGGTTTGCACATGTGCTTGTTTTGTTGTGTTTGTGTATGTTGTGTTGGTTTGTAGTGTAGGGAGAAAGGTGTATGTGTGCTTGTTTGTGTGCGGAGTGTGTATGTGGGCAGTCGTGATTTTAAATTTCACGCTTTTGGGGTTTTAGGTTTTTAAGTTTTCGGCTTTACAGTCTCAAGATACTGAATTTCGATATTTCAGTATTTTGGGATTCTAAAGTGAAACCGTGTACATACACACATGAAACATTGACATACATATATGCCATATTTACCACCTGTCATGTAACGTACATTCAGTTTGGGGGGTGGGTTCAAGTCTCTTAGTATACCTTTTCATGGGCACTGACTCACAACCATGGCAATCATGCCTGTACATTAAATGTTTCTTATTAAAATTGTCTCTGATTAATGCACAGATGATTTTTCTCAATGTATTAGTGCATTGTTAAATTGTTTTTTTTTTATTTGTTTGTTTGTTTTAGCTCAGTGCTTTTGTTTGCTTCTTGCAGTCCATTCTAACACTTCATTTAATGGAATGAGAGTGACCAGCAGCATCAGTGTCACAGTTAAAGACCTTGTCGATTTCATTTTGTAGTCGAGTTTATCCAGTCAGTCCAGTTGCATATATGGGTGTAAATGGGCCACGTCATGTTATTGTACTTCATAAAGTCTTTACTGATGAGACGAAAACGCTGAGTGTTTAAAAGCGTTTGTGTTTTGAAAGTGTATAGTGCGTGCTTTAGTGGAATAAACTCTTAAACTGCTTTAAATTCACTTTGTTCCATTTTTGCATACCAAGGTAGTTTTGTTGGATTATTGGTCATTTTTCATTACCCTGCTTGTTTATACATCATGCTACATTACTTTTTTTTCTCCTCTGTAACATTATTCTATTATACTATCAAACATCATGTGCCAGAGTCCGAAAGAATTGTTCTCATTGTATGTCAACTGTGATTCCAAGAGATGTGTTCTCAGTGTAAGTTGTGTATTTTAGTGTAAGGCCTATCTATACACTGGCTTTCTCCAGCAGCTAGATTCCAAAAGACCTGCTCTCAGCCTGGTCTTAGTGTAACTGGTCATGCACAGCGACAGAATGTCTTTTGGAATCGGACCCCATATCTTATTACTTTTTTTCTGTACCCTACTGGCATTGTACAATCATCGTTAATGGGACACATTATCTTAATCTTTTCTGTGCTATACTGGTATACCAAAACAATATGCATATCTTATGGTACTCCTTTCTGCACTGTTCTATTGAAATGATTATGCTACATTGCATTACATTACTCTTTTCTGCACTCTACTGGCATTCTGTAACACTGTGCTTCATCAGGATACATTAATCTATTTTGGGTACTATGCTGATATTCTGCAAGAATGTGCTACTTTTTCACATTCCATTACTCTTTTCTGGATTATGCTGATGCTCTGGAACACCAGGCTACTTCAAGTTACAGTTATTCTCTTCTGAACTATACTGGTCTAGTACAACACAACTCTGTAGTTATATCATGTTACACTTCTGTTTTGTACTGGCATTTTACAATGCTGTGCTACATTTGATTACATTATTTTTTCTGTATTGAACTGGTATTTTACAACACTATGCTACATTTGATTACATTTTTTTTTCTGTATTACACTGGTATTTTACAACACTATGCTACATTACTTTTTCCTGCGCTAATCACACTGGTAATTCTGCAAAATTGTGCTACATCACATTGCATTATTCTTTCTAGACATTTCTAGACTCTACTGGTATTCTAAAACACTGTGCCTCGTCATGTTATTGTACTCTTTTCTGCACTATAATGGTATTGTACAGCATTATGCTGCATCAGATCACAATACTCTTTTCTGCACTGCACTGTTATTCTACAATACCATGGTACATCTCAGTTTGGTGGGATATGCAGCAAAAGGAATTTGTACTGTTCTTCTCAAATCTTTATTTTACTTTTATGCTGTACTGATGAGGTCATAAAAACACTGAAACATACATGCCTACAGCAAGTGATATTTGGCATTATGAGCCTTATTAATGATTTTAAAAAAGTAAGAAGTAAAAACTCATGGGCATTCAGAAGCCATGTAGCTGAAACACTGGTATGTCCATACGGGTTTATTTGCATATATCCCATGGGCCTCTACTACAGATGGTTTAAAGTATTACACAGTGAGGACTCTAGCTTGGCTGGGCCTTTCTTAGAGTTTTACTGAATGGTTTGTCTGACTTTTCCCCCTTTTGTTTGATGTTGCTTGAGATATTTTGCAGGCACTTTTATGATTATGGATATCAGGCAGGATTTTAAGTTCTGTGTTTCTAAAGTAGAGCCAAACAATCTACTTATGCTGTACTAGTAAGGTTATATACAAGGATGAAATATGCATTTTAGCACTTAGTGGTGTTTGGCTTTTTTGGCCTGAATGTACACATAAAGACTTAAAAAGTAAAAACTATGTCATGGGCATTCAGAAGCCATGTAGTTGAAACACTATTATATTCTTAAGGGGCCATTTGCATATATCCCATGGTGTCTACTGCAGGAGGTTTAAAGTATTACACAGTGAAGTCTCTAGCCTGGCTGGATCTTTCTTGCAGTCTTTACTGAATGGTTTATCTGTGACTGTTTTCACTCTTTGGTTTGGATGTTTGGTATATTTTTCAGACAACCTTTTAATTATGGACATCAGGCTGGATTTTAAATGTTTAAATTATAGCTAAATAATCCACTTATGCTGTACTGACAAGATCATAATAAGGTCAAAACAGGCATATCTACAACTTGTAAGGTTTACTTTATCGGCATATATGTACCCATAAAGGCTTAAAAAGTAAACAGTCATGGGCATTCAGATGCCATGGAGCTAAAACACTAGAATATTCTTAAGGGGTCATTTGCGTATATCCCATGGGCCTCCACTACAGGAGGTTTAAGAAATTATACAGTGAATACTCTAGCTTGACTGGGTCTTTCTTGCATTTTTTAGTCTTATTAAGACATTTGCTTTAATACTTTGTATATTAATCCATTTATTTATAGTCCATACTATTTTCTCTTTTTTATCATTTTCTCTTGCTTTTTATTACAAATTCTCATATTTAATATTTGAGACTTTGATATCAGCAATGTGGGAAAAGTTTTGATTTTTGTAAACAATAGGTTATTTCTTAGTGGCTTGACAAATCAACATAAAAAAAAAATAAGCAGGCTGGAGAAATAGAATCACAGCCTTTTATTGAAATGTCTCTTTAAAAATTACAATTCCCTGTAATTAAAATTTAAACCATAATCAAATGAATTATTTTGACTAGGATTTGTTGAGGTACCTGACAACACTGCTAAAACAAACTGGAATATGGTCTTATAAAGATTTGGTCTGGTTGTCTCAAGATACCCTAAAATAGAGTGTATAACATTAAAAAAAGCTGATGCTATTTATTTTATTTGCATTTATTTACTGGGATAGTCCAACTGGAATAAAACCTATTTTCAGCTGAGGCCTGGGTTGAAAAGTTCCACACATAATAACATACAGTAATTAGACATAATAACAATATTTTTTGTAAAAGACATTAGCATACGTGGGAAGTATAGCAAGATCAGGTAACAATTACACACTAATATCACTTACAAGTTATCTATATATACACTTTTCTATACACATACAAGATGACATAGGTAGTTCTTTAATAGTAAAAGTAGTAAAGACCTTTGAGGTTTCTTAAGTAGTGTAAACTAGTATATAACAAATATAGTTTGAATGCAGAGAAGTGTGCTAAAGGATAGGTTACAGTTCATAGTTATGACAGAATACGATCTTGTTGAATGTTAGTTGCTGGGGTGGGGGGGAAGAGCCTGGTATGAAAGTGTGGTGTAATATATACATTTAGAGATTTTTATATGATCAGGTATTTGTTTTGCTAGCCTGGGGTATTGCATGAACACAGCCATAAGTCTGCAAGATATGTTTTGAGAAGTTTTTTAAATTGTGTGGGGTTGTTGGTATTTCTGATGGCAAGAGGGAGGGGAATTACAACTTTTTGCCACATGGTTTGAGAACAGGGAATTACCTGCTGAATTTGATGATCTGGTGACCTGTATGAGTGATTTATTTGTTGAGTGGAGTGTACAATTGTTGGAGTAGGGTTATAGGATATTTTTAAGGGCTGGGGTTTTCTCTGCCTGAAATATTAGTTTGTGAGCCATGGTTAATTGATTGTAAAGTAAGAGCTGTGGGAGTTCTAGCCAGGAAAGTTTATTTAGGTTATGACAATGGTGTGTCATGGGTGTAAAGTGTGTGGAAAATGTTGTGATTTTATTGTAACATGTCTCCAGTCTGTTTAACCCTGACTTTTTTAGATTGATGAATATAGGAGAGGCATAGAGATATGTTGACAGAAGGTGGGTTCTGTCAACAGTGACCCTGGAAATGTCTGTAAGGAATTTTTTGTTTCTGTATAGAGTGCCTACTTTTTTGTGTACTGTCTTGATTGTTTGTGTTATGTGCAAGTCAAACCTGTACCTATTGTCAATAATGATCCCCAGTAGTCTTGTTTGTGTTTCAGAATAGATCTTTGTGTTGTTACTAGAGGTGATGAAGAAGGAGGGTGGGAGATCTATTGTTTTCGAGGACTGAAAGATCATAAGTTGGGTTTGATGGGGTTGAGTATGAGTTGGGAGTTGGTTAGCCAATTCTATTTCTGTGAAGGTTTTTTGGGTAGTGTCTTTAAGCTATTGTATGATGGGGAGAGGCTGGATACAATTCATTAATAAAAAATGTTAAATAGCAGGGGGCCAAGGATCGATCCTTGTGGAATGCCAAGTGTGACTGGGAGTAACGGGGAGAGTTCATCAGACCACTTTACTGCTTGCTGTCGATGTGTTAGATAACTTTGAAAACATGACAGCAAAAGGACTGATATTAAGGTTGGAGAGACCAGTCAGTAATTTGGGATTGGAAACTGTATCAAAGGCCTTGGACATGTCGAGAAAGACCGATGAGACTATTTTACTATTATTTCTAAATTGATTGATTGTGTTCGTAAAACAAAGGAGAGCAGTTGTGGTGCTATGATGGGATCTGAATCCATGTTGGGATTTGGCAAGAAGATTATTATTTGTGATGTAGTGGAGGAGTTGGGTATGAATACATCTCTCAAGCAGCTTTGACAGTGTAGAGAGGATAGCTATGGGTCTATAGATTGTGAGCTCAGCTGAATTTCCCCCTTTGTGTAGGGAGAGTATGTTTGAGATTTTCCAGACTGATGGGACATACTGTTTGAGGATTGACAGATTAATCAGTATTGACATAGAGCAGGATATGGCTTCTGCTGCTATTTTCAGATATTCTGCTGGGAGATTGTCAGCTGCTGTAGAGGTGGGTTTTATTTTTTTTTTTAGTAGTTTTTCTATGGCCCTTTTGGAGACTAGTTTAAATGAGAAAGCTGCTTCATTATCGATTGTTGGTTTGGGTGTTGGTGTTTGATAGGGTTGGTTATTTTTGGTTAGGGAAATAATACTTTCTGTGAAGAATTTATTAAATTGTTCAGCAATGGATTTAATGCTAGTTTGTATGTTTGGAGGAGGGGTAGAGGCTTGTCCAGGATGAAGCATATTTTTGATTGTACTCCAACATTTTTTGTGCTTTTTTATGTTTCCATTGTATTTTTTGTGTAATTTTTTTTGTCTAAGTTGATTTGGTATTTGGCTTTATTCCTAATTTGCTGGTATACTAGATAACTTGATCGGTGTCTGTTGGTAATCCATAGATGCCACGTTTTGTCCCTTAGCTTTAGGAGGCATCTTATTTCTTTGATTAACCATGGTGTATACATACCCAAACTGTTCTAGGAGGGGCCATTGTATTTAGAATGCTAAGAAAGGTATTATTAAAATGCTGAACTGCATCATGTAAGGGCAGATGTTTAATGGGAGACCAGCTGATGTTTTGTACATTGTTTATTAATTCCTGAGGGTTGAAGTTTTTCTTATTGCAAATTTGGCGATAGACAGTATGCTTGGTAGGGTGGATATGTTGTCTAAGGAGATAGGGTGTCATATGGTCACTTAGGCTGTCTGGCTATATTTTTATATTCACAGAACAGAGTATGCATTATACTACCACAACTTTTATCTATCTATCTATCTATCTATCTATCTATCTATCTATCTATCTGTCTATCTATGTATTTATTGGTACCTTAAAAATTAAGGTAGAATGTTACAAGGGATCCCTTTCTGATAGGTCTATGGTCTATTGTTCTAGAACATTCCATTAGTTGCTTCCAGTAAAACAACTCTTTGATAGATTGCTGTCCTAATCTAGAAGAAGTCATCAGTTTCTTTCCATCAGAGAATCAGAGAATAAAAAGAGACATGAACTTTGGTAACATGAAAGTAGCACCTGGTTTGCAGCTCTACACTTTTGATTGATATTTTCTCCTACAAGGTCCTGTCACTGTTTTGTTATATAAGGCATCCTCTGACCCATTTCTGATGGATTTACTGTACATCAGCAAGTCAAATGGCATCAGAAATACTTAGTTTAGATTCCCTAGACTAAGTATTTCTAATGCCACACAGCAGTGGTATCCTCTGCAACTTAACATCAACAGAATGGTTTGGAGGGTCAGGTATATCTCACAGAAGATACCGCTGCTCTGTAACAGACATCCCAACCACATAAAATAAGGTTCATCCCTGTCCTTATTTAAGTGCAACTTAGATTTATGAATGGAAAACAGAAACTTTACCCCAGACTGCCCTCTGTACTATTAATGGACAGAAGCATCTCCTAAATGTTTTGTCTCATGCTTGGGTCCCTTCAAAATATCTATGTTATGATCCTACTTATTCTCATTAGGGATGACATATACATTATCAACCATGGGGTGGGTAAGGCCAATATATTACCATATGGACTAGGTTATTTAGAGCACAAAAAGGGAAGCTGGTAAGGCTTAAAATGGCCCCAGGGTCAGCTAGCCCAGTACTTACCCCACAGGGCTCAGTCCTGGGACCCCTCTTGTTAGGCATTTATTTTTCCGTGGTACAGGCAAACATAGGAGGATTGTGGCTCTCAAAGTTCGCAGATGACTGTAAACTGGGCGCCATAATTGATACTCCAGCGGACACAAACATCCTTCAGAGAGGCCTCATAGAAATGGATAATTGGTGCCAGAGCCATGGCCTTAAGCTAAACGCCAAAAAATGTATAGTCATACCCTTTGGGAAAAACAAGGTACCGACAAATTACCACATAGGCGGTAATCCATTAAGTACGGAAGAGGTAATCAAGGACCTAGGGACCCAGGTTGACAGTAACCTCTCATTTGACACTCACATTGCCAAAGTGGTTAGGAAGACCTTCTATATTGCCCACCTTATCATGAAGGGTTTCACATCTAGATCAAGAGAGGTCATTGTGCCCCTGTACTCTTCTCTTATCAGGCCAATGATTGAGTACAATGCCCCATTTGGGATGTATCTCACCCGACACCTGCAGCAGCTGGAAAGACCCCAAAAGTTCCTCACCAAGAGGATAAAGGGTCTTAAACATATGTCATATGCTGCCCGACTGAAAAAACTCCAGCTCTATTCAGTCGCATACCTCCTACTCAGAGGTGATCTGTGCCTGACATACAAGGCTATGTCCAATCCTGAATTAATGGACATGCTCCACCTCAGAAAATCCAAATCCACCAGAGCCACGAGAACAAGTGACTTAAACCTCAACACAGAAATAAATAGAACGTGCTGGAGGGACAGATTCATAACCCAGAGGCTCCCTACACTCTGGAACAGAATCCCAGTCCATGTTAGCAGAGCCCCTCACTGACTCTATTCAAGAGAAATCTCGACGAGTGGATGGGAGATCGTAGGTTTACCCCGGGGGTCATCTCTTTGTCACTACTAGACAGAGGCATAGTACCCTAAAAGGATGTAGTATTCTCATCCTAAGGGGTGGTGTAAGCCACATACACTCTGGCTAGGCTTATAAATGCCCTAGGGCAGATAGCCTAGTATGAACCTATGAACCTATGAACCTTACCTATGACCCTATAAGATTGCTCTTCCCATCAACCAGCCAATTAGTGCACATGCCCAGTTCTATATTCAGCAAGTTCTTGGTAATTAATTATGTCCTTCACAACATCAAGAACTTCTAACTGTGCTGCAAGGAAAATGAAAAATAACGGGGAAAAAATGCCCTATCAGACGCTTATTATAAATTACAGAAGACAGCAATGCTACGCTCATTCCTTGTTTAATAAAATCAAAGACAGACAGTAGGATTAATATTCTGAGCTCTTAATGAGCTGCTTCCTGTAGTCAAAGGTACAAGGTTGGAATCCTTCCACCTATCATTGCCTGCAGTGTGAGTCTGGGCAAGTTAGTTAACCAGACAGTGGTCTCAGGTTGTCCTTGAAAATGGACACTCCTATACAGCAGGCATACCTGGTTAACAACTGTTTAGAATAAAAATAACTTACAACTTGTATATTAAATAAGAAAAGTTTCAGAGCATGTGAACTAATGTAAAGTATGGAAACTTAAGTCAGGACATTAGTCTTATCTACAATATTAATGAGAGTTTTAATTCAAAAGTATACTCTTCGGTGACTGAAAATGTCACTTGTATCTAAATTAACCTTGACACATCAAAGACCTGAGCACATGACAGAAAATTTCTTACTTATACTGTGTAAGAAAAGAGTATAAAAGTGCATGGACAGACCTCCTCAATTAGTTTCCATTTCAGGCTCTAAACTTGTTATTATAAAGATTTCTGTCCAGTATTGTGTCATGAGACAGGAAATGCTTGTCATTTTTTAAATTACTAAGAAAAAAAACATAAAGATGCGTACTATGCTTTCACTGTCAGTGATCAAAATCAGCTTAGATACTAATACAAAGATATCTAACTCCTTAGTAGATTAAATTTGATAGTGGCAAAAAATGGGACTGATTTCATATATTTTACAAGTGTAACTTCACTTGTGTTTATGCGTTGTGTTTATGTGGGTTTGCACTCAGTTTACTGGAGCTGCTCACAGATTGCACTGCTGCACTGCGAGCATATCAGTTGTGCATTGTGAAGCATTGATGCAGTTGTCTACCCCTAGCCTTCCATAGACTAGCCAATTTTTGTTAGTCACACACCAAACCCCGGTCCATCTAGCCCACTACCCACTACTTACTATATTATATACATCTCATAATGGATGGACAGTTTCCCACCATTTCTCCAGCCAACCGGATTGACTTGGGCATCCTGAGGCAATGTATCAGTTGCCTTATGTATACAGACAACTACTTTCTCCTAAAACAAATACAACTTGTGACAGATGTATCTGTACTATGACTTTGGAGTCAATTCTCTTCAAGTGGAAATAATCTGCAAGTATGGTAGCTGCACGGCCCCAAAAGTCCTCAGTATAATTCAAAAAAAGAAAGAGCCAGCAAAACAGTGACAATTCTCTTACATAACAACTCAGATATCAAACAGGATGTCAGCACACACACTTCACCTCTTGCACATAACAAGCTCACAATACATAAACTGACATATGCGAAGGTATTCACTAGAAGCCTACCTAAACATCAGCGACCTCCCAAGCGCAGACCTATTGTACACACTGCATACCAAATAGAATCCACTACACATAATAAAACACAAAACAGTATCTCACCCAATAAGCTCCTAAGGCAAAGATGACTCCATAGTGAGACCCACAGATGTCCCCATCAGTGGGCTGGACAAAGAGAAGGTCACGGTCGGTTGCCTGTCAGGTGCCAGGATCCATCAGCTAATGCACACACTTAAGTCTCTCAACAACAAGTACCGTTATGACTTTGTCATTGTCCATGTTGGAGTGAATGACTTGAGACGTACCTCACTGAACTATATGAAGTCAGACATGACTGAGCTCTCAGATTATGTGTCCCAGGCAGGTATGTCCCTAGTCTTAAGCAGCATTTTACCTTCATGAAGGATGATGCCTCAATATAAACAAAAAATGATTGTCTTCAACAATTGGCTTAGCTTCTGGTGTTAATCCAGGGGATCTAGTATCTGTCAGCCTGGGAAAATATGGTCGGCAGACCATGCTACTTTACCAGAGATGGTCTTCACCTGTCGCCTCTTAGCATTTGGTTACTGGCAAAGGTACTTTCCTCCCCCATAATGCATTTTTTAGGCAATGTCATAACAACAAAATTCCTGACATAAAAAAGTCCGCTAAAGGCAAAGGTTGTGCTGTTTAATGCTAGGAGTCTAACCTGGAAACTGCACTCACTGAAAGCGATCCTTAATTTGGAAGATGACAATGTCTGTGTAGTCACAGAGACATGGTTCAAGGCCACAGAGACCACCCGGCCATGCAAAGCTACAATGCCTTCCACATGTTTAGAGCTCAAAATGAGCATGATAGAACCAAAATACACCTCAAGACTGGACAAAAAGTACTTCTCCCTAGAGCTGCTCCAAGTCCAATTAACTGTAAGTAAAACCCCCTTCCATGTAATTGTTAGATATAGGTCTCCCACCACGAACCACAAGAACCAATCTGCCTACCTGGACCTTCTTGAGTTACCCACTATACTGCCAAACACCTTGGTCATGGTTGGTTTTAACTATCCTCCCATAAATTGGGAGTCGTATATAAGCACAGACACGCTTACCCTAAGGTTCCTAGACTTTGTTAATACAAATACTCTGGAACAGATTGTCTGCACCCCAACAAGGGGCTCCAATGTCCTAGACTTAGTACTCACCAACATAGGGGATTTCTGCACTCACTCCTCTGTGTTGCCCTCCCTGGTAAGGTCTAATCATAAATCAGTCTTGTTCGAATTAACGATCATACCTGACCCCCAATCAAGAGCAAAAAGGATGAACATTTTCTGCAAAGCAAACTATAGCCTCCTAGGTGATGGCATAAATAGTTTCAAACCCCCTGCTACCACTGTCAGGAATGACACTTATACAGAGGTGTACAAAAATGCCCTGTATAAGCACCTATACAAATGTATAGACTCAGCTGTACCTGAACGGATTAAAGCAAGGTCCTCACAAAAAGAAGCCACCCTGTTGGATATCAAGCATAAATAGGTTATGCAGCAAGAAGAAAAATCTAACGTCTAAGAACAAGCAGGAACTGACTCAGCAGTGGAAGGGCACCTTCCACAGCTTGAACAAGCAAATTAAATATCTTGTAAAGTCCTCTAAAGCCAATTATGAAGCTAAACTAGCATACCTAGCTAAGCATAATCACAAGGCATTCTTTAGCTGCATCAGAAATTTAAAAGAGAAGGCCCAGCTTTGTGCTGAACAACAGTACCACTTATACTGACCCTGAGGGCATCACCAACCTACTAGCAGACAGATTTGGCACAAACGTTACCCCCTATCCCCACAGACATACCCCAAGTCATACGTTTCACCAGGTATCTACCTAGTATCTCCAAAGAGCAGGTAGTAACCACACTCCCCATGGCCAAAACACAGCCTCTATGGGACCGAATAACATCCCAGGCTGCCTACTAAATAGTCTAAAACAGGACTTAGTGGAAGCACTTGACACTCTCTTCAACCACAGTTTAAGTACTAGTTTTGGTCCAGAAGAGTGCAAAACATCAACAGTAATTCCCTTGCACATAGGGGGTCCATCAACCAACCCTGGGAACTAGAGAATCATAAGCCTAACCACCCTTACCTGCAAGGCCATGGAGAGAATCATCAAGGATCTTATCAACAAAGACATAGGTGACCTTCAAACTCCTGACTTGACCCAATTTGGCTTCATTAAGGGTAGTGCATGCTTATTAAACCTGGTAGACTTCTTCGAGAATGTCACCAAAGCCCTGTATAAAGGCAAAAATGTACATACAGCCTATCTTGACTTAGCCAAGGCTTTTGACACAATCCCCCACTCAGGCATCATTGAGAAACTCACCCAGCTGGGAAGTAACCCATATGTCACTAGATGAGTAGCCAACTTGTTCACCAACAGAATGCATACAGTTAAAGTTGGGGATTCCACCTTTACCAGCAGTGTAGTTACCAGTGGTATACTACAGGGATCTGTGCTAGGCCCCCTACTGTTTGGATTCTATTGCTCAGAAGTCCTGGTGAAAATAGATGGACTGCGGCTTACCAAGTCTGACGATGACTGCAAACTGGGTACAGTCATTGAGTCCCTCAACAATGTTGACATACTACAAAAAGGGCTTACACAGACAAATGATTGGTGCCAAAGCCACAAACTTAAACTAAATGCAAAAAAAAATGTGTTAGCATCCCTTTTGGCAAAGGAGAAGTCCCTGCATATTACAGTATTAACAGTACCCCCCTTAGCTCAAACCCTGTGTTGAGATATTTGGGAACACAGGTTGATAGCAACATTAACTTCAATCACCATGTGTCGACAATGATAAGGAAGGCCTTCTATGTTGCTCATCTCATAATTAAGGGCATTGCATGCAGAGCTAAGGATGTTATAACTTTCCTGTACTCATCTCTCATCAGACCACTAATAGAGTACAACACTCCCTTCTTTATGTACCTCACCAGATACCTGCAACAGCTGGAGAGACTTCAGAGGTTTCTCACCAAGAAAATTCAGGGCCTTCAACACATGACCTACATGGACAGACTGAAGGCCCTGTCACTGTTACCTGTATCTTACTGGTAGCTAAGAGGCGATTTATGCCTGGCCCACAAAGCAATCTTGGACCCTTCCCCATTGGAAATGTTGCACATCCACAAGCCAGATAGGACAAGATTTACTCACTCTAGGGATCTTAACCTATCCTGCGACATTAACAGGAAATGCTGGAGAGACAGATATATCTTCCAGAGATTGCCATTCCTCTGGAACAAACTCCCAATTCACGTAAAACAGAGATCCTCAATGACCCTATTTAAGCATAACTTAGACAACTGGATGGGAGACCATAAATTTTCCCTAAGGGTGTCACCTATGTCTCTCTTGGATAAGGGCAGTCGGTGCTGATCATAGTCTCTCACTGCAAATGTACACCATACCACTTGGTCAATAAGGGAACAAAGGTATAACATAACAAGGCTTATAAAGTCCTGGTGCCAATAGCCTAGTAACTTCTTATGAACCTATGAACCTATTCCAATAAAATGGACTGAAAAGCCCCATCAGTAAGCAGACCATATTTCTGCCCAGCTAGGAATGCTGTTGTTGTCGGCAGAAAAAAAATTAAAATGGGAGAGTGCTGCACACGCTTTAGTGGAATTTCTTCTCTAGTAAGGTCAGACCATAGAATGGTCTCCTTTAAATTAAAAATAAAATCTGGAACCCCAGCTAATCCTAAAATTTTCAGAAACTATTCTAAGCCTAACTTCCTACTATTAAGTGATAACCTGGCAACATTTCAAGCCCCAATAAGCTCTGGGAACACTGCTGCCTATGCAAAACTGTTCACATAAACCCTATGCAAGCTTGTTAATAGCTGCATAGAAGCAGCTGTATTCACCAGGAAGAAGTACAGAACTGACTCAGAAATCAAGCCACTCTGATGAAATTCACAACATCAGGAAGGTGTATAACAAAAGGAAGAAAATCGCGGCAAAATTATATGGCATGGCACATGGCAAAATAAAAACACTCTCACCAAACTAAACAAATAACTCAGAGGACAAATAAAGTCTACCAAAGTCAAATTTGAAGTTAATTTGACTTCCCAGGACAAGGACAACCACACAGCATTCTTTAGCTATACCCACAACCTCAAAGGCAATACACAGTTGTGTGCAGAGCTCAGTGTTAATGGAGCCACCTATACTGGGCCAGAAGATATAGCAAACCTACTGGCCAGCAAGTTCAAATCTAACTTTCCCCCTCTTTCCCCCTCAAACTTCCTTCAGGAAATACCATCAAATATAGCTTCCCCCAATATCACTAGGGAGCAGGTCTTCAATGCTGTCTCTAAGGCTAAGAATATTGTATCAATAGGCCTAGACAATAATCCAGGATGTCTTCTAAATAGCATGAAATTGCATGGAATTGCTATTTAACTGTAGTCTCCAAACAGGCTTTATGCCTCATGAATGGAGAATAGCAACAGTCATCCTTCTGCACAAAGCTGGGCCATCTACTGAACCCTGGAAACTATAGACCCATAAGTTTCACTAGTTTCATATGCAAATTAATGGAAAGAATTATCATGGAAATGATCAGTATTGAGATAGGACACTTCCAGACACTGGACCCAACCTACTTTGGTTTCATCAAGGGCAGATTATGCCTACTCAGCCTGGTGGACTTCTTTGAGATAGTCACCAAAACAATGGATGAGGGCAACACAGTTCACATAACCTATCTTGACCTGGCCAAGCCATTTGACACAATACCCCTCTTGGGTATTGTTGACAAACTCAAGAGGTTAGGTATAAACCCTTATGTCACTCACAGGATAGCTAGCTGGTTCACAGACAGGACCCAGGCAGTTAGAATTGGGAAGTTCACCTCTACAAAGAAACCACTCACAAGCAGAGTCCATCAGGGATTAGTCCTGGGACTGCTCCTTTTTGGCATTTACTTATCTGAAGTCAAAGTCAATGCAAATGGCCTCTGGTAGACTACATCTGTAGTAGATGATTGCAAATTAGAACCAGTCATAGAATCTCCCACCAAAACACATGTTCTTCAGGAAAGGCTGACACAGACAAATAACTTGTGTCAGACCATGGACTAAAAGTAAATGCCAAGAAATAAGCAGCAAAGAACAATAGTAATGGTGTAGGTAAACCGTTCCTTCAATAAACCAAGCATACAAAAAGCAAAAATAATGGAAGTAACAGAACACAGCTTCTAAAATCCAAAGTTCTTTGTTTTCAGTAACAAATAGGTGAGCGCTTTCGCAGCCAAAGCCTCTTCATCAGACAAACATGATATAAAACTGTGTTGCTTTTAAAATAGGTAGCAGCCATATTGATTTGTTTATACTGGTGTAAGGGCATGGCAGAAAGCAGTTTGACTCAATCAAATTATGGACTACAATCTGAGCTGAATAGCAGAAATGGCCATAGGAATATTTCTACTTTCTTTAGAAGTTCTGAGAATCCTTTGCTGGATTGTATACCTGATGAAACATTGACTGACAACTCTAATGATTGTGAGTATGATTTAAATGCCTTCAGAAAAGACATACATAAATTGGAAAATGATGCCCGAAAACTAGTAAGACTTAAAACTCAAAGATTTAATTTTGAGGCTTGCCTTAATATGCACATTGTTCCTCGTGGGCTAAGGGTTTTGAACATGCCCACTTATGGAAGTCTATACAGTGAACTATTAACTCAATGGTAGCAAATTAATTTAGATACGAGCAACAGTTATATGAAATTGCTAATACAATTCTTTAAGCCCCAAGAAATAGCACTAGGAATTGACCTAGAAAAGCTTCAGAGAGAACTGTATGAGAATTATCCTCCATCTATTGTCGACCTTAAGGTCGAGCATGTCATAGAGACAGTTAGTGGCTATGAGAAACAGTTGCTTAATTACAAAAGAAAGAAAATACAGCAAGACCTAAATGATTTCTCTACAGGAAGGGTGTTTGCTTGGCCCAGGGATGAAAGGGCAGATGGCACACGTACTTATAAAAGCCATTCCTTGTATCAAGAGCCAGTCTCATCAGTTATGCAAAACAAAACAGGAATTAATCCTTCAGCTCTAAATACAGGTTCCACCTTAAATCAAGAAAATCCACGTTAACCTAGAAACAAATGTGCAGGAGGTACCTTCTACTCAGCGACTTGATTCTACATCAGCAGTTAATGCCAGAGCTAACACAGTTAGCATGAATAACACAGGGGCACGTAGGAATACTGAAGTTAATAACCAGCCCAACACATCTTTTAATGCGAACGGACTGTAGGTGAATCCACTGCCTATTCGAAAGTCTAATTTTTACGAACGCCCGCAGGGGAGAGTACGTCTGAAAACGAAGGTGTCTGTGGATGAAGGAAACCCTCTCACACTCAAGAAAATGTGGCAGAACAGGGATCCACATTAATATGGAACATTTCCAATTACAAATTAAACCAAACGGAGATGAACTTTCTAAATAAAGGTATGAGCTTCATACCAGCTAACAAAATGATGCTCACTGAGAATATTATTGAGCTAAAAATGTTTTATAAGAAATGTTTCTTTGAAAATGCAATGAAACTAATAATGCTAGCAAAGATTTCAACATGTTTAGAAAGGCTAGTTGCTTTATACCTCCTTCAATAGATGTACTTGATGTTTGAGAAAAGCTTGTATGAATGATATATATGCGATGTATGATGAAAGAAAACATACAAACATTTTTTTTAACTTAAATAAGAATGAAAAGATTAGCTCTTGAAAAACTATGTCATGACCCCACTTTAAGTATTAGACCAGCTGACAAGGGGGGCTCTATGGTGATTATGGATTATGTATTTTATAGTAATACCATGAATGCTATGCTTAAAAACAATATGGTATATGCTTCTTTAACAATAGAGCAAGTGAAACAATGCATTAATAGAATTAATAATGAACTTTTTGAATGCTTACAACTAGGACAAATGAATCTAGAAACTTATAACTACTTTCTAGTATCTGAAGCTACTATACCCATTATACAGGGTACACCTAAGATCCACAAACATCTGAGTACACCCCCCATGAGACCTATAGTAGCAGGGAGAGGGTGCTGCACTGAACCTTTATCTATTTATATTGAACATCATCTCAAACCCATATTGGCCAAAAATACTACTATCCTAAAGGATACTTAACATTTTCTTAAAGATTTATACCAACATCTACAAGTTACACCACCTACACAGGACTGTATTATGGTAACAATGGATGTAGAGTCCCTTTTTACATCTATACCCAATATCAATGGATAGAAATGTTAGCAGAATGTATATTATAAGATGGTACTTATGACCAACATAGGATAGACCTCCTTTGTTCATTGATGGAAATAGTCCTTCACAACAATGTTTTTGTATTCGAGCAAAACATCTATAGGCAGAGGGATGGCATGGTTATGGGCACATCTTGTGCCAATAGCTACACCAACCTGGTTATGGCCAAATGGGAAGAGGCGTATATTACAACACAATTTGCTATGGACAAAGTAGTATTTTATAGGAGATTGTTGGACGACCTTTTCTTTCTTTGGGAAGGTAATAGGGAAGAATTCACTTGCTTTTTAAATACCTTGAATGCTAGCACCAATTTTCTTAAACTATCAGCTAATACATCCCATAACTCCATTGAATTTTTAGATGTTAAAGTTAGTAGGAAAACAACAGGTGAATTTACTACTGAAGTATTCAGGAAAGAATGCTATAGAAACACCTTTGTCCATCGAAAAAGTATGCATCCTGAGCATGTATTTAAGAACATTGTCACAGGACAGGCCCTAAGGGTCTCTAGACTAACAGTAGATGACTATACACTAGATAGGGAGTTAAATATATTAAGAAAAAGATTCCTGGACAGAGGATACAATAAAAAAGAAATAAAAAAGGCAATAACTAATGTATCTGATACAAGAAAATATAAAGGTAAACCTTATTTTTCTGCTCCAGTTCATACATGCAAGTGGAAAGCTAACAGTAATAATGGGATGAGAATACCCATCACATATGCTAGCAATATCAGACTCTTGCAGAATGTGTATACTAAATACTGGAACATACCTATGTCCAATGAGAGAATATGCATGTTAGTTGGTGAAACTCCCAGATATACTTATAAAAATAAAAGGTCACTGAAGAAGATGCTATGCCACCCTAGATATGATATGGGTGAACCTACACAATCACTGGTAGGTACATACCCTTGTAATGCATGTAACTTCTGTCACTTGATAGATAGTGGGGGAAGTTTTGACCACCCGGACACAGGGAGGAGGATGCATTTTAAAGTTAATGCTGACTGTAACACCACTAACTTAGTCTATTTAGCATATTGCACTCTCTGCTATTCTTTCTATATTGGGATGACAACTTATAGACTAAGAGATAGAATGAGAGAGCACATTTATGATATATCAAGACAAGCTGATACCAATGCCCTAGCTAAACATATTATTAAGCTAGGCCATCAGCATACTTTCAGATTTATGGTTATAGAAGTGGTAAAAAAGGGCAACAGAGGAGGACCCAATAAGAACAAGGTGGAAAATAAAGAACTTGAGTGGATTATCAGGATGAGAGCTAATAAAGGGAAAAGTCTGAATGACAAGATTTCTATTAAACCAGTTTTGGTCAATAGACCGTTAGCCAGATAGTATGTTTATTTGTTATGCTTTTTACACATTTGTAATTTTTTATAACATCTATTGGTTTTAATGATGAATATTAGGATGCCTCATATATTAAATGAGCTGTTATTTTTAAATTTTTACTCTTAATTAAGTTTGATGCATGACTGGCTGCTACCTATTTTAAAAGCAACACAGTTTTATATCATGTTTGTCTGATGAAGCAGCTTTGGCTGCGAAACCGCTCACCTATTTGTTTCTGAAAATAAAGAACTTTGGATTTTAGAAGCTGTGTTCTCTTTCCTCCATTATTTTTGCTTTTTAAATGCCAAGACATGCATAATAGTATCCTTTGGGAAGTCATCCACCCTCTGGTAAAGATCATTTTGACAGCACATCCCTAAGAGCTGACTCAGTAGTCAGGGACTTGTGGATGCACATAGACAGTAATGGAGTATTTGACCATCATGTGTCTAGAGTAGTGAGGAAATCATTCTATGTTACGCAACTTATAAACAAAGGTGTGGCATTTAGGTCCAAGGAAGTCATTGTTCCACTGTATTCAACATTTATTAGAAATATCATTGAGTACAATGCCCTCTTTGACATGTACCTTACCAGGCACATCCACAACTGGAACTTCCACAGAGGTTCCTCACTAAAAGAATATAGGGAATAAGTAACATGTCTTATGCAGACCCCTTATCCCTGTATTCAGTCTCCTACAGGCTGCTGACAGGAGATCTATGCCTAGCATACAAGGCATTATCAGACCCCACCCTGATGGACCTCCTGCATATCTGCAAAACAAGCAACAACAGAATTACCTGTCCTAAAAGCTTAAACCTTGCCTGTGATATAAATAGGACCTGCTGGAGAGGTAGCTATGTATCTCAGAGACTACCCCTTTTCTGGAACAGGTTTCCCATCCATGTGAGGCAGAGCTCCTCCTAATGCAATTCAAGTGTAACTTGGACAACTGGATGGGGAACAGGAAATTCATCCCTGGTTTGGCACCTATGTCTCTAATGGACACAGGCAGCCTATAAATGGTTCATCTCCCAGGCCCCTGCTTACACTTATCAAGTTTACTAGAACTTGTCTGAGATTCAGATTGCATAGCTAGCTTTAAAGGCCCTTGTGATCATTAACCTAGTATACACCTATGTACCTATGAGCCTATAAAGCATGTGGACCATTAGCCATATTACATTAACTTGATTAATATGACATTTATTCATGTATGTATGTGTTGTCTTTATATTTGTTGAATTTGTTATTTTGGAATGTCCAAATGAGAAGGACTATTTTCAGTGAACTGCAATGGAGAAATCTTTCAGAGAATCATATAATTCACTGTTAATTAAGTTTTATTAGTTTGTTAGGAATGTACTGTTTTTATAATCTGATTATAAATATGTTGTAATGTGTCTTAATATTTCACTGTTAATTAAGTTTTATTAGTTTAAAAAGTTATTATAATATGTTTATATAATTCTTGCTATTGTCTTTGGAGCTTTTCTCCCCGGGCCTCCACTGAAAATGGACACATATCCAGTCAGACTTTCCTGGTCAACAAATGTAAAATAAAATAAAATAAATAAATAAAATAAATATAGTGACAATACAATTTAATATACAAAGCAATCAATAAAGTATAAAGAAATATGTCAACAAAATCTAAGGGTAAAGGGACATAAGGAAATAACATACAATTTAGTATTCAGTTCAAATACTGAAGCTGGCAGGGTACCATCTGTAGTTGAAGATAATCTGACTCCTTTGCAGCCTTTCTACATACAATGTTTGCAAACACTACAGAGACAGAGAGAGAGAGACGGGGGGGGGGGGAGAGGGGAACAGCCATGCAAAGTGAGTTATTTGTCATCAAATGCATTAGGATAATATAGAATTCTAGAATGCTGTGAAAAATAGCAGCAGTGCAGGTGACAATGAGGGTGAAGAGTAGCAATGTGATTGTGGATTACAACATTCTGTAAATATGTAGAAAGGTTACATGACAATACACAGCTGTAGGACAAGTGACATTGCAAGCATTTTTTTTACAGTAGACCTTGTGCTGTTCTTTTTAAAGATATACCTATAGTTTTGTATGAGTTTATTCCAGAGTTTGTCAGTAGTGCCAGGGAACCTTAATGAACTGCAGAAAAAAATCACTGCATTATGCTTTTATTTATTTATTTGTTTGTCTGTTTGTTTACTTTGTAGTAAAGAATTTAATGTGTTATTTATAAACAGAGGGACAATGTGCAATCAGTAATATCTATCTTAATGTATTGCTGTAGTTTATCTAGTAAATAACAGTTAAGTGTCATCTATGAAGTTTGTCATACTAGTTAAAATCCTTCTATTTACATTCATGCCGGTAACACTAATGCCAGTAAGTATAAAACTACTGATTGCAGTGTTAATTATTTTGTCAAACTATGTAACACCTCACCTATTCATATCAAAGACACTGCCAGTAAACACAATTTTAGGTATAAACTCCTCTTACACTTGATCTTCCAAAGAAAATGTCAGCGTAGGAAAGGACTTGTGAAATTAGTTATGCAGTATTGTGTCTTGTCAAATTTCTGGACTGTATGACTGCAAATAAGGTTGACACATTTTCTTGGATAATATGCCTATCTACATGGTATTGGTCCAGAAAATTGGGGTCACGGAGTCCATGAAATGTTAAATCTGGTCAGATGACCTGCCACCATCAGGAACAGTATAGCACATGGGTGGGTACATCAGCAGCAATGAGATCCTCTTGCAGATATACATTCTAATGTGGCAGTGATCCCTAAATTTATTTAGCGATTTTCTTAACATGAACTTGGGAATTCGGCTGACTTCAAATGTGCTATGAATATAGCCATGTTGGGCAGCATTTCTACATTTATGACTCACTCTGCTATCTTGTTTTTCCCCATTATCCTGCATGCAGAGGCTTGTTTTAATAATGTTGCTCATAGCATATCATTATATGGCCATAAGCATATATCATACATGACCATGTTAATTGGCCTGCCTGTGTCAAAGAGCCTGTTTTTCTGAATTGCTCAAACCCTGGACATGGCAGCCATAACACAGATCCATTATCATGATGCTGCGGCTTTTACTGAATCCCAGCCATAATGATCTTTTAGGTTACTAAAATATAACTTATTACCAATAAACTAAGTCAGGAAGCCCTTCAACTATTATCTTCTTCATCAACCTTTCTGTAATTCACATTTAACAACATATTCAACTTGAGACTAAAGTTACTTTATAGCTTTATTATGAAGATTTTCCACTAAAACGGGAAGGGCAGCACACTTTGATAGCCATTGTGATCAAAGAGATTGATTTATAGAGCCATTGTGATCAAAGAGAACAGTTTATGGCTAATAAGTAAGATACATTCCAGCTGCTTTTATAACATAGAAGGATAAATCCCTAATTATGTCTCAGGCAACCTGGATTTGAATAGTAGCTTGGGCAACTGATGGAATGGCAGGGGAAGAGATGGGTGTCTCCTTGTGATGATCCATGTGGAGGCCAGGGATGTCATTAGAAGGAGGGGTAATCAGAGGGTGGAAAGTGGGCATGCCTGAGCTGCTGCAGACATAGGGTGATATGCTGCTCACTCACATTGTACACACACCCAGACCATACCATGCAATCGCAATAGAGGGGGGAAATGTGTAGGTCATAAAGAACTCCCCCAGACAGATGTTTTAATGTGCTGAGCCCCCAGAAGACCAAGATTCCCAACAATACTGGGTAAAGTCTGGTGGGACAAGAAGTTAGCTGGTAGACCTAGTGCGGATAGGGTACAGGAGCTGGGTTAGCAGTAATGAAGGAATGATAAAAAAAAAAAAGAAAAAAGATTCATTCCATTTTCATGAGTTGTAATTTCAGAAACTACACCTATTATAATTTTTAATGCCTCTATAAATGTGCAAATTTAAAACAGATCTGAAATACAGAAGACTGAATTAAGGGAACATCAATTTTGCAAATATTAAATTTAAGAAGAAATATGAGTTATGACTGATTATTCCTGTAAAACTGAAAACAAGGCATCCTAGTTATGAGGATAATATCACTTGAAACAATAGCTGACAGGCTACTTCACAGTAACAAGACAAGACTGCAACAAAACAGAACAAAAAATAAGGAACATATTGTTTAATGAACTCTACACAGCAGTTAAACAAGTTAACTTTTGCAGCTGACAGATGTCACTTTTCCTCAACTGACAAAGAATGGGAAATAAATTTTGGAGTGTAACTGTAATTGCATAGATCGATACGTATACTCTGTTCATTGCACTCCCTTCATTTTATTTCTTAATTTATTCTTAAACCACAACAGATCTCAGCATGTGTGTTATAGTGCTAAGCTTCTTAGGTACTGCTTGGTTCATTTTGAATTATGGGAACCAGAAACAGACCATTTTGGCTGCACAATGTTTGAATACTGATATCTTTGACAACTATATGTAATTCAGCTGAAAGCAAGCTAAGTTAGAATATTTATTTATAGACTGCTAGCTTAACTGGAAATAGATAAGTACTGATATATGCCAGCAGCACACATAACTTTAAGAAGTGCTTTTCTTCCATGCAGAAAAATACAATGTAGTCCGGAAGCTTCATGTGCTAACTGATGAGTCTAACATACATTCATATAGTAATTCTGTTCAAGGCCCATGCAGAGGTCAATGTAGCATCCCTGATCAAGTGTGTATACCTTAACATTTATAGTTCCTATCTGTGAGCTCACTAACAGGAAGATAGGCGACATGGTTCTGACTCTATGTTAGGATTTGTGTGTATATATATATATATATATATATATATATATATATATATATATATATATATAGTATATACTTATACTAAAAAAAGCTCAACTGAATTGAACTACCCAGTTTGCTACAACTAAACCAACTTACCATTGCCCACAAGATTTTAAACAAACAATATTCCAGCTCAGCTCTAAAATACTAACCTCAGAGACCTTCGATCCTCTGATAAACTTCTACTAAAAGTAACCAAATCTGCAAACAGTTTTTGCGACTCACTCTAATCTAACAAAATGTTCAAGTTTTGGAATCAATTGCCTCAGCACATTCTTAAACTTAATAACACCTCCATATTCAAACAAAGCCTAAGAGAATACCTCACCAATTACTGGCTTCATCCATGCTCGAACCCTGACTAGGGATCCTACTTCACCACTACTGCTGACTCCTGATAACCATATTATATTTGCTCTCAATTGTTTCTGCCTACCATCTTTAAAAACACTTCAAGTACAGGGTTTCATATCCCAGCATTTGCCCTAGCCAGTCATATGGTTTCTGTATCCATCTGTCCTATTGATGTATTTCAGTGTACCGTTATGACCTGTTAGTCGGCTTAATCCATTATTTCTTGAACCTTGTATTTTTCTTGTTGTTGAAATTTACTTTGTATAACTACCTGTGACTTCTTATTTACTTTGTGAAACATTTACTTCACATCTGATTTATTCATTTGTATAATACATTAATACTTTGCAAGCCTATATTTTTCCGTATGTACGGAGTTTTTTTTCCCGGGTCTCTGCTGAAAATGGGCTTTCAGCCCAGTCAGATTTTTACCTGGTAAGAAATGTAAATAAATAAATACATACATACATTAATAAATAAATCTATCTATTCTATATACCCGTATAGACATATACTGTATAAATATATATATATATATATATATATATATATATATATATATATATATATATATATATATATACATATCTATACACACACACACACACACACACACACACACACACACACACACACACACACACACACATCTCTCTCTCTCTCTCTCTCTCTCTATATATATATATATGTATATATCGATGTGTGTGTGTGGTTGTGTAAGTCCACTATTGAGCATAGTCTACTTACACATGTACTTACCGTAACTCATAAAATAATTTAAAGCTCAATGTTCATTTTTTTTTTGGGGGGGGGGGGGCGGCACTGGATTGTTGATGACTGATCCAAGGAGATGTGTCTGATGTACAATACCTCAAACAAATATCACTTTCAGCATACTGCAAAACATTTTTCCCTACGGGGTAGGTTTCCCTGCACCATCATGCATGCGGAGATTTCTCAAAGTCCTTAACATATATATAAAAACTCCACTATTGCACAACAGAAGAGAAATTGAAAAGTTAATGTTTGCTGATGCTGGTTTTTAACAATATTCCTTAACAGTATTGTCTCTCAGAGAAATTATATTCAAAAATTTCTCTTGAACATACTACACCTTCCAGCACTATCCAGTGTTAGGTTTATGCCCCCAAACCTCTGATTTCCAAGTACAATACTTCTGGGGTTGTACCTGCTCAAAAGAGAGGGAATTCATTAATGTCTCTTTATTCTTAGTAAGTGCAACCTTGAAGTATGTGTGATATACACACACACACACACACACACACACACACACACACACACACACACACACACACACACACACACACACACACATATATGACACACAGATTACTGACACTTCAGATCACCAACATAAAGAAAGCCAACGTTTCCTTGGCCATCTCAACTGAAGAATTACCTGAAGAAAACAAACCCACCAATGTGGGGGGCTATGCCCCCCACACCCCCTTACTAAATATGCCAACTCTGAGAATGCACTACTGCTGGGGTAAGGGGCAAGTAGATGGCCAAACGGTCATTGGCTTTCCGGTGATCTGAAGTGTCAGTAAACTGCGTGTCGGGGAAGTGGACATTCGGTAAACTGAAGTTAAACCATATATATATATACACACATATATATATATATATATATATATATATATATATATATATATATGGTTTACAATCAAAAGGCAGAAAGTCTATTGAACAACTGACACCTCCTCTAGCATGGTAAGCCAGTTCATAAGATCATCAACATGGCAGGTACATGAAGCATGATTGGAAATGACAGCTTTTGATATTAATATTGAGAAATCGAACATTGAACCTATTTGATACGCATGAGTCTATCACCGTTCGCACTTGTGAATGTAGCGTTCATGATAGTAATCCTATATGTAGATATATGTATATATATATATATATATATATATATATATATATATATATATATATATATATATATATAAATTTCCACTGGGATTCAGTAAAATTTACATGGGTACTTGGTAATGCCGGCGAGCAGCAGTGCTAATTAAATATTCATGCTGTGCACCCTATTTAAACGTAAACAAGTGCAGTTTTGTTGCTGGCAGCAGGATTGCAGGTCAGAAAACCATGTCAATAGGGACAGATTGTACATGTTTGCATGTTAGAAAAATGCTAGAATAACAAGATGTTTGTATTAAGATACATTTTCTGAAAGTTTTTGTCTGAAACTCAAATGTATGTAATTATTTAGTGGCATCAGTCCTGAGATTATCCGAGTGATATGACAGAAAACCACAAATTTTATAAGGAATACACCAGTTCTCTATAAGCTCTCTTCACCCTCGAGAATGCTGATGTTTGTGCAGTCACTGATACATGGTTTAAAGCCTTGGAGAGCACACCAACATTGCAAGGTTATAATGTCTTACACACATTTACACCAGCTAAAACACAGACAGGGATTAAAGGCAGAGGTGTCTTTACATCAAATATAAATATACCTCAAGGTTAGTCAAACAGGATAATGCATTTGAGCTGCTCCATTTTCAAATCACAGTAAGCAAAATCCAATATCACTTCCTTGCCAGCTCTAGGTCCCCCTCTTTGACCCAGGAAACCTATTCCATGTATTTAAACTTATTCGAAACATTAACCATCCAACCAAATACCAGATTCATGGGTAACTTTAATTGCCCCACTATTAACTGAGAATCTTATGTGACACCAAATGTACTGGCACAGAGATTCCTAGATTTTGTAAACACAAACTCCCTGAACTAGATAGTCAGTACACCAGGGGTGCAGTCACACTGGATCTGGTCATCACTAATATGGGAGAGTGCTGCACATTCCCTAATGTAATGTCTTCCCTGGTAAAGTCAGACCACAAAATGACCTCCTTTGATGTAAAAATAAAACCTGGACCCCAGGATAAACCTGGAATATTCAGGAAATACTCTTAAGTCTAACCTCCAGTAATTAAATGATAACCTCACAAAAGTTCAAGCCCCCATGAACCCTTAGACCACTGCTGCCTATGCAGAATCGTTCACAGAAATCCTGTACAAGTATGTTAATAGCTGCATAGAGGCAGCTGTACCCACCAGGAAGAAGTACAGAACTAACCCAAAAAACAAGCCACCCTGGTAGAATTGCAAAATCAATAGGCTGTATAACAGGAGGAAGACAATCATAGCAAAAAGTGGGAGGCGCAGCACCCAGCAGGATAAAAAGCACTCTCATCAAACTATAAAACATCTCAGAGGACAAATAAAGCATACTGAAGCCAAATTTCAGATGAATTTGGCCTCCCAGGCCAAGGACAACCATGAGGCATTATTTAGCTATGTCTGCAACCTCAAAGGCAATGCACAATTGTGTGCAAAGCTCATTGTAAATGGAGCCACCTATACTGAAACAGAAGATATAGCAAACCTACTGGCCGATAAATTTACCTCCAACTTTTCCCCTCTCTCCCCCTCAACCTTCCCTCAGGAAATACCATCAAATGTAATGCCCCTCCTATCACTAAGAACAGGTCCTTAGTGGTCTCACTAAGGCCAAGAGCACTGCATCAATGGGCCCAGAAAATATCCCAGGATGCCTTCTAAATAATATGAAACATGACCTATCAGAGCATCTGGAATTGCTATTTAACTATAGCCTCCAAACAGACTTCATGCCTCACGAATGAAGAACAGCAACAGTCATCCCTCTGCACAAAGTTGGGGCATCTACAGACCCTGGAAACTACAGACCCATAGGTCTCACCAGTCCTATATGTAAAGCCATGGGAAGAATTATCATGGAAATGGTCAATACTGATATAGTAAACCTCCAGAAACTGGAGCCAACCCAGTTTGGTTTTGTCAAGGGCAGATCATGCCTACTCAACCTGGTGGACTTTGTTGAGAAGGTCACCAAAGCAATGGATGAGACCAAAATCGTTCACACTGCCTACCTTGACCTGGATGAGGCATTTAACACAATACCCCACTCAGGCATTGTTGACAAACTCAAGAGGTTAGGTAAAAACTCTTATGTCAGCCAGTGGATAGCCAACTGGCTCATAGACAGGACCCGGGAAGTTAGAACTGGGGAGTCCACCTCTACAAATTTGCCAGTCATAAGTGGAATCCCTTAGGGATCAGTCCTTGGACCACTCCTTTTTGACATTTACTGCTCTGAAGTCAAGGCCAATGTCAGTGGTCCCTGGCTCACTAAATGTGCAGATGGTTGCAAATTAGGAGCTGTCACTGAATCCCACACTGACGCAAATGTTCTCCAGGAGGGGCTGACACAGACAAACAACTGGTGTCCGAGCCATGGACTCAAAGTAAATGCCAAGGAATGCATAATAGTATCCTTTGGGAAGTCATCCACCCTGGTAACTATCATAATGGTAACACACTCCATACAGCTGACCCAGTATTCAGGGACTTAGGGATACACATAGATAGTAATCTAGCCTTTGACCATCACTTGTCTACAGTATTGATGGACCTCCTGCATATCTGCAAAGCAAACAGCACCAGTATTACCCGTTCTAAGGACTTGAACCTTGCCTGTAATATAAATAGGTCCTGCTGGACAGACTGGTATGTATATAAGAGATTACCTTGTCTCTGGAACAGGTTCCCCATCCATGTGAAGCAAAGTTCCTCTCTAAACCAATTCAAGTGCAATTTGGACAATTAAATGGGGAACAGGAAATTCATCCCTGGTTTGACCATTATGTCTCTAATGGACTCAGGCAATCTGTAAATGGTTAATCACTCAGGCCCTAGCTTGTAAATGTTTCATCTCCCAACCTCCTGCTTACACTTATCAATGGTATCAGAACTTGTTAGAGATTCGGGATGCATGGCTAGGCTTAAAAAGGCCCTTGTGGCCATTAGCCTAGTAAACACCTATGAACCTATAAGATATATAAGGCAAAAGTCCGGACATACTGTGAAAATCTGGACAGTTGAGAAGTATGATATACACAGTACCTGACAGTCAATATCCCCTTCCTGGCATTCTGTCCTGATGTTGTATAAATGATCTATAAAGGTACATGGACTGCCATTGTAAAATAAACAATCAGAGGAAGTGTGTGTATTAATTAGGGAAACACAAATGAACTGCAGGAATGAACACAGTGAAACGGGACAGATGAAATAACCTAAGGGCGTGTTAATGGAAGATAGCTGTAGTAGCAACAAAAATCACATATCAATATGGTACAGCAGGAATTGCACAGTAAAAATGTGTAGTATGTGACTGTCACACAGGCTGAAATAACAATGGAGAAGATGTCTGTGTGAGATAAGCATCCTTATATGAGCAATGCAAAGGACATCTATCAGGGATGTTGTATACAATTGGGGTGGGGTGCATTTTGTGAAACTGTACAAACTGATTTGCTTAATATGCAATCACAGCAGAGGTCTCCAGCAAGTGGGATCACAGGCAAAGGCTCACGGACAACATTAAAAGAAGCTGCACAATCATGGACAATATCAGAATAATACCACCATTAATCCCATGTCTCTGACATGACATGTATGATTTAGAGTGATCAGAGAGGGTTCTGCACAAATGCAGTTGTACAACTATTATGACATGTCTGCAGTCTATGAGAGTAATCATGCACACTGTCCTGACACTGTAACACATGCTGCAGGTGTTATGAGAGACACTGCTATACCTGCATGTGAAATTATGATCAATACAGGCTAGCTGATTGGTGTGCATATATATAATATATATATATATATATATATATATATATATATATATATATATATATATATATATAGATATAGATATAGATATACATACATGGGTCTACTTTGTTTAAACAAAAGTATGTTTAAAAGAATCTGACTTACCCGAGCTGATTCCACTGAAATGGCTTTAGAATGAATGCATGCACAGACTGCTGATTTCCTTTCCTTGTGAAAGGAACCACTTGGCCACCATGATAAACCAAAACAAAGTAAAAGTAAGACCATCAAAGTGGAGGGCTGTGCCCCCCATGCCACCCCCTACTTCAATATACCAACTCTGAGATTGCACTAAACGGAAGAGAGGGCAGAGTTCACAGTGGTGGCCAGTGTTATGTTTGAATCAGTTGGTTTGCACTACAGACTAATGTATGCATATTTACATTTACAGTTAGGATATGCATGCTCAGTGTGTTACAAGTATATAAAAAAACTTCTATCTTTAACTTTTAAAGCTACAATAATACTTCTCTCGTGCTGCATACATACCACTTGCTTCCCTCAGTCTCTCCATTCAAGCAGCATGAGCACATCAATTAAACTCTATGTTGGCATTAGATGGGGAAAGAACAGAAAAAAAAAAACAGAAGATCATTTTGCATACCAGTCTTGCCTATATTTAGCTTTCTTGTTGTGTCTTTCAGCTTTTCCTGGTTAGGGGTCGTCACAGCGGAACTCCGGTCCGCTAATGATTGGCAGTAGATTTTTATGCACCGAGTTGCCACCTCTGATGCACAACCTTCAACGAAGGTATGCCCATTCACATGTCTCCACACAGAAGACGCTCTAGCTGAGAATCGAACAGGACAATGTCTTACTGTGAGGTGACAATGCTACTGCAGCACCACCACCGCATTTAGCTTTCTAAATATTACAAATACTCTCTTATTGTCATACTTACACAGCTATGGGATGTCCACAGTCTCATATTCAGTCAACCAATGGTTGAGGCTATCCCTTTTGAGCCTCTGTAGGTCATTAAAATTATGCTTACACTGTTCTCCAGTGTGCGGGATGCCAGTACCACTGGATGCAGCCTGAGGCAAACTACTCTATGCCTCAGATTTGTACTGGGAGCCAGAATAGTCCCCCTACAAAATACTTTGGCTGCGGCACTTTACCAGGGACACCCAACCTTTGTACCCTAAATTGGACAGCTTTCCCACTAACTGCAGCTATGTCTAATACCCAGCCTAGAGCAATGGAATATGGTGCTTTCTCTCTGATTCTAGTTATCATGTTTACTGGTAGTGCATAATACTGTGCAACAATGCCAACCATGTTTGAGTGGTGTTAAGCAGAGCACAGCACTGCCAAGCAGGGATGAAATAAATATTTGAAATAGTAAGGTTAATCTGACACTTGACCTTAGTTTGAGGGTTGTCTGGTGATGTAGCTTGGAAATATGAAAATAAAGTTAGAAAGTAACTGTTATGTGAGTTAAGTTTATAGACATGCACTGGGGGCATAAATGTCATGATTTGACACATTTGTTTTTGGCATTATACCCTGATAAAATTGATTTTAAAGTGTGGGATTCAAACCTAGGCATAAGGGACAAAATAGTTTTTCCACAGAGTTGAATTTCCATCTTTGCCACAGAAGAAATGCGACTCAAATATAGTCAAGAATTATTCATAAATACAACTGACAGTTTAAAGTGTTACACATGTATGTGTGTAACCTGACAAGGTTCTTATATCTAGATCCAGTTGTGTATGTGTCTTATTTAATTGTGAAACCCATCCAAGTCCAGAATTATACTTACAGAAATATAGCAGGCAGTATACTCTAAGTCATACATCTGAACACACACACCTTTGAATTTTTATCCCTGTGATAATAATCTGTCCTTTATCGTGGCTTAATTGCAAAGTAGTTTGCCATTGTTTTATGGTTACTGTAATGTAGTCAGTCAGTGTAGGGTGTATCTTATACGTTTTTAAGCAATCCTTTATCCATGAATGTGGAATACTATCAAATGCATTTTTTGTAGTCAATCCATGACATACGTAGATTCTTCCCATTTTTACAGTTCTCCACTATAACTTTATTTAACAACAAATGATCCTTTGTTCCATATGACTTTCTTTTATTGTCCTTTTGTTCTACTGCCATAATTGAATTTTCTTCTAAATGACTATAAACTCTGTCGGTGTCAATTCCCATGTATAGTTTATAAGTTGTCAGAAGGCAAGTTATTAGTCTATTATTTTTAGGATAGCTTGCAGGTTCACTCTTAAGTAAGAGTTAGTACCTTTAACCAAAAGTTTGGTACTGCATCTAGGCCTGGGGTTTTCCAGTTAGAGGCTTTTCTTAACTTTGTTTCAATCTCTCTGGCTGTTACTTCATCCCATTTCATATCCTGTACCTTTAAACTTCTTATTCTTTCTTTTACTTGTTCTATCCATTTAGCATCTTTGTTATGTTCCACATGATCTTCAAAAATACTTCTCCAAAATGTATTTGCTTCCTCTTTTTTTTGGCAGTCTTTCAATTCCTTTTACCTTATTTCCAAATTCTCCATAAATCTTTTTGTGTCCTCAATAAATTGCTTATTTTGTACTTTTCCCTTATATTTATCTGTGTACCTTCTAGGTTTTTCCGCCTGTGCTGACATTTTTAGTTTATTTGCGGTAGTGCATGATAGTTGGGAGGGTGGCTTAATGGCTAAGGTGTTTGCCTCACAAACACAAGGTGCAGGGTTTGAGTCTCATAAGGGATAATTGGCTAGGCTTAAAATGGCTCGCAAGGGCAGTTAGCTTAGTACTAAACTATGAACCTATGAACCTATAGATCCTAGTCTGTTCTAATACTGTGCATTGCTTTAATCTCTGTTAGGTGTGTACTATAGTCTCTGAAATCTATAGGTACTAAAGGTCTCATTGCTGAGATTACTGATGTAGATGCTGTCAATACAGTATTATTGAGTTTTGTTTGGAGGACACGCACGCACCACAGCCCAGAGTTGTGCATAGAGTGGCTTTGTTGTCAGCATCCTACTTTCTGACTGTTGGGCCCATTCACCTTTTATATTTACCACCTTCTATGAATTACAGATAAGGGGACAGCCTCTGCAGTATTAGTATAAGGCGTGGGGAGCATACATCGCCAGTGAGTCATTTTGCTTTTAAGCTAGAGACTCCAGTGGTTCTGCATGATCATAGGCTAACAGAATCATAGAATCATCGGGAATACAAGGCCAGTTAGACCAGAGGCTGTGCATGCCTTGTCAATCCTCACTCTCCTACTCCATCACCTTTTGTAAGGAGGGTGATGCCTCTGAATCCTGGTGTAAATATAATTGTATCCATTCAACTGGCAAAGCTATAGTTGAAAAATGAGAAGTGATCATATTGACAGGGAATCACATTTCATGACATGCCTGGGAAGCCTATGCAAGAGTACAGGAAGATGAACATACTTAAGTATCTCACGTTGGCTCCAGTATCATTTTTAACCCACAATGCATCTCTGCAGCACACTCATCCAATGTCCAGACATGACATGCAGGTACACGAACTTTTTTTATTCTATGGCAGTACCATTTGTGACCTTATAGTCTCATAAGCACTGATTAGGCTATTGACCCATGAGGATCTTTAGAAGCCTAGTCCTGCATTCCCATTAAAATTTTACCCTCTTGTAACTTAAGTAAGAATAACCCAAGGTCAGGTAGGACATTTACATGTTAACCTATTCTTAAGGGGCAAGAATGGTAAACCCAGATGAGTATTTAATTTAACTTAGTTTCAAATATTTACAGTAATGCTCACATTTCATGAAATGATTGTCTGAAAATGATTTATTGTTGTGCAGTACAGGCATGTTTGTTTTTTTTTTTTTTGCTTATTTTCCATAATGAATATGTTAGAGCCATTCTGCTTCCAGCTGCTCTGCTGGTGGGAGAGACTTTGAGGCTGAAAAGGGTTTGCAAGCAGTTATGGGTTGTTGGGTATTAGAAAAAAAGGTAGCTGGGGTAAAAAGGTGGCAGAAGTTTAGGGATGAATTTCAAAGAAATACAGGTGCTGTGAGTTTTTGGAACTAAAGAGAGGTCATGCATAAGGCTCTGTCAATCATAAGTGAGGGCCCAATTTTTGAAATGTAAGACTAGATGAGGAGCTGAAGTGTTCATAATCAGCTCATGATGAAAGGAAGTCAAAAGCATCCTATATATACAACTCCAGTTGTCCAGTTGCGTGCACACTGCTACTTGATAAAAGTAATATTTTCATAGATTATTACTAGACTGACAACCCTTGGGGCCTTTCTAAGCCGAGCCAAGCTTTTCTGAAAGAATAATGATGTCCTGTATCCAAACAGGACCTTGAGGGCCAGGCATGTATAACCTACCTCTGTCCATACCAGGTCTTCAGAGTAAAAAACTACCAACAGAATTCCTTTATACAGACACCTTTATATTACTCATAGTTAGAACCATTGTTAGTGTGTAACTTAAAGCCTTGGTAAAAGGGGACTACATTTTTGTTTCTTTGGCACTAAAAAAGTGTCATATAAAAGGAGATTACATTTGATACTAAAGAAGCATTATGTTACATCAAAATTAAGTTTTCAGAACTATAACTACAATTAAAAATATTTGGTTTTACCTATATCAGAATGTGGCGTTTTTACTAAATGTCATATTGACAAGTTTTCCAAACGTTTTAGAATGCACATATAGCAGACACCTGAAATATTTAGTTGAATGAGATACTTGGGTGACATTATATATGGGAAGTTATGTTTATTCATAGAGTTAATGGAGCTTACGGGAGTCTGAAACACTTTATAAGATATTCTGGTAATTGCCGAGTCCTTACACAGCACGGTAAACTTAAGGTTCATTCACAGAAGTGGGTGTTTCTTTGATAGCTTCTTCATATCTGCAAAGACTGCTGACATTTAAAACTGTGTTAGTTTGTTTCACGTTGCAGTCTTTGATACTGCTCTCCAGGATTTTTAATTGCAATGATATACTTGCATGATTGTCACCACATCTACTCACAATTTCAGTCTTTTCTCTTGAGTTCTTCACCCACTTTGTGTTGTAGGAAGGCTGCCCCTCATATGATCTCTTCTTTATCAAACCATTCGGCAGCTGATCACATCTCTCTCTTGAATTACCCTGCACCAGGGACTAGCGTTTTTCCAACATGGTGCTTGACTGGCTAGAAACAGTTTTATCAAACATATATCCTTCCATACAACTGAATACAGAATACATGAGGGAATATCCACATCAGATACATGATGTAGACAGGAAAATGGTCATTTATGAAAGGAACAATGTGTAAAGCATGTATATGAAGTTACTTGAGCATCTAGATATAAATATACATGGCTCAGTAAGGCCATATTCCTAATTTAGTGAGCAGTGCTAAGGACTTTTGGGGCATTAAAAATTTCGGATGAGTTACTTTGCTGACAATGCTATCAGTAGACATGGTTTAATGTATACCTTTAACTTTAAAAAGGATTAGACCTTTCTTCTATGCAGTATGAGCAAAGATTCTAGTTTATCTGCAAGATGAAACCTTACCTAGTATTAGAGGCACCTCAGCTAACACAGTTCTAGTTTTTGAAGACTCCTCAGAGTACAGCTGACCACTAATACTTACTCACTTCAACTCATACCTATTATGCTACATTTAGTCAGATGATCCTAATCTCAAGTCACATGACACATACCTCTCAAACTGAAAACAGGTAGAAAAGTTTTTAAAACAGTGGTGCATCTAGCCAAAAATCAGGATACCTGATTAGCATAATTTTGCATACTGAGCAGTAAATAATCTCTTTCACTTCTGGGAGGATTGTGGGATACTACTCAGCAACAGAAGTTTAAAAAAACTGAGATTGGGAAAATAGCATAAAAACATGAGCATATTATTATCTATTTCTTGTGAGACAATAATATTGCAGTGAAATTTTCATTCTCTTTATAATTTATTTAGATTTTCTAGCAGAAAATAACATTGATATTAACCAAGAGATTAGTAGCAAGTACTAGAAATTATGTACAGTTAAACGTAATACAGCTAAACTCAAATCATACTATGTAACAACACACATTTGATGATATGGAGTAATGTATTGGCAAAATGTATTATCTGCCTCAGCCACAGTGCCAGTGTACTAAACTACTGTAATTATATTTTGGACATAGGCTAAGAAGAAATAGAACATATAACTCATTTCTACCCATTCATCTAAAATGAGAAGTAAATACATTCCATATTTGTTACTATCATTCATCAGCTGGTCATTCCAAAAGTGATTCATTGTGCTTTGATTTAGAACTATTAGAACTATGCTTTGTGAAGTTCACAGTACTTTGATACACCATCCATCAGAATCTTGGAATCATTTGTTGAAATAGCCATGTTGCTTCACTATTCCTTATATAATATCCAAAGGCAGCCCCCTCCCCCCAGGGATTGTCAGCGTCTAGCTGGGCTGACAAAGCAGTTTCAGATGCAATGAGGGTGGACGTCTGAGGGGCCACAATAGTAGGTATTTATTGCATAGAAACAGCTATGGTCCTACCCCAGCTTGCTGGCATCACTAATGTAGGTCTTGCCTCCAGTGAGACATGATCTTTAACTTTGACCCCCCCACCCAGGCTTAGGTCAGAACTGCCCCAAGTCTGTCAAAACAACATTCACCTGGCTACCAACTGTGAGGGTCCAGTCTCTATCAGGTCGTCAACAATTTACATGTGCATTTACTGCATCCCTGTTTCACCCGAGAGAGAGAGAGAGAGAGAGAGGAGACCAGGCAAAGCCTTGTCATTCCTTTCTTTCTCCTGCCATCTCTAGCAGGTGCTTGTGGCATCAATTCAACTTAAATCATCTTAAGCGTAGTGGCGGATTTATCCACGTATGCCACGGAGCTAGTTGTAGCTCATTTGTTTAGTTGTAAAATAAATAATAGTGCAAAGTCAGCTGACCAGTAGAAAACTTTACTTTTTTAAAGGGTGGAAAGAAGTCATTCCCATTAAAGTCATTTACTTTCCAGCATCGGAAACTGTGCTGCAGTGTTAAGCCTTCTAGATTTTGTAATACCAGAGTCATTTAATCTTACTGTTGGAAAATATTTTAACAGAAAAGAAAAGATTAAGTGCTGGCAGTGAGGAATTTTATGGCACCTACACAGTCAGTCATGTAACTATAACATATTTTCCCTTCCTCAAAACCACAATGAATATTTCAGCATTTCATTGTGCAATTATTCTTTCCTCTTTCATTTGGGTATAAATATGTCACAAAAATCATGCAAAATGCATTGGGTATGAAAATATAATTATTCCAAAGTATTTAGTTATGCATCATAAATATACTTTATTTGTGACTTAACTAAAACTTAAGTCTTAAGATTAATATTTGATCCAGACTATAACAATGAGAATTTCAACTTTATACATGCCTTAACTCTTGGTCAAAACAAATCATGTGTACATTAATACATTTAGCACGGATGAAACAACTTGAGGGGAAAAAAAACACAATATGGACTATGGATTTTTCTATACTAAAAATCATTAAAAAATAGACCTTTTATCACACATTCTTTCTACATCCTTCCTCTCTGCCATCACCCCTTACAAATACTATGCCAAAAGTGCTGTTGTCTTACAAGTAAAATACTTGACCACATAAATTAGATAAATACATGTGTTTTCACTATAGAACAAAGGTCAAATAAATAGTTCAAACTTAAAATCATCCAACAGATTCTTGGACAGTCCAAACAGAGCTTTAAAACATACTTTTATTATATCAGGAAATTATATTTTTAGTGATTAAGAAGCATTTGGGAATAGGCGTGTTAATACTGAGAGGAGAAAGGAGTTAAGACTATCAGAGAAAGCTATTCATGACCCATTAGAGGAAATGCAAGGTAGAAGAGCTGGACTTTGAAAGGTTGGAGGAGGAAATTGGGACTGAAATGGGGTATTAATTATGTAATTAGGAGACTGAGGCTGAATGTAAGAGAAGAGGAGAACAAGAAAATAGCTACAATAACTGTATTATGTAAGGAGAATTAGGGCAGGATAAAAAGGGGTGAATAGTTAAGAACTATCTGAAGTTAGAGGAGGGGAAAAGAAAAGGTGATATAAGGAAGGGAATGGAAAGGTGAGAGAAATAGCATGAGTTATGGGATAAAGATGAATGGGGCAAGAATCTTGAAGGATTATGATGTATTTGATTAGATGTATTTACTTCATAGATGGTATAGAACTACAAAGATCCTAAAAAATTAACCAGTGGGACATGACTGAGTGTTGGAGATCTGATGTTTGATGATGGTCAGTCTGCACATGTGATGATCCTGCCTACTCATACATAATATATACACCAAGACATCAATAACTGCCACTAACTTCAATATTTCTCTCTCTTATTATACTCACCCTCATTTTTTTCTCATCTTACCTACAGTTTTTGTTCTGCCATGTCTTTTTTCTTCTTTATAAAAGTTCTCATTTTTTTCTCATCTGTTTCTGGAGAAGTCAGTTTGCCATTTGACACATTGAGTACTATTGCCCAAACACCTGCTCAACCACTTAATAGTACTACGTGAGAGCAGAGATCAGACAGTGAGTTCAACACCTTAGGATGTGACAGTGTGTTAATGCCTCAGTAAGGTATAGTATAGGAGATTATGATCAAATCTCTGATCATAACCATCATTTATTATGTGTTCAAGACAGAGCAAAGCTCAAGAGATGAATCTTGGCATCCGAGTCTCAAGCACATGATAACATGGCTATGAATGGACAGCCAATCACAATTCTTTGTAGCACATGAATATTTATCTGCTCCACATGGTACTATTTACAGAAAAAAGGGGAAAAACATGGTGTATGTCTGGCTTTCAAATCTGATAAAGCACTTAGAGAGCATTGTCAAACAGACAACAAGACACACTAGGGAAAGTCTGTGAAACAGAGTCAGGGGCAGATTGTAGAAGCAGACAGTAAGCAGAAACTAAACTATTTTGGCTTCTTCTGTGGTCATGTGCTGTCTGGCACTGTCATTTCTTAGTATAACACCCAGTCTGATTAGCTCTTGGAGGGTGGTTAATAATTGTTAAAATCATGTCTCGTGCTACTCAGACTCTTAGATGATTGATTCTTTTTGCCAATACTGAAGAGTAATCATGGTACTCCATGCATTGCAATATTGTAGAGACTCATCATATTTCATTTATTCTTCAATTAATAATACTTAGGAAAGAAAGTGAGGCTATATATAAGTATTGTGGGAAGGACAGAGACTTGCTGTGTGGGTGTAAGTAGGCTGATGTCTGTGAGGTAATGGAGAAGTTAGGCATGGATACACCTTTCTAGGACTATAGCTAGAAGTGAGAGAATGTCAGTTTGCTTGGTACTGGACACCACCCTGATCTAACATCTTTATGCAATGTCAGAATAAAAGTTTGTTTCCAAATGCATGAGGTGTATGATTCCATGATAAATGCAGGATGTACAGTTGATTCAACAGAAAATGTTAAGTTTTCTGCAGGCTTTAGTTTGAGATGGTACTTTTTTATTGTTTTAGTAGATAGAGGTTGAAGTATAAAATGTTAAGGATTGCTGGGACTGTTGGTTTATGGGGAAGCAGATTATGGGGCATTATTTCTGACCATTGAGGCATCAGCCTTGACAAAAAGAGAATTGAATTTGCAAACAGTGCCCAAGTCAGTATCATAGGGCAGGGGTAAGTTGAAAGATTTTGTCAGGTTTAAGAATCTTATCAATGTTTGATCAAAATGTTCTAAGGTTAGAGAAATGAGTTTCTTGCATTACAGTAATATTTTTGTTTCAGAATTCAGGAGTGATTTGGAGACGTTATGTAGATAACTGTGCATTCCATAGTTGATTTGAGATTTATCTTTACACCAGGCTTTCAAGGTCTTTTCCCCTCCCACTCCCTATTCCCCAGACATGTACTTTTATAGTGGAAAACCCCAGCCATTTTTATCCACTCAATAAACACCCCTTAAAGGAATACTGCTTACATCCCTCATACACCATATTCTGTAAATCTTCAGGTCTCTACTACAGTTACTCTACACTAGGAATCCATATAACCATGACATACATTTACATTCTCCTGCTGATATCAATTATTTTCATTTGATCCTCAAATAAAATCCCACAGCAATTACATGACTGCCATTGCCTCCGTATATCAAACTACATTAATACCTACACACTTAGTACTTACCCGTATGCCAGTAAGCATTCACATCACATCACATCATGCACATGTCAATACCCAACTCATATACATCAAACATAGAAGAAATTGTTAAACTCTGACTACCACAGCATGAAGAAATTGTATTAAATTGTTAAAAACAAGGTAAAAACAAGGTAAGTGTGTTTATTAACCTGACTGGTTTGTTTTCTTGTGAGAGGTGTGTGCTGTTTTTTTGGTTCTGATTGGACGATATGTAAAACATCTTGCTTTTATTAGATGCATGGTTGTATTTCTACCATTTAAATAATTGTATGTTTTCATTGATTTTAGATTTACTGAAGCTGTGAACAGCTGTGAAGGTACTTTCCTTGTTTTTAACCATTTAATAAATTTTCTTCATGTTGTGGAAGTCAGAGTTTGGTGATTTCTTCTCCAGTCCTTATTTGATAAACCCAATTTTTGCTTTGGCCTCTCTTCCTTGTTATACATCAAACATATCAGGGTCCCAATACCTCATTATTATGAATTTTGGTAGAAAACCCCAATTCTTCCCAAAGCTACAGATTCCAAAAACACTACAGAAATTCAGTCCCGTTAACTTTACCTCTGCTGAGAGGCAACATTGAGTCCAATCTGGGACAACTTAATAATAATGTATCAACTCAAACTAATAAACAGTGTTATATTACCTGCTCCATCCTTAAAGTGCAGAGCACCAAGAACAAAATCGACCAAATCAATGCCTTTACAATACAATAAAATCGCAACATTGTAGCTATGGCAGAAACAGGACTGAAAGCTGACATGCCTAGTTTTCACTACCTCATACCAAACTATTCATACCTATGAGATTACAGACCAGGTAAAAAACTCAGTGGAGAAGCTCTAATTCTTTTCAAAGACAAAGTGAACCCACCATCATTGCACAAGCTAACAGTAACTCAGAAATGGATCCTAACTGGATCCTTTTAAAATTTCCGACAACCAGCAGAAAACCCTAGTTATTGTCAGTGCATATCTAACTTACTACCAAAATTCAATGCCATCATCCAGTAAATATATGCCAAACCATAACCTAATCATTCTTGGAGACTTGAACCTTAATTATTTAGGACCAAAAGCCACTGATACTTCAGAAGTCCCAGATAACCTAAGACTTACTCAATTAAATTCTGCAGCTACTACATGAAACCTTCAATCCAATAGACACACTTTAATAGATCTTGTAATAACTAATAATCCTGCAATATCTAACCTCACCATACATGCTACCCCTTTCAGTGATCACTATCCCATAACTTCCTCATTACCTAACCTAACATTCAAATATAAATATAAACATATCACCTTCAGACCCAAAACCATTCAGACTATCACTAAACTTAAAAAAAAAACACTTTGCCACCCTTGATTGGTCTCACTTACTTGCCATAAAAGACCCCAAATGAAGCAATTAGCAACCTTACCCGTACCCTACTGCACTTGTAAAACAAATTCTTTCCTTTAGTACAAAGGCTACTTTGACTAATAAATATGACTGGGTATCCAGTGAACTAAAACAAGTCTTTAAATTATGTGATGAAGCATGGCACAATTGGAAATGCAACCCCTACACAGATTCTCAAGCCAAACACTATGTATGTATGTATGTATTTATTTATTTGCCGGGAAAGTCCAACTGGGACAAAAAAAGCCCCTTTTAGTGGATGCCTGGGGAGAAAAGCTCCACTTTACAAAATTTAAATACAGAATAAACAAAACATAAGGAACAAATGAAATAATTAGTTATAGTAAAACTTGTAAGAGTAAGGCAATACAGTACAGTAAAACAGTTACAGTAAGACATCCAAGAAGCAGGTAACACACTACATTCTTTTAAAGCACAAAAGATATTATAGTACAGTCTTAATGATATAATGCAGTCTTTATGAAACAAAAGGCATTCTAGTTCAGTCTTTTAACATAGTGATGCAAACAGAGATAGAGAGGGTTAATGAGAAAGATTGCTTTGTGCTTTGAAGTTAATAATTGGGTAAGTGTTGAGTACTTTAAAAAGGAGAAAAGAAAGGGGTAGAGTACAGTCAGATAATGTGATAGAGCTGTTAGAGAGAGAGAAAGGGGGGAATATAAGAGATCAGGAGGCAATAGGATACATAGTTTGAGCAAGGAGGGAAGAACAGTGCTAAAGTTACATAGGCTATAAAGATGTTCTCGTAGGAGAAAGACTAGATCAGTAAGAAGAAAAAACAGAAGAGCAGAGAAAGAGATGGAGAGGAAAGAGTTGTGAATGAAAGAGTGGAGAGAGCTACCAAGGGGTGACGTACAAACATCATCAGTTTCATCTGTGAGGGGAATAGGAACATATCCATGATTTGCTTAAGTATTCTTTTAGTAAGGATTTAAAGGAAGAAAGATTAGTTACTGCTCTGATGTTAAGAAGTAGAGAGTTCCAAGCTTTAGCAACAGAGCAGGAGTAGAGACTTTGGCTGGAAGAAGTGGAAGGTTTGCAGTCGATGAGGATCTGTTTGTCTCTGGACCTGATGTTTCTGTTTTGGATGTGCAGGTCAAGTAAATGATTGATGGCTGACAGTATAGAGGCTTGTGAATAATATTATCTGCGGTTGTTAGTTGGATGCAGGAGAGAAGGTTGGAAAGTGCAAACCAGTTGATAAACAGTACAGTATTGCAGTGGTGTGCTGAGAGTTTAGCATTCAATGTGAACTTTGCGATTTTGTTGTAGTAGCTTTCTAACTTGGCTTTTATGGTGGTTTGTAGGTTATTCAGAACTGGGACTTTGTAAAGTAGAGAGCACAGGAGGTACAATTTTAGTAGTGTAATTTTAACAGGCGTATTCAGAAACTGCCTATCCTATACAATAAGCCAGCTGTTTGATGTTTTCTTGATGCAGCTTTGAGCATGTTGGTCGAACTTTAGCTTGTAATCAATAGTCACACCTAGTAATTTGGTTTGGGACACTATTTTAATTTTAGTTTTATTTAAATAAAATATTTTGAATGATTTTTTTTGTAAGGTGTGAGTGATTTGAGATTGAAAAGGAGGAGCTTAGTTTTGTTTGGGTTGAGTATGAGTTGAGATGTAGTGAACCATGATTCAAATAAGGTGAAAGCATGCCGTTTTTTAGCTATAGTTGTGTTAGAATGGAAGAGGAACAGATGATGGTGGAGTCATCTGCAGATTGAATGAGAGTCCTTGTCCAGAAGCTGTATGCAGATCATTGATAAATATATTAGAGTCAAGGTCCCAGAATAGATTCTCCTGGGACACCTTTTCTGTTAGGCAGCAATGATGAGGTAGCCCCTTGTCATTTTACTGACTGCTATCTGTTAGTGAGGTAGCTGTGAAACCATTTAATAGTGGGGGATGAAATGCCCAGATTTTAGAGTTTAGAGAGAAGTCCAGAGTGAGGGACCATATCAAAGCTTTAGAGAGGTCAAAAAATATACCTCATTATGCAAACTAGCGAAGCAATCCATCTGAAGACCCAAAGACAACCACTACCAAAGCAAACAAATCTCACTTTTAGACAAAACCCAAAAGATTCTGGGTACAAATCAACCTGTTGGCTAGTTAAAAAACTCAGCACAGCTCCACTCCCCTGAACCCCTCTAACACACCACAAACAAACTGTCATGCTCTGACTTCCTCAATGAGTTCAGTAAACTGCCTCATATCAACAAAAACACAAACCTATCACCCCCACAGCCACCTTCTCCCCCCTTGCATTCCACTATTCCATTTCAAAAATGTTATAATTAAAGAGACGAAAACTCAAATAGACCAAATTCAAATAGATATGCCTCAGAAAACCTAGTCCCTTATTTCATTCACCTCTGTATGGATTTCATCTTCGTCCCTCTCACTCACATATGCAACCTCTGCTTAACTAATAAGATTATGCCTCAGATATGGAAAAAAATATATAGTGACTCCTATTCCCAAACTGCCCAAACCAGCTACTGTTTTGAAATACCATCCTATCTCAATATTATCCCCCATTGAAATTGTATCTCACACAAAGCTCCTTGGTGTCATTATCGATGATCACCTAAAATTCGACATCCATATAAATACCTCTATCAAACAAACTTATCAAAAATTAGGACTCTTGTATCGACATAACCGCTTCCTCACTCCAGCAACCAGAAAGACCTTAGCCTCCTCCTACCTTCTCCTCCTTGTCACATATGGTCCTCCCCTGCTCACTAACGTCCAACTCAGTTTACAGTCCAAGTTAGAATCTTGCTACAATAAAATCAGCAAATTTGCCACCAAGTCCAAATATTCATCCCATCACTGCTTCTCTATCCAATCCCTACAATGACTTGAGTTACCAAACTACCTAAACCTACTAAAACTCTCTACAGCTCACAAACTCATCTTCAAACCATCTAGCTGTCCAGCTCTCTCTATCACCTTATCCCCCTATATTCCAAATCGCCCACTTCAGTCAAAAAACCAAAACCTATTACAAATTCACAAACCCTCTCGGCCCCCTGGACACTTCCTGCTATCTTACTCTCTACCCAAACTTTGGAACTCCCTCCCCACCTTCCTTCAAAACACTACATATCCCACCAACTTCAAATCCCTCCTTCAGTCATACCTTTCCTCCAAATGGATTTGCCCCTGCTCTTCATCCACGAGTTCCCACTCTGTAATTCATCACTCACACTTATCACTCTGATCATCTCTTGCAGCCTCTGTATTACTAATACATTCTCTGTAAATATTATGTCCACTCTGCTTATAGAACAAATTTTCGCTACCACTAGACCTATACTTTATTCTAATACCTACTTATACTAAATTAACTAAGTTGCACTGTAACATGTATGTCTGTTGTTCTGCACAATTTTCTCTTAATGATGGATCTAATTTACTATTGTTGAATATTTTTGACTTGTTATTGTAACTGTCATGGAGCTTATCTCCCCGGGCCTCCACTGAAAATGGGCCTTTCAAAGCCCAGTGGACTTCCCCAGTCATCAAACTGAAATAAATAAATAAATACATTTAGGTAAAATACTAGAAAATATCTAAAATCAAATTATGGATTATTTGCATCAGTACCATCTTCTGTTCAGGAATCAATGAGGATTCTGGACAGAGGCAACCTCACAGGAGCTGTCTTCAATGACCTCACACAAGCCTTTGATTTAATTGACCATAACTTGCTATTTGCCAGACTAAGTAAAATAGGCATTAGTGACAATGAAAAACCTTGGTTTGTAGATTCCCTAACCAATAGATCCTTCAAAATGAATGTGGGCTGTGCCACCACTAAAACAGCTCCTCTTATGAATATATTCCCCAGGGTTCCCCCTTTAGCCTCTCTGCTGTTTAACATATTTGTCAACAAACTCCCATCTGATCACCCATGGATACCTCTAATTCTTTATGCAGATGATATGGTCATCTACAGATCAGGCAGATCCCTACTTTTATTCAAATTCAGCTCCAAGATCACCTACAAACCTCAACCAATGGCTATTTGGCCAGAAATTTGTACTCAGTCTCTCAAAAACAAAAGTAATGCTACTTAGAACCAACCAAAAAAAATCCAAAGTACCCTAATATAAAAGATGTTAACAATACCACCATAGAAACTACCACATTCTTCAAATACCTTGGTGTTTGGCAAGGCCAGTCTTTTAACTCTCAACTATACATTTAAACACATGCAAAAAGATCAACACACTACTGTTCTTGGCAAACAGACTATCACCTTTTTGTCCAAGCCAGCCAAAGTTGCTATAGGAAAAGGAATCCTCTTATCTCAACTCAAATATAGATTAGCCATAACAGCTATAGCCTAAAGGAAAAATACAACCACTTTGCAAACCATCTCCAATAAAATATGAGTTCATTACTAACTCAATCTTTAAAGAGCACAACTGCATATCTCCCACCAAAGCCAAATGGTTCCCACATTTGAGAGGTAACCGCCTACTAGGAACACTAATTCACGTAGCTCTTTCTCCTGAGACTTTCCTGTCCCACTCATTATCTCATCACCCCCCCCCCATATATAATCTTAGGGATATTGCTCAATCTCAACATACCTGATTAATTCCAAAAAAAACTAAACTTTGTTGCACTAACCATGCTTTCTCCATCCTAGCACTTAAAGTATGGACTCCATTCCTCTCTCAATCAGAGATAACCAAATGTACTCAAACTTCAAACAGAGCTCAAGGGGAACCTCTTCTCTCTAACAAAGTGCAGCTGCACTCATACAGGTAACATTACATAAGCCCTGCAGCTCTCTCACATCCCTTTATCCCAATTTCAACCTTTCTTTTCTCATCTTATCATCCTCTCACTTGCTGGTTCTCTTTCATCCTACTTACCTCTTCTCTTCTCATCTCTTATACTTCCTTCCCTTTCTGTTCCTCTTACCTCGGCATGCTTCTCACATTTTTTTCTCTATCTTCTCTCCATGGTATCCTTTCCTGCAACTATTCACACATACCTCTTCTAATGTCTTCATACATTTCTATGTACTGATATGCTACTGTCACTGCATCATAAGCCATCTCATTCATTATGGCTACATCTTATCCAAAAACTCTGGTAAGCATGATTCCATTTTTCCATCCATAGTTTGACATTGTAAACTGCTTCTTGAATTAACTGTCTAGTATATATTTTTGGATCTATAAGTATGTATATGCTTATTAGCATATACTTGTACCTGTAAACATGTTTTGTTCATTCCTTATGTGATTCTATTCACCCAGGCTGTGCCTGCAAATGGCCCATTGAGATTGGTGCACTAGCCAGGTAAATAAATATCAGTGAATAAATAAATAAGTTAAAAATCAATCAAATCAATCAATCAATCAATCAATCAATCAATCAATCAATCAATCAATCAATCAATCAACCAAAGTGTTCTGCAAAGCATCTGTGAAACTAAGGGAGTTAGTCACACAGGATTTGTATACTAATGTTAATTTGCTTCAGCTGTGAAATCAGTTTGGTATAGCATTTGGTATAACAAGTATAATAAATGGATGGGTTTTGGATGTCAGTCCATATCTGAGGAAGTGTTTTTAAATGAAAACATATCAGTTACGAACGCTAATGTCAGCAGTATATGTGTGTTCAGTTAGTTTTTATTAAAGCTGTGTTTTTACATTTGAACCTTGGTATTCATTCCTGGTGGTGCCTGTGGATATTTATAACGTTTGGTAATATTATCATTGAAAGAGGTGCTCTTAATATTAGGAGGATTGGCTGAGTTTTGGATCCGAACTGTGGACGGTTTTACCACTTAAATGAAGGGAAGTGTATGGGGGTTAGATAAAGTTTGAAATAGTTTTATCTTTATCTTGTTTATTTAGTGCAGGTGTTTCACAGTATAATTACTTGTAGATATTTAGATATTTTTATCCAGGTAATGTATTTTGTTCAGATTATATTTTGTTCAGATTACTGAGGCTGGGTGATATTTTAAATACTGATGAGGAACACAAGGATAAGGGCTACAGAAAGTTGTGTTGGTATATCAGGGTATGCAGGAGGGAGTGATTGGAAGAAAGGTTTGTGTCTTAGGTAGACTAGAATTATAAGATAAAATGTGTAGTGAATCAAGGTAGGATTGACTGGTGTGGACTGGAATATGAAGAGAGAGAAGCAGGGTATAGGATGGCACATAAGGAAAGGGAAGGAGTCTGTGTGGTGAGATTGGGTATAGGATGGCACATAAGGAAAGGGAAGGAGGCTGTGTGGTGAGATAACAGGGTATAGGATGGCACATAAGGAAAGGGGAGGAGGCTCTGTGGTGAGATAACAGGGTATAGGATGGCACATAAGGAAAGGGGAGGAGGCTCTGTGGTGAGATAACAGGGTATAGGATGGCACATAAGGAAAGGGGAGGAGGCTGCGTGGTGAGATAGGGTATAGGATGGTACATAAGGAAATAGGAGGAGGTTGTGTGGTGAGATAACAGGGTATAGGATGGTACATAAGGAAATAGGAGGAGGTTGTGTGGTGAGATAACAGGGTATAGGATGGCACATAAGGAAAGGGAAGGAGGCTGTGTGGTGAGATAACAGGGTATAGGATGGCGCATAAGGAAAGGGGAGGAGGTTGTGTGGTGAGATAACAGGGTATAGGATGGCACATAAGGAAAGGGAAGGAGGCTGTGTGGTGAGATAACAGGGTATAGGATGGCGCATAAGGAAAGGGGAGGAGGTTGTGTGGTGAGATAACAGGGTATAGAATGGCACATAAGGAAAGGGGAGGAGGCTGTGTGGTGAGATAGGGTATAGGATGGTACATAAGGAAATAGGAGGAGGTTGTGTGGTGAGATAGCAGGGTATAGGACGGCACGTAAGGAAAGGGAAGGAGGCTCTGTGGTGAGATAACAGGGTATAGGATGGCATATAAGGAAAGGGAGGATGCCGTGTGGTGAGATAACAGGGTATAGGATGGCACATAAGGAAATAGGAGGAGGTTGTGTGGTGAGATAACAGGGTATAGGATGGTGCATAAGGAAATAGGAGGAGATTGTGTGGTGAGATAACAGGGTATAGGATGGTGCATAAGGAAAGGGAGGAGGCTGTGTGGTGAGATAACAGGGTATAGGATGGCACATAAGGAAAGGGGATGAGGTTGTGTGGTGAGATAACAGGGTATAGGATGGTTCATAAGGAAAGGGAAGGAGGTTGTGTGGTAAGATGTGACTGAAAATTTCTTTTCAGAGTGAAGCATACATGCATCTTAGGTCACAGTCATATTCAGAATGGTAGGCTTAACAACAGGTAGTCTACTAAACAGCAGTACTTAAAGTCACAGTGTTCAATGACCACAGCGTGTATCGCAGAGTCTGGCATGCAAATTTGTTAACATGGAATCTTAAACCATGAAAACCATGACAAATTAAAATGCAATTTAAAGAATTCAGAGCATAGTTTTCACTGTTCAACTTAATCCAGGGCTTTTTCAATAATTGCCATGACAACAGGAATAAAAATTATGTTAGGTACAGTCGTACTGTAAAACTAGCACTTAAATATGTTAACTTGTCAATACAGTTTGACAAAATAACATACAATAACTAGTATTATCTGCAATCTGGCTAAGACAGTTGTTCAGGTCAGTGAAGTAACAACATTATAATATAATCCAATCTCTAGTGATAAAGTGTTGTCCAACTCACGGGAAAAAAAATAAACAGCAACAGAAGTAGGTGACATTCTTCTTCTGTGGGAATCTGGGCAATGCAGACAGACAGGAGACAAACTTAAATGTGGTTTATAATGCAAGTCCATCTCTATCAGTGCTCCAGCAAACAATGTTAATCCTTAATAATCCAATGCTTATAAATAAACAGGAGATAAAGTAGATGACAGACAGCAAGTGGCAAGCAGCGACAGAGTTTGTAAAACAAGATATCTCTCCTCAGCAATAACTCATTCCAAAGAAGCACAAGCATATAACAATGTTAAGGCAAACTGCAGAAGTGAGTCCAAAAGTATATGTCTGTGATATGTTTGCTGTGAACAAATAATTAAATTAGCCGGACTCCAGGAAACAGCAGGGAACGTAACTGCTATTTCCTCAGATTCCATGTTTCGGAATGATAGTACAAGGAAAAGGAAGGATAGTGAACCATTGGTTTGCAAAGAACCAATTCACCTTTGTGAATGTTATTTTAGCAATAACCGATAAGAGGGTGTGGTATATTGAAGATTTAGCCATGGATGGTGTGGTTTAATCACGAGGACGAACAAAGGCAACAGTGGGCAAATCTTTAATATACCGACACCATGTCAGTTAGTGCTATTATACAATGACATTATTTAAGAAAGAAATTACTTTTCTTAAATAATGTCTCTGGATAATGGTGTTGTGCTGTTCTTCCGCATTCTTCTCCTTTCTTGATGTACTGCGCATGTGTATCGGACTTAACGTTCACATACATATGCAGTATATCAGTGTTGTGGAAAGCAAGCAACGGAGAAAAGAAGATCTCCATTGCTTCTTTTTTTTTTGTTTTTTTAAACAAAGTATAAATGTGGAAACAATGTGGAAGGATAGTTTAGAAGTACAAAAGAGACAGGGCAAAAATACAAGTAAAAAAATAAGGAACAATTCTGTAGTTTTGCATAAAGTACCCGATTTTCCTTGCATTTTCTATGCCCTCTGTATGTACCTCTTGACCTTTTAGCTCAAGAGAACTGCAAACCCTTAACATGCATTAATAGAAGAAAGTCCAGTTGGACTTCAGCAACCAGATTGTTTTCTTTTGGTATACGCTCAATTTACAACGGTCATGCTGGCTGTGCTGACCAATCAGCGTGTATGATTTTGAATACTAAAGAAGTACCATTGTATAATAAAGATTATTCTATGTCTTAAACCTCACAGCACAGTAAGAAAACTGACACTATTTATTTAATAAAGTTTGGATAATATAAATTCACTTCCTATATGTCTGCCTAAACTTAATATTACTGATTTATTTTTCTGTATGACTAATTATGAAACTTCCCAATTCTAGCCACCTCCCACATTCTTTCTATAATATTCTGCCATGTCCCCCTTTGTTAGAATTTATAGTAATTTTCAAAATCTCAGATATTTCTCTTAAAAATAAACTGTTTATATGCTTGATGTTTCTCAGTTTACTTTACATTTATAAGTCTTAATTATTAATTCTGTTTTTTCTATTTAGGATCTGCTCTGGCTTATGAAAGTTTGACTTCCTAACAAGTAACTGCAGATGAACTGACAACTGCCTGTGATAATCTTAAGACATATTGTACTCAGTAATGACTGAAAACAAATTTTTTGCAGGGTGCTATACCCTTTGAAAGGGTGGAAGGACATGTCCCTGCACCAACAATCTCTCAATATACTATTCCAAAGAGTGCATCATCTCAAAGAAGAGGCAATCAATGCACTTCACTTTTCTCTGAGTTTGTGCAGCCTTGGAGGTAGTACATTTAGAAATCATCTGTATGGGGCAGAGCTTCCATGTTGAACAGGTAACGATGCAGTCCTTTGCAAAAAAACACTTTAGATTTGGTGACTGTGCACATCATATAATAGTACAGAAATAAAGTTACTACGTTATTGCTACAATGGGACTCATTCTACTTTACATACCTCATTGGGCAGATTTAATGCCTCCACAAAATGAAACAGAAGAGCCCCCATACTTTTGATAGCATCAGCATTAGTCCTAATGCTAATGGCTCTTCATGGGCAGCTCTTTCCAGACTTGCATACATTCACCAGTTTATACTCATAGTGTTAGAATGAGTTTTTAACTAGAGTTTATACTCATACTAGACTCCATGCTTGTTGACTCAAGTGAAATATTATAGCAGGCGATAACTCTTCATATGGCCATGGCTCTGTTCATAACTCAATGAATAAATAACAATGTATCTGTTCTCTGAAAACTGCACAAAGTCTTACCTGAATGCAGCAACACATGGTTTGGTCCCACTTAGAATTACATGGGAGAGATTAAAATGCTAGGTGGGAGTTAATACATTAGTCTTTTTCTGTCTGTAAGAGTAAAAGCTACGAGAATCACATCCCTCAAATAGAAGGTATACTAAGGAACATCAAAGAAAGGTATATTCAAGGTACATGAAAGAAGACAAGATGAGTAAAACAAAGCTGGTTAAAACAAGCATAGCTGTAGAATGTCTGAACTTGTGTGGATGAAGCTGGTAGGGTCCGGGATATACTAAGTGCAGGGAATATGGCTGGGCATACACTGTCTTATCAGTCAAGGACTTGGCAACTTGATAGGCTGTTGTCTGTATATAAAAAGATGATGGCTTTATTTCCAGCAACCTATAGAATCACAGACTAAGTCATGCATTATGTAAGGCAGTTGGATCATGTGGCCATTTACACCTTGCCAGGGCTCCCCTAAGGCCTTGCATAATTTTTCAAGGAATGATAAATCAAATTGGGATGTGAATTTATGAATGCCCATCCAAATAGATAATTCCATCTTAATGAAATATGTTGTATCACATTGCTTGATTTGGAGACGAAGTTTGTTCCAGAAAAGGGATAGTCATTGTATGCTGTAACAAATACATGATAGTTTCTTAAATTATTATTTTTTTTATTTTTATAGTCTACTCAGTTAATTTTTTATATAGTTGGGGTTGTATCCCCTTTTCCTGTCAGTCTTTCCAGTTTATCCTCAGAAGTTGCTGAAATCCCTGTGTACCCATTTTTAGCTGACTATTAGTTGCAATAAAATATTTCAGTCTAAGTAAATTTTAAGGAGAAGTTCATAATCAGCCTTTGTAAAGGTGCATCTAATATTATTGTAGAGCAGTGGTGGCAACTTTTTCAGGATACTGATGACACAGTGGAAGTCTGGATCTACTAAAGAAGTTGTAATTAGTCATATCTTCATGTCTGTCTAGTTAAAATGTAAATATTTCTGAGCTATCTGCTAACTTCTTCTTCTTTTGGCTTTTTTTATTTTGTTTTATTTATTTTATTTTTATTTTATTTTACATTTTTTGACCGGGAAAGTCCGACTGGACACAGATCCATTTTCAGCGGAGGCCCAGGGAGAAAAGCTCCAAACATTAATACAGTAAAAGGTAGCTAAAAACAGTCTCAAATATGGAAACATAGTACAAAACATGTTTACAAAAAGAAAAAAAAACACATTATAAATATATTACATACGAGGATAAGTAGGTCTTGGGAGAAGTCTCCCAGCCCTACTGCAGTTTAAAGGGGAAAGAATTAGTCATAAAGAAGAAAACAAACCCGTGTATGTTAAGAATAAATCAGAGTATAGATCGTAAAGGTTCACATTGTCTAACATATGTGGTAGTAATCTAATTCACACAATTGTTTTTATAAGTTGAACTTGGGGAGAACCTTTTGATTCATAGCTGAATCCTAGCAACAATGCAATGGTATGGACTAACCTGGGGAGTAACATGAGCAGAGCCAGTTATTGGTGTAGTGGGTTTTAAGAAGTTTTTTAAATTGGGAAGTAGAGGTGGTGGCAGTTAAGTGGTTTGGAAGTGAATTCCAGGTTTTGGCAACAGAGCAGGCAAAGAGAGATTTACCATCCTCATTCTTATGTTTGATGACTTTTATGTGGTTCTGAAAAGTTGATGTGAGGGTTCTAGTGGTGCTGTAGGGGTGAATTAGATCCTGGAGCGCAGGGGTTTGTTGGGAAAGTAGTAGAGCTTGTGAGTTATTGATAGTTGGTTGAGTAGGAGTAGTTGGGGAAACTAGAGCCAGTTGAGCTGGTTGAGGGCTAAACAGTGATGGGATCTATGAGAGGCATCTGTAGCAAACTTGGCAATACTGTGTGGTGAAGGTTAGTTAAGATAGGGGAGGCATAAAAGAGAATAAATACGAGGTGAGCCCTTGCTAAGGTGGCTTTGGCAGGTTTTGTGATGAACTGACAGTTTCTGTATAGGAGGCCAAGCTTTTTGTTAACTTTTTTAATTGTTTGGGCTATGTGTATGTCAAATTTTAGATTACTATTGATTTCCATGCCTAATAGTTTTGCATTTGTTGTAGGGGTGATTTGTGTCTTGTTTTTAGCTGTTATAGTAAAGTCATTATTTAGTGGCGGAGATCTACTGGGGCTAAAGAGGATGAGTTTGGTTTTTCTGGGATTGAGAATAGGTTTTGTATTAGTGAACCATGTTTCTGCTAAAGAAAAGTTATTTTGAGTAATGGTTCTTAGTTCATGTAGGGTAGGGGAGGCACATATAATAGTGGTGTTACCTGCATATTGCACAACTGAGGCAGATTGTGCTGATAATGTTATTTGGTTAGTAAATAGTGAGAATAGCAAAGGTCCAAGGATGGACCCTTGCAGGACACCTATGTTAACTAGTAGTAGAGGGGACAGATCTTTTTGCCATCGATCAGCCTGCTGACGGTTAGATAAGTAATTCCTGAACCAGGATATAGTGGAGGGGCTTATGTTAAGGGAAGATAGAGTTTCTAGAAGCATATTATGCTTCACCATATCAAAGGCTTTTGATAGGTCTAGAAGTATTGAGGATACAAATAGCCCATTATTTTGATGGTGGTTGACAGTGTTTGTGAAGGAGAGTAATGCTGTAGTAGTGCTGTGGGAGGGTCAGAAACCATGTTGGGATGTGGATAGCAGGACTTTTTTAAGGAGGCACTGCATTAGTTGGGAATGAACTACTCTCTCTAATATTTTTGATAGAGGTGATAGGACTGCAATAGGGTCATAGTTGGTTAGTTCCAGGGACTTGCCCCCTTTGTGTAATGGTATAATATGTGAGATTTTCTAAAAGAGAGGTACTTTGCATTCTGATATTGACCTATTTATAAGAATCGACACTGGGTTGGCTATGGCTGCAGCTGATATTTGCAGGAAGTCTGCTGGTAGATTGTCAGCTGCTAGAGTGGTTGGTTTAAGTTTTTTGAGGAGTTTTGTAATTGTTTTAATGGGGACTGGGTACAGGGAAAAACAGGAGGAGTTGCTAGTTGAACTGAAGTTGGGAAGGGTCTCTGTAGTTAAGGGGCTGCTATCAGGTTTTTGAGTGTTGGCTAGGGCTGTCTCAGTAAAGAATTTGTTAAATTGGGTGGGGATATTTTCATGGTTGTTTGGTAATACAGGAGTAGGAGTGTATGATTTACCTGAGTGCAGTAAAGTATTTATAGTGGCCCAGAATGTTTGGGGTTGTGTGCATATTTTTCTTGTAGGGTCACATGGTAATTAGTTTTGTCACATTTTATTAGTTTTTTGGCTTTGTTGCGGAGTTCAAGATAAGTTTGTTTTAAGGTGGAGATTTTTTGTATGTGGAATTGTGCCCAGGCTTTATCCCTTTCTTTCATAATGGTTTTAGTCTCTTTTGTTAGCTAAGGGGCATGGTTGGCTTTGACTCTGATGGTTCTGGGGGGTGCATGGTAGTTTAAGACTTCAAGGAAGGTTGAATGAAAGTACTGCACAGCTTTGTCTAGAGGCAGTTGTTTTAAGGGAGTCCAATTGCAGTATTTTAGTGAGTTGATTAGTTTGTTAGTATTAAAGAGCTTTTTATTACGTACTACTCTGAGAATGTTTTTTTTATTATGGTGTGATCGATTTCTAATTAAGTAGATTGCCTGATGGTCACTCAGAGCTTCAGGAAGACAGTCTGATTGTTGACCCAGTGTGGGATCTGATAGCAGAATCCAGTCTAAGATGGACTGGCATTTGGAGGCTTTGTTGATTCTTGTGGAGGCAGTTATAATTTGGTTAAACCCATGGAGGTTAATATGGGTGGTGGTATTTTGGCTGGAACACTCAGTCCAGTCTATGTTAAAGTCTCCTAATAGTATTGTTTCTTGTGGAAGGGAGGAAGACATCCAGTTTAGAAGGGTTTCCAGTATGGGGGTAATATTACCTGGTGGGATATATCCACCTGCAATAATTATTTGTTTGTTAGAGTTAATCTTTAGCTTGGCCAGAATTAGTTCTATGTCCTTTACTTCTTGGGCATTGCATTCAAATTGTTCAATGGTGAGGTGGTCTTCGAATAGTATTGCCACACCACCTCCTTTTTTTCTTTGTCTGTCCCTGCGTATAATATTGTACCCAGGGGCAGTTATTTCATTGTCATGGTGTTCAGGTCTGAGCCAGGTTTCGTTAGCACTATGACTTCTGGTTTGTTCCCGGTTAGGGGTCACCAAAGCGGATCACCTGTCTGCTTATGATTGGTAGTGGAGTTTTTACAGTGTTGAATTGCCATCCAGGTGCCCAGCCTTCCGCAGGAGGCACACACATGCACACACTCATGCCTAGGGCCAATTTGGAGTGTCCAATCCACCTACAGCATGTCTTTAGGATGTGGGAGGAAACTGGAGCACCTGGAGGAAACCCACGCAACCACAGTGAGGACATGCAGACTCCACACAGAAGGCACCCCAGCTGAGAATCGAACCAGAGATCATCTTGCTGTGAGGCAGCAATGCTAACTGTTGCACCACCGCGGCTGCCCTTCTGTGCTATCCGATAACTAAAGTTCCAAAAATATTATCCAAAATATTGCCTGGATATCTAGATCCATATTTCTACAACCTAATTTCAGCTGCACATGGGGTTTTATAAAATGTAAATGATCATCAGATCAGTGACCTGAGGTAACAGCTGGGTCCACGTCTGCTGTAATTGGTGAGTCTACTGCTGCTTGGTATTCAAAAAGCCATTTGACATGGCAGAATGAGATTGTCTTTTATTAGTTTTTGGCTGATTTTCAGCTGAATAAGATGTTTATATAAAGGGATGGGGTTTTATATATAATTCCTGAACAGCCAAGCTTATTATCACCAGCTTTTCCTTCTGCTTTCCCTATGACTAGGAACATTTCCAGGTTTGCCCTTTGTGTTCTATATTTTCCTCCTTGGCACAGCATTGCTCAGTTTAAATCTTACAAGATTTGTGGTGCATAAATGATGTATAGTTTTGCCAGATGTGAGCCACATTCAGATATAATCCTACCGATAAGCTGCTACATATCAGAACCCAAATCCTGCCTGGAGATTGTGCGTGACCAGCTGTTCTCATTGGAAGCGCTCAAGTCTTATGAATAAGGAACGCAAAAGCAATACATGTCCTACTGCATATCATTCACCTAAGCAGTACCTGCATTAACTTCTCTAAATAATTCCAGAGTTTTTAGGACTGCTAATACCCAGAATTATGATCTGGAAACCAGAGATAATGAAAGTGGAAATTTGGTGATATGTTTGAGAAATGGAATCAAGAAATTCACCTTGAGAGTGAAGTATAATGACTAGCAGGAACAGTACCAGATTCAGTCCAATGTTTAGGTACCTAGAAGATATTGGTCATAGAGATTAAGTATGCCAGTCCTGCTGGGGGACCATAAAACCACCTTTCAAAAGAATGTGACAGTGCTTAAGAATCAATCAATCTAATTTATTTACCAAGCCTAACCCTAGGCTTGTAATAATAAAATAAGCATTTGAAACTTTGGAACACTTTCTAAAGTGAGCAATAAATAAGTTATTTATAACTGTTAAAAAGGTAGAACAATAATCTTTATGAAACTTTTTTTCAGATTCAGCCTGGTAACAACACTGTCTGGTTAAATGATTTGTTCAGTATCACATAGACGGTAAATGAAAGTTGAGGGACTCAAACCCTAAACTGCTGGAAAAAGATTGTTAATAGCCTATAGGCTTAATCCTCTGTGCTCATTGCCAGTAACTGATAAATATTCAGTTGCAATTAAATAATAGTTGTCTATAAATTATTTTAAGCAATTTACATATTTCAGGAATTAGGCTAGGCATATTAAAACAGAAAACTTAATCAAGACACCAGAATGTCTATACCAGTCACATTGACAGAAAAAGGTTGACAGTGCAAACGTTGACAGAGCACTATGCATGCATGAGGAAAAGCGAACTGCATGCACAGACAACTTCAAAAATAAAATACTAAAAACGTGTTTTTTTTTTTTTTTTGAGGAGGAGGAGGGACACCCCCCCCCCACCATACACTGACACCCAGTGCTAACTGTATATTGTAACGCCAAGATGACATGATCCTTGAGAGAGGGATGTACCTTCCAACACTGGAGATTGTTGATCTCACACACATGTTGACGACCTGTTTTGTTACCCAAAGAGAGTCAACAAAACAGATGTTAACATTGTGGAGTTTTGACCAATTTAACTGCTCCCATTAAAATAGGTCAGTGGCATAATAAGCTTTCTGAAAAATAAATATTTTGAGGGATCTCTTCAATTATTCCATTGCTGGCTCAATCTAAAACAAAAGCAGTGAATTTTAGGAGTGAAAAGAATAATAAGAGAAAGAATTCTGACATTTATGCTCCAAATAAGGTCCTTCGGTCACTAGTGGCCTCTTGTCTGTTTAGTGGTGTGAACTAATTGGCTGGTAGAGAACTAGCAACTCTTTAATGCAGGATGTAGAATAATGCTTGGAATTTTGTCACTGTGTTTGATAATACTCTGTTAGACTTTGTTGCATTCACAACAGATTTCCCTTGATACAGACTGGTTGTTCTCTGGATAGTATTGATAAATCTTAGATGTTAGAGGATGGTTGCCAAAACCTATCATTTAACTGCCTTGCATTTTTAAACCTGGTTGGAAATTCCAAACTCTTGTTTAAAATCTGTTTGCCAACAGTAACTTGAATATTTACCAGAATCAGAGAAAAATGTGATATATAACAGATCGGTAGTTTCCTCTGTCTATGTACCTTGCTTGATGGAACCTGATCTGGAAAACACAACTCTATATTACTGATGCAGCTAAAGCTACCCAACAAAGGCTGAGCTGCAGACTGAAATACAATCTAGTTGGACATGATAAATTATTGAGAATATAAG
>NC_056737.1:963398447-963455947 GCF_019279795.1 Protopterus annectens
GAGGAAGAGCCAGGGGAAGTGTTAGATGAGTGCAGAAAGAGGCGACGTTGCAGGTCAGTAGGAAGGGGAGGAAATGAAGAGAGGGAGAAGTAAGGGGGGGTGTATAAGGCATAGCAGAGGGTGTGTAGTGAAGTAAACCAGAAAGGAATAGAGTCATGGAGATGAAAGGAATGAGAGTGTGTGTATTTATAAGTGGGAGGAGTATGGAGTCGGAGGGTAATAAAGTAGGTATACATATATATATATGTATATGGAATTAGAAGTATTGCATTTATGCAGTTAAAGTCAACACAGTAACATTGAATCGCAAAACATTGATACACTTCTGCGCATGCTCTGAGGTACTCCTTGGAACATGCATTGCTTTCAAACAGCGTTTCTGCAGGGAGCATCCTGCTATTTATATATACTACCTCCAAGATTGCACATTCCATGGGAAAAGAGCATATTCCCCATTCAGTGGATTGTTCATGTCAACCACCTGTATTTTTGACCAAAACATGTCAACAAAACAGAGGTTGACTAAACCTGCAAATTGAACAATGGCTGCACTTCCAGAGATATCTATCTAGTCATCTCTCTCTCTCTCTCTCTCCATATATATACACACATATATATCTATATATATATATATATATATACATATATATATATATATATATATATATATATATATATATATATACATATATATATATATATATATATATATATATATATATATAGACATACACTCACTGTATGAAAAAACACCTATAAAATAAAAATACTAAAAACATTCATTTTTGAAGGGTGCAAGTCCCAATACACCCCCACACACCCCTTACTAACTATATATATATATATATATATATATATATATATATATATATATATAGGCTAACTCCAAAATCGCACAATCCCCGGGCAAGAAGAATATTCCGCAGCCACAAATATTGTTGATCTCACATATCTGTTGCTCATCTGTTTTGTCAACCAAAGCATGTCAATAAAACAGATGCCGACATTCAAGAGGTTTGATGAAATTGCCTGCTCACATGTATATAAAATGCATATATGGGTGTCAAGCTTTTCTGCTGGATATATTATATATTGTGTTCTCATCCAAGGGACTGACCAGACTGTTTTTTATATATTAATAAGACTGCCAAACTATAAACTCATTTGCTTCATTATGCATATATTTGTCTGTTATACTGAACTGTTTAATAACTTATATGCTAAAAGTACCTCGATTATTTAAACTACTTTAAACCATTTTCTGTTGCATTTTAAAACACCTTATGTTATTAACACTATCTGTATGCCAAAATGTGTTTTAAACGCAATTTGTATAAATGTGTTACTTGCTTACAGATAGTAGAGTGTTTCACCCGGCGACCACAATTTAAATGAGCTGCATCAAGTAGTTCAACTTTTTAACAAAATATAATTAGTAAAGAAATAACTTGTGACTTTCATATTAAACAAGTGTGTTGGGTGGCAGAAGTGTGTGATTCTACAATAATTGAATTGGGTGCACAGAATCTTGGTATGACATGATAACCCAATTGCCAGAATGTACTATGATCTCCCAGCAAAATATTTCTTCTATGTTGTCTCCTTCAAGAATCAAGATTATCATGTCTGATGGTCTTTTTTTCTTTAAAGATTTCAGAGGCAAGTTCATACTTTTTTGCTCTCTGCCTGTCTTGTCTTTTGGTGTCTGCCTCTCTGCAGTAACTTTTTCTGATTCTCTGCACATGTTGTAATACATCAATTGTTCCTTATCCAAACTATTTCATCTTTTTGATTATAACACATGAGAATGCCTCCAGGCAGCGAACAGTATCAGTCTCAACAGGCAGGCTATTTTAAAAATGTATTTTTTAGCAGTGGCCATGTCACAATTATAACACCATTATGCTTACTGTGTTATTTACCTAGAATAACCTATAGAAGATGTGACATCTACTCTGAACCGAATTCCAGGTTTAATGTACTAATTTATTTTGATTCTTTGTAGAGCTAAGAATGTATGACTAGTATGTTACGTTTAAAGGGATCCACATTGTAAGAAAATTGCTTGGCAAACTTATTTCTCAAGGTCATAGATGTACCACAGATCTAACAGATAATAAATGTATTAATTTAAGTCCCATAATTAGCACTCTATGTTTTACCTTTTTCTGCCTATGTCATCTCATTTTATATTATTTTATTGCAAATTAAAATTATGTTTTTTTCATTATTGCAGTGTCATCATGGACTAGCCATAATCTTTGACAGTGCATACTTTCTTCTGTTACTGCACACTTCCAGTACTAAACAAAATCTTACCTCATGGTTCTGGTCTGCTCTGCATAAAGGTTCAAACCTCAATACAGCAAACAAAAAAAATTAATGCACATAAGACATCTGAGTGTCAGTCTAGGCTATAATCTCCTGGCTAGCATAAGAACAGAATTGCAGACCATAGGCACACATCCACCATTTATTACAGGGTATAATTAAGAATGCTGCTCTTCTTGCCTGTCTCTCAAATGCCAGTAACTGCAATGGTCTACATCTGTGGCAAGAAATGTATAATTGCATTGCTGTGCTTGCATTGGTGGTTTAGTGGTAGAATTCTTAGGATGGTGCAGTGGTGCAGCAGTAGTGTTGTCACCTCACAGCAAGAGGTTTTCCAGTTCAGTTTTCAGCTGGAGTGCCTTCTGTGTGGAGTCTGCGTGTCTTACTTGCATTTGTGTGGGTTTCCTCTGGGTGCTCCGGTTTCTTCCCACATTCAAAGGTATGCGTCTGGAGCATTTCTCTCCAGGCCTCTTCTGAAAATTGGCTACATTCAAGTCAGACTTTCCCGGTTAAAAAATGTTAAATAAATATTTTATATAAAAGGTCAGTCTCAGAAAACAGAATTCAAACTCTTCTGTGATAACAAATTGTGCATGTGTGTGTGTGTGTGTGTGTATGTGTGTGTAATACCTACCTGTATACATAGATAGATAGATAGATAGATAGATAGATAGATAGATAGATAGATAGATAGATAGATATAGATTCACAATACACAGGCAACTTGCACTTTGTTGACAGTGTATTGCATCCATTTGTGATCAAACAGATATTTGATTGCGAGTGTCTGTTAAATTAAGGACGTGTGATTGAGAAGGTAGATGTATAAGTGTTTGGTTTAGTGTGTGTGTGTGTGTGTGTGTGTGTGTGTGTGTGAGTGTCTGTTAAATTAAGGACGTGTGATTGAGAAGGTAGATGTATAAGTGTTTGGTTTAGTGTGTGTGTGTGTGTGTGTGTGTGTGTGTGTGTGTGTGTGTGTGTGTGTGTGTGTGTGTGTGTGTGTGTGTGTGTGTGTGTGTGTGTGTGTGTGTGTGTGTGTGTGTGTGTGTAAGTCTTAATGGGTTAATTTTAAACGCTAAGATAGGTGATAACTGTGTAACATATGTGTATGGCAGGTAAGTGTTTGTATGTGTTAATGGTTAGAGTAAATTTTATGTAAGGAGACAGATTTAGCATAGTGCATGTTTGTACCTTTGTGATGAGTATCCAAGACTGTCTTGTGTACTGTTAGTGCTTCAGAACATGTTCTTCTAAGATGGAGTGTTGTGTTAGGATGAGCACACATTAGTAAGGTGGTGCAGTGGGTCCATGAACCCAAGATCCCACCTAAGGTAATTGATAATAAGTAGTGTCCTCAAACTCACAGTCAAATGTATCACTGCCAATTCCAATTAAATTCCCAGGCTCTCAACTCAAGCATGTTTTCAGCAATTGATCTGCATGGCATATCTACCAGGAACTATAAATATATCCTTATGTACCTTCACTACATCCTTATAATTTAACAGAATACATTCCTATCTCTGCATGTTAGGGATCTATCTACATGTCACCCTTTCCTGTGACGGATATAGAAGCAAGGCTAAGCAAAGGTTTGCCACGCCATTTGCTTGACTCATACCATAAGTACTCCATTGCACTTTCAATGATCTTGTTTAAGAAATGCATTTTTCTAAACTAGAGTAGGTTGGCAATTTTATTGTGTACTGCTGTTGTATTGACCTTGACAACATCCACTCCCTTGCCTGCTGAAGTCTGCAGTGCCCCATTATTTTAGGTTTTTGGTATGATACAAACTGTATCTTGTAGGTGGCAAGCCCTTACATATGAATTTCAGTATTGGTGTATAGTTACAAGACACAGCTATTATTAATACAATAAATGTGTATTTTGAGCAATATTTTACATTTGTGCATTTCCCAATAATGTAGTAATCCTCAATAACTATTCAAACATTTGAAAAACAGAGAGTACAAATTGAAATAGCAGTATTTTTTGGGAACCAGCTAAAGCTTGCCATGTATTACAAAAGGTTATGATTGATTACAAGCAGCTGTAATGTGCTCTTGAAATGGATGCAAGAATTTCAACTCTCACTCTTCACACTCAATGTGAATTTATTAACCTCTTTGACTCAAAAATATAATAGTATACGTATGTTTGTTGACATGATCAGAATCCTCTAAGTAGTACATTGAGGGTATGAGACTCAGAATGAACATAATTTATTTGAAACACAACTCCATTTTCAACAGTGCTTCCATCCATCCTCAACTCCTCTTTCTATTTTGCACATGGAGCTGGGGTGTCACTTCCACAGTGGCACTCCTCTCTAGCCAAGGTTTACACCACAGGGTTGTTTGATCATCTGATTCACTTCTGTTGTATCAAGTGCAGCTTCCTTTTCCCCAAACTGATGCCTCCCTCAGCAACTCAAAGTTGCGGAATAATTATTTGTGATATCTTCTTTCTTTCCATTCTTTTCTGTTAGACTCTAGCTGACCTCAGGGATTATTTCAACTGTTTCTGTTATCTAATTTTCCAAATGACTATATCTTGTGTTAATTAATACTAGTAATGCTCAGCCTTTATTACTTTGCATTTTGTTTATACCTATTAGTTTACAACATTTAACACTTCATACTATCATATACACCTATTGTACTGTATTGATTATTTAAGTTCTTTCAAGCCTTTTGTCTTTATTGGATAGCCTTCTGCCTAGATCATGTTTGAAAAGAGTCTTTGGATCAGTGCACTTACTTAGTTAATAAATGTATAAGTAAGTAAATAAAGAAATAATTAAAGGAGCTAAGGAGGATCCAAACCAATGCTGTAAAACAGTGCATTTTGGTTTGTGGTCTGAATGTCTCCAAGAGATTGAGGCACCTCTGGAATAAACTCCCACTTCACATGAAGCTGAGCTCCTCAATGACCGTATTTAAGCGCAACCTTGACAATTGGATGGGAAACCATACATTCACCCTGGGGATGGCAACTATGTTCCTCATGGGCAGGGGCAGTTGGTGCTAATCACTGATTTGCTCTGCTAACAATAACATTCTATCCACGGTCAACTAGGAAACAAGAATATTACATGGCTAGGCGTGTTAAGACCCTAGGGTCATTAGCCTAGTGATCTCCCGTGAACCTATAATGTTGACAAAGTATGTCCTTACTGTGGCTCCCTGCCTGGTGGGCTACATTAGCTTGTTATAGACTATTTTAGGAACCCAGTACACCAACTATGTACAAACAACAGCAAAGAGATTAAGACTACAGTAGGTGGGGTTTGGACCAACATACTTTGCAGAATTTTGTTTATTATCCCTGTTTGCTGGATTGGCAACTAAATCATCTCAGATCATTGAGACCTCCATAGTACCCAACATGTAAAGCAGATGTGTGGGAGGGAGCTGCCCTGTAATTCAGCTGGGCAGTTACTGCCATATATAAGCAAAGCAGGTTGCCTTTTGAAGCTGAATGATGCAAAGTTACATATTCTGGAGTTTGATATGTTCCAATAGGCCAGAAAGGTATATTTTGTATTCTGTGGAAGTTTAGGCCCTGCATTGTAACACCTGAGTTCATTAATTTCCAAGTGTTACACTTCAAAAGGTATTTGCCTGAAGTATAATTTAAGATTGGGAATGCAGATTAAAGAGGGATCACTTGAATTTCAGCAACAGTTTATAATTAGAGGTTCTGAGTGTTATTAGACATTTTGCTTTGTAATGTGACTCTAATGGGGTTTTTACTTGCTATCTGAATATGGTTAACAAACATCATCATTAGTGTGTTCACTGCATCCTAGGAACCAAGAAAGTTTATATTAACAGAGATTTACCTTTGCATTTGATTTGGTGACCCTAAACAAAATTAGTATGCTATCATGCTTTCTTTTTTGGCTCATACAAATAAAATATTTTAATCAATGGATATTAACCTTCCATCTGTCAGCTGTTACTTTAGTTAGCGCTTAATGTAGTAAAGGTAGGGGAGCTCAAAAGTTGGTACATTTGATGTGCTTGTTAGCCAACTGCTATGCAATAGCAAAAAAAAAAAAAAAAAACAGAACCTGAAATGAAAAATGTGCTGCTGTTTCTTGTGGATCAGGGAGTTTTTTTATTTTTTTAATTTGGCAAGCATTACTACCTAGACTAAGCTATGTGTGTCAGGGACACCTGTTTTTTTTTTTTATTTTTTTCATTTTCCAGTCAATAACATTAAGATTTCTTCATTTGAACTGTCTAAATATAGAACAAATATGGGAGGTCATGGCATTCGTCATCTTGGATCAGAATCTTCATTTCCACAAATTATGACACATTTCTTCTTGTACTTAACTTCTGATGAAACTGCCGGTTTAATTTTCCAGTGTTTCCTGTATTTTGCATTTAGAAACTGTTTTAATTATGATGATATATAAAGGAGCTAAAAAGATTATAACAACAAAAAAAATCACAGTAATGATCACAAATCACAATTAAAATGCCTAGAGTCTCATACCATGGAAATACATGTTATTATTCATTTTAAAAATTGTAGAATAGTGTGTGTGTATTATATCTTTAAGAAGAGTTTCAAGGTCGGCACACGCATATAAATAGCAAGCATGTGCTAGCTTCAGTGCTATTTTGAGAGTGAAACCAGAGAGTGAGTATGTATGAGTGTAATAGCTAGTCTGTTCATAAATTTATCTAAGTTAACATTATTAAGTCTCAATCCTGATGTGTCTGTACATAATAAAGTTGCTTGAACAGAACCCACAAAGACTTGTATAGTTTATCCTGATTGGATGAGCGACATGGTGTCAGAACCGGGATTCCAGAGACTGCACTTCAAAGCTATGAGGTGCAGAGTTGACAGTAAACTAAGAGAAATGATCACGAAAAAGGGCCAGAAACAAACCAAAGGTAATGAAAACTTGCAAGAATGATTTATTTTATAAAAAAGATAAAACGGAGCAATACATGGGCACAAACCACATTATTAAACAAGCAAGAGGTGCAAAAGGTTTATTAATTAAACTAAATGTTTAAAATTAAGACATTTGATAAAACGATTATCAGAAAAGCATATAAGGGGTTTGGAATACCTCGGAATTGCAAAACAAGCATGTTTAAAGTAAAACGGGCATGTTTAGAGTAAAACGAGCACAAGAAAGGTATAATGGGCATGAAAAAGATTAAACGAGGGCACATTAAGCAGAAATAAAGCAAGGCAACTGAATGTTTTTTGGCAAAGTACTGCGTTTGTGGCATAACTACTATTTCACATAGTATTCAGGGCATAACTATAGTTATTCAAAGTATCTCAAAGTGTGTAAAAGTGCTTACTGCGTGTGCTTATTACTGTGCATTTATTCTGAAGAGTTTATACGTGTGCAGAGTTCCAGTATTTCATAAAATACAGTCAAGATACAGCCATTGTGAACAGTTTCTTGTGCTGGGTGTGTCTGTTCGCAAAGTGTCGCCATTACAGAATGTTTCTTGCACTGTAAAGAGTTATTTAGCAAAGTGCAGCCACTTTAAGAATGTTTCAGTGTGCTGTGTACTGTTATTTGCAAAGTGAAGTTACTTTGAAATGTTTCTTACTCTGAACTTCTTCTAACCAGTTCACTTACACAGTGCAGTTGTTTTGAAATGTTTCTTACATTTATAAGAGATGATTTCTTACAGTACAGTGATTTCAAGAGTATTATACTGCCCGAGAGACTTATTTTGCAAAGTTCAGTTATTCAGCGGCTTGTTGTGCTATTGGGTATAGTTACTAATACTGGCATAAATTTCTGGCATATGTGTGTGTTTGTGCATACTTGCCATACTTGCAAAAGCCTTCGATGGTATGTGTTAATATGGCAGATGGATTTTGAAAACCATCACCACTGGTGTTTGATCAGAATATTGCAGAGAATTAGAGAATATTTGAGCAAGAGTATGATATTTTATATAGGCAGCTTATTCTGACTAAGATGCATGCACCAGGACATTCATTTTTCTAAGCCTAGCTGGGTCAGAGGCCATTGAACGGAAGCATTCATTTGTGTATTCACCAGCAGTATATGAGACAGAAGGTGAAAACCGTCGTATTATTGTACAGGCTGAATCAAGGGAAGACTCTGCGTGTTTTAAGTCAAATTCAGGGAAATGTGTAACCCCCAGACAAATACTAGATTAGAGAGGCATTTGTTTTACACGAGATCAAAAACCAGGGGAAACGTTTGCAGCTTAATTACTGACCTGAGAAACAAAGCTAAAATGTGTCGGTTTGGTGACTTAAAAGATGAGTTAATAAAGGACAGGCTTGTGTGTAGTATTAATAGTGCTGCAGGGAGAAAGATTTTGCTCCATGGCAGTGATTTAATTCTGAGCAATTGTAGTGAGATTTGTCAAATCCATGAAGTTACAGAAAAGCACACAAGTATGCTTGCAAGTGATAAGAGCATGGTTTCAGCAGGCTCCAGAGTAAATGCAATGCAGACAGCATGCAACACATGGCAGCTGCCACCCCTGCGGGATCCCCAGGTAAAACCCAAAGTTTTCCAGTAAGTTCTAAGAAAAGGACATGCTCAGTGTAATACGAGGGTGAGTCAGAAAAACAGAAATCCAGCTTTATTGTTAACTGTTGCAATTGTAGTGCCAATCATGAGTCTAAAAGAGAACAATGTGCATTTGGTCAGTAATGCCACAAATGTAAAAGATGGAACCATTTTCAAAAGTTTTGCAGATCAAGTAAACCTTATACAGTTATAAAGAAAGGGCACTCGAAAAAGCAAGTTGGTCATATAGAGAGCTGCAATTCTACTTTCTAGGAAGATGGTGTATCAGTAATTGGTGAAAAGGTTGATGCAGTAAATTTGTTAGTAAAGAATGAAGTGTTTTGTATTGTCCAGATCAATGTTAAATCTACCGACCTTAAAGTAGACACTGGCTCAAAGTGTAATGTTATGTCAGCAGAAACATTTGCTAAGGTGAGAACTAATGAATGACTCAATGTGGCTAGTTGTGTCAAACTTATTGCTTATGGAAGTAAAGAAATCCAGACCGAAAGCTCAGTAGTGCTTTCATTTTACTTGGCTAGGAACTATTACAGCTGTTATTCTATGTAGTATGAAGACCTGTGTACTCATTATTGGGTCTTAGAGACAGTTTCAGAATGAATTTGCTTTCTTTTACCGAAGAAGTTCATCATATAAGGACATATCCTAGTTCCAAATTTACTGAAGCTATTTTCTCAGACTATGCTGATGTTTTTGATGACAAGTTGGGCAAATGTCCAGTTGTGTATTCTATGAAGTTAGACCCAGAGGTCAGTCCAATGGTCAGACCAGCAAGAAAAGTTCCAGTAGCTATGCAGAATAAAGTTAAAGCTCATTTGGATAAAATGGTGCAGCAAGGTGTAATTTGTCCAGTTACAGAACCAACTGAATAGGTGTTGTCCATGATAGCAGGCCACAAAAAAGACTCAGATGAAATCAGAATATGTATTTACCCAAGAGATTTGATCAAAGCATTAATGAGACTGTATCATCCAATGCATACAGTGGAGGAAGTTGCAGCCCTAATACTTAATGCCACTGTTTTTTCTGTCTTGGATGCAAAAAGTTCATTTTGGCAAGTGATGCTTGATCGCAAATCCTCATTACTGACTACTTTCAGTACCCTATTTGGAAGATCTAGATTCCTCAGCATGCCATTTGGAATAAACTCTGTAAGTGAAGTCTTTCAGCGTGCAATGGAGCAAATTTTTTTCAGGTTATTCTTATGCCATAATAGTAGATGATTTATTGGTTGGAGGCAATGGTGAAGCACAACAGAAACTTTAAGAAAGTTCTAGACAGATCAAGTGAAGTGAACTTAAAGCTCAGTCCTCTGAAGTGCAAATTCAGACTACCAGAAGTTGCATATGCAGGTCATTTATTTACTAGCAATGGCTTGCAAGTAGACCCATCCAAGCAAGCAGCCATTCTTGAGATGCCAGCACCAGATAATGTTCAGGCTCTACAACATTTTCTTGGTATGGTCAACTATTTAGGCAAGTTTATACCAGACATCAGTGAGCTGACAGCACCTTTGAGAGAGCTGACATGCAAAAATAATACATGGTCCTGGTTGGAGCAGCACCAGCAGGCAGTGGAACACCATAAGCAGAAAATTGCTACTCTACCTAAATTAAGATACTATGATGTCAATAAAACAGTAACTCTTTCCTGTGATACTTCAGAATTTGGTTTTGGTGCAATTATTCTTCAGGAAGGCAGACCAGTAGCCTATCCAACTAGAACTCTTACCCAAACTGAAATGCAATCTACTCAAATTGAGAAAGAATGTTTGGCAATAGTACTTGGATGTTCAAAGTTTCACAATTATATCTATTCAGATTAAAACTGAACACCAACCTCTAGTTATTATTCCAGAGAAACCTATGCATTCAGCTCCAGCAAGAATGATGCTCAAATTGCAAAAGTACAACTTCAAAATAGTCTATACAAAAGGCAAACTTTTTTATCTGGCTGATACCGTATCCAGATCACCCAAAAATGCAACAGAACAGCTTCATGCAGAGAATTTTGACTTTGACGTCATGGAATTGCATAATTTTTCTACCACGAGATTTGATGAGCCAAGAGGTCATACAAAGACTGATACAATTTTGCAAAAGCTCAACCACTACATTAATGCTGGATGGCCGTCAAAGCAATCTAGTGTACCACCTGAAGTGAAAATGTATTTTCCTTACAGAGATGAGATGTTGACGGAAGATGGCATTATTTTCAAAGGTCCTAGAATTGTTGTCCCTGCTTCCTTACAACATGAATATATCCAGATTTTGCATTGTCGTCACCCAGATTCTGAATCTACCAAAAGAAGGGTGAGAGAACTAGTATTTTGGCCTTCTCTAGTAAAAGACATTGACAAAGTACTTTCATCTTGTTCAGTATGCAGTAGTACTAAGCCACATTTGCAAAAACAGCTACTTCAGCTAAACCAGATTCCTGAACTACTTTGGTCAATGGTAGCCACTGATATATTTGAATGGAACAATCAGCATTACTTAGTGTTGGTATACTCTTATTCAAACATTAAAGACTGGTTTGAGATTGATTTACTACCTAATATAATGTCCAGTCCTGTAATTACCAAGTTGAAACGTCATTTCTCAGTACATGACAGTACACATAAAGTTACTTCTGACAATAGTACCCAATTTATCAGTCAGTTGCTTCAGAAATTTGTAAAAGAATGGGACTTTCTACTTATTACTAGCAGTCCAGAATATCCACAGTCAAATGGACTAGCTGAACATGCAGTGTAGAGTGCAAAGCAGTTACTTAAGTGGTCAAAGCGTGAAATACTGATGTTTATTTGAATTTACTTAATCTCAGAAACATATCCTGTGATAATATACTTGGCTCGCCTGCTCAGAGACTTCTATCTAGGCAAACCAGAACAACATTGCCTATCAGCTCCAGTTTGTTGAGGCCTAAAGCTAAGAACAACAAAACAATTAGAGCCCAATTATTCAGAAAGTGTTCTTTCCAGAAGTCCAGCTATGATGAATCGAGCAGATTTCTTTGTCCATTGAAAGAAGGAGAGACAGTGAGGATACAAACGGCGAAAGGTTTCAACCAATTTGGTCAAGTAACAGGTACAGGTACTGAACTGAGATCTTACTTCATAGAATCTGAGGGTATGGACTACAGGAGAAATCACAGACATCTTCATGTACCAGAATCAAAATCGCAGCATTGTTTCTGTGATGCAGACTCTAGATCTCAGAGCAATCCACACAATGTTCCTGTTGCAGAACATGTCTTTTACTTCCATTTCTGATGGTGTTCCTGATGTCCCTAAAGATGAACATTCAGCAGGGACAATCCCAGTTGCTAGAACTAATCCTAATTTTTATGTCACATGATTTGACCGGATTTCCAGACCGAGTGTGAAATACACAGCAACCTGGACATCATTTTCTATATGTATTTAGTTCTGTATAATTGTATGTCAAAGAATTATTTGTATCAATTGCATGTCAGTTAATGTCATCAGTATTGTTGTACCTTCAAGAAGCATTTCAAGGTCAGCACGTTCATATAAATAGCAAGCACGTGCTAGCTTCAGTGCCATTTTGAGAGTGCAGCCAGCGAGTGAGCATGTATGAGTGTAATAGCTAGTCTGTTTATAAATTTATCTAAGTTAAAGTAATTAAGCCTCAATCCCGATGTGTTTGTATATAATAAAGCTGCTTGAACAGAGCCCACAAAGACTCATCTATTTTATCGTGACTGGATGAGTGACAATAATCATACATATCAAACCATGCAAGTCTTTTGAGCTTTGTTCCCTATAATTAGAGCATAATTTCTCAGTTCTTAAGGTCAGCCTTTCTGGAAAGTCTCAGTCCTGTTTGACGAGAGGTCTAAGCAAATCTGAATATGCTCTCCACACTTAAGCACATTAATTTTGTGGTATTGCACTTAATGAGGGCTCCGACCACATAAAGTGTAAACCTCAATGAATACGTGCATTTTATTATTAAATGATATCAAAACACTGTAATAAGTCATGTGTCTGTTATACTGTAGCACATATAGGGGAAGCCCAAAGCACATTTGTGAAATCTAGTTTCTGAAGATTTCTATACTTTAATGAAGGTTCACTTTTACAGAGTTTAAGAGCTTATGATTTAGAGAATGGAAGTGTTCAGTCGTTGCTGTTCTCTAATATAAATAATGCTCCTGTTTGGTATAACTAATAACCAAGATAATACAGAAGTGAAGAGGGCTAACAAGGTCATACCAGTTGGCATGTTTTTTCAGTTGCCATCTGCCTTCAGGCAATGTCAGACGCATAACAGTTCCAAAAAAAATCTCCACACTCATCTCCTTTACACTAAAGTCCACAACCTGCCCTTCCTGCCCTGGTTAATCAATTGTTCCCCCTACAATTTATGCATTTCCAACCACAGAATTTCTCTTCTCATCAGTAACTCTAGAATTTTGCTCTTTTAATAACTACTGATGTGAATCTTTAACCTTTTCTTTTTGAGCATGCTGATTAATAATGCAGTCTCCCCAACCCACCCATTTTTACTTTCAATCCTCTAATTTTTATTTACACATTTCAGTATCAATCTCTGTCAACATTTAGATCTTGATCTCTTTCTTTTTTTTTGTACCCCTCTTCCCACTTTTCTACAGCTGGGGTACCCCTAACTACTTCCGTTTCTGCAATGCCCCATTTTATTACTTTTCCTTCTCTGCTAGCTACTACTTGTCATATTTACCTTACACCTAATCTATTTTGTATCTGTAATCACTGTATGTCAGATATTGTTTCTACTCACATAATTTCTTTAAATGTTTTTCTCTCACTGAATATGTTTTTCTTTTTGGAGCTTTTCTACCTGGGCCTCCACTGAAAATGGGCTTGCATGATTCAGTCGAGACTTCCCAGTAACCCAATGCAAATAAACACATAGCTGTCAGCTAAACAAAAATGACATAAATAAAATTGTATTTATTACATATGGTGCTGCATCACAACTGGCTTTAGATAAGACATCCTTATAAAAGAAGCAGGAAATACATTTCATTATTGTAGGCAAAATAGTTTGTTACTAGGCTGAGTCACAAAGGTGTGTACTACAGACAGACCTATTTCACAAACTTGAAAGACTCTGGAGTTTATGATTATCATAGGCTGAGAAGTAAATGGACATAGAATTAGATTAAACTCGCTTACTCCTATATATGGTTTGTTTTTCTAAAATAAATTGTAATGTGGACACTTTTGATAATGTGAGGGTCCTGTCTGCATTTTCATTTATCAGGTATGAAAACAGTTAACTGCATTATGCTTTTGTTCACATATGCATCAGAGATATCACATTTTTATTTGTAGAAGTAAGTGACAAGGAAGTATAATTAAGGGATATAATCTTCCTTTATAACATTTATAAATATATACTGCGGGCAGTGAATGGCAGGCTGGGATTTAACTTCAGGAAGTTGGTCATCTCCTGCAATGAGTAAACAAATCTGCACCAGGAGATGTCTGCTATTGTGTGCAAATATCTTACATGAACATTAAATACGAAACGTGGCCCTAGAAAAGCTGTCATCTGCTCTGAAAAGAATTTAGAGAACAAAACAGATACATTTCTGATATAATTACCTTTCTGATATAATTAATTATATTTTCCTTAATTTGACATTGCCTGGAGGGTGAATATTTTTTTTTTTCCTGAAGAATCACCTAATACCACACAGATTCTGAGAGGAGGCTGCATTTAATTGCCAATTTAAAACCACAAAAAAAGGCCAGGCTTTCTGTGAATGTAAACCACACCTAGGAGAAAAATAGCTTTAATTCATCTTTTAGGTGGTGACCACAGGGTAATTAAAGGAACAACACACTTTTGATGAGTTATCTTTCAGAAGTATTAAATGACACTTCTTGTTTTTCAATTTAGTATGCTTCAGTATGCTCACCATTTCCTGCCAGTGTCTGCCTGTCAAAAACTAGGGGCAACAAGGAGAAACCTGTCAGACTGTGGGTTAATATGCAATGTTGTGGCATTTGCATAAGTATGACCACAGTGTACTCTCCTAATGCACCCTGATAACAACTATGCATAGCCTCAGTCCCCCCACCCTTCACCTATACTCATAACTCTGCATATAGCCTTGGCACCTGACACTCCCATGGCTTTTAATCCTGACAGTATCCTATGTTGACACCTTGATCCCCACCCTCATGCACACATAGTCTGGCAAATGGTACTCTTGTCATGCCAGTTTTATGGGGAGTCAGGTGTACATATGCCACATCATTCTCCCTCCCCTTGATGTCCACCACAGGGTCTGTAATTGTTAAAGTATTTTACCAGACAACTCCCATCCCTGCACCCCACCCACGTACCTCTTTTCCTAACACTATAAAGCTCCATGTGTACAGACATTTTACTCAAATTCTACTCTGCATCATAGTCATATGATTTTAAGAGGTGTTATGCAATATGTCACCAATGCACTATATTGTGCTAAAAGGAAGTAGTTAACATGGCGTTTATGCTAATAAAACCAGATCGTGCCACTGTTTGTGAATTGCTAACTGAGCCCTATATACTCTCTGTACATTCATCACAAGCCATGCATTTAGCACTGAGCATGTTGTGACAGAGAGATACTGCCAGCAGAGCTATCTGGCATTTTGTAAATAATTATATGTCACTTGTGAATATCAGCATGATGGATATAAGATGCTTATTTTAGAATTGAATTAGAACTGTATGTCATGTGTATATCAAACTGCTTGAAGTTATTTGCAAAGTACTGTTTAAAATGTAACCACTGTGTACGATACTGGAAAAGAATAGAAATGTACATGCACTATTGTAACTGTTTAAATGCATACATTTTAACAGTGGAGACTGGGATACAGGAGGTTAACCTTAGTCTAGTAAATTTTAGAAAAATAGTTGAAATTAAATTACTTTATGGTTAAGCAAAAAATTATATATTTCAGTTTCAATGCAACAAGGAGATGCAATGTCTAAAACTAGGGAGCTTTATGTATTGTCTCTAAGGTGAAATAATTGTTGTGTCTTTCGGCTTTTCCCGGTTAGGGGTCGCCATTGCAGAACTCCGGTCTGCTAATGATTGGCAGTAGATTTTTACGTGCCGAGTTGCTGGCCCTGACGCACAACCTTCAACGAAGGTACACCCATTCATGCATGTCTCCACACAGAAGACGCTCTAGCTGAGAATCGAACAGGACAACATCTTACTGTGAGGCGACAACGCTACCGCAGCACCATCACCGCAGTACAAGGTAAAATAATTACTAGTCTTGAAATATGAAGGGGTGTAATCGCTTTATGACTTCCAGCATCTGCCAAAGATCTGAGGTCTATGTATTTTCACAGGTAGATGCTAAATACTGCTAGCTTCCAGCAGTGGGGGCTTCACCTGGGACAGAGTCAGATGACAAGAAATTATGTCATTCTGCAAACTGTCCCAGCAGTAATATTTGAGATATTAATTTGAGAACTCTGAGAGAGACAATGCATTCTGTATTACATCTTGGACCTGGCACCAACAAGAACAATTCTGCCTTACTCTGATGAAATACATTTCTAGGGTACAGTAACTGTCTTAGATAGTCATGAATATAGTGAAGCTTAGTTTAGATATTTTTCTTTATTTGTTTGAGAATGTCCTGCAGTGTTGTTTTAAATATTTCCTGTGATTTTGAACTTTGATGTAACTGTGAATATATAGAGATTTTCTTGTTCTTTTATTATTTATTATAATACAGTTAAACCTTTCACTGTGTCTGATCTTTGTAGAGATATTTAAGTTCTGACAAAATTTGTATATTTATTTGATGACACAGTGTAGGCCACTCCTAATAGCCTTGCATTTGGTCAAACTACCATTCGTATTAGTAGTAACATTGCACAGTAAGATTGGGCACCTTTTGTTAAGGACCTTAAAGTAGCTGATAAAGGTTGGCTGGTGGCAGTGATAACTACCTTTTAGTCTGGGCAAAAGGGGGCATAGCTAGTAAATTTGTGCCAGCCTTTCTCAGGTGTGTGTGTGTGTGTGTGTGTGTGTGTGTGTGTGTGTGTGTGTGTGTGTGTGTGTGTGTGTGCGTGTGTGTGTGTGTGTGTCTGTGTAAATCAAACCTCAAAGAGTGTGTCTGTCAGCTACTTGGACAGGGATATGAAGCAGTGGTTGGACAGAGAGGGTGCTGGATATCATGACTTGGCCTCTCAGCTGAGATCTCAACTCTATAGCTGTGCCATTGGAGAGTTTTATTCGGGATCTGGAGAAAGAGGGTGAAATGAGTCCTGAATTGACTGTGCTGTCTGTGTGCTCTTAAGGGAAAATGCACTTGATGCAGAAAGCTGCATCTGGAAATACTGTGTGAGTACCTGTCATCCTTCCAGTGTACATCCCCACTGGTGCCAGTGGTGAGGAATGCGGCTCCTTGATTACTGTTCCAGTGGTGGGTTGTCACACATGTGATCTATGTGATCATTCTTCTGGCATGTGTACATCTGTAATTCACAAACATTAAGTCGCATTCCTCCTTGAGTAAATGGCTATGGCTGCTTTACCAAGTGGTAAAAGCAGGGTTCCTACTTCAATTGTCATGGAGAGCAGTATTTTCATGTTCTTCCTGTTTACAGACTTTAAGGAGCACCTGCTGGGCCAGTAAAATGGCCCTTTGAAAAAGATGGATGCCTGGTATGAACTGTAACAGTTACTGAATGATGTAATGCAATGTCATTATCTATAATGGGAACCAATGCCTAAGGTGACAATATCCAAACTTCCTCCATCACTGGGAGGCAGAGGTTCAGGACATTAAGGAGGGAATGTGACCTAAACATTTATTTTTTGGAATTAATATTTTCTTTTGCTATGCATAGTGCTGTCCAGGCTTGCTTAAAAGTACATGTTTTGTATTGCAGCCTTAGAGGAGCATCAGCTAAGCATGATTAGGTCCTGCAGAAGGAAGGAAAACCTCACTCAGCAGTGAAGTTCAATAGGTTCATGGGGGTATAGTAGGTTAACAACCAGTAAGGCCTTTGTATACAATGTAACAACTGGGTTATTACAAGTGAAGTGTTTTATTTTTCTCTTGAATGGAAGACCTACCTAGTGGAAGTCATGGATGTGATTATAATAAGACAATCATTACTGTGTAGAGATTGCCTTAATACAGGGAAATGCCTTTTTTTCTTTCTTTCTTCTTCACATAAGAGCTGGGAGGATGGGGTGCTGGCCTGTGGTATCAATACAAGGCACTGACTGAACCAGCTATGCTTGTGGATATACTAAACTGTATGTGTATGTATATATCTATATATCTATATAGCTATCTATATATATATATATATATATATATATATATATATATATATATATATATATATATATATATATATATATATATATATATATATATATATATATATATGGGTCTGCTTTTAAAGCTCAAAGTTTCAAAACTTTGAATTTCTTATGGTAGAAGTTCTGAAACTTTGAAATTTGAAAAAAAAATAAACATTTTTTTTTTCTTTTTATGTTCTTGCAGAGGGGGGACAAGCCGCTTGAATGCCCTACAACCTTTGCTAATTAAATATACCAACTGTGAGATTGCAGTACAGTGAGAAAAACAGTAAATTCTGAGCTGTACAGCGATCTCCATTTAAACAGTTTGAAGATTCAAACTTTGATATTATGGTCTTGACCATAAGAAATTTGAAGTTTTGAAAGTTCGAGCTTTAAAAGTCGACCCATACACACACATCTATGTGTGTGTGTGTGTGTGTGTGTGTGTGTGTGTGTGTATGTATATATATATATATATATATATATATATATATATATATATATATATATATATATATATATATATTATATATATAGGGGTTGGGAGGGTAGCCTAATTTGAGTCTCACAAGGGATAATTGGCAAGGCTTAAAATGGCTCACAAGGGCAGATAGCTTAGTACTAATCTATGAACCTATGAATCTATATATATATATATATATATATATATATATATATATATATATATATATATATATATATATATATATATATATATATATATATATATATATATATATATACATATATCTGTGTGGAGTCTGTATGTCCTCCCTGTGGTCGTTTGAGTTTCCTCCAGGTGCTCCGGTTTCCTCCCACATCCCATTGTCAATCATGAGCTGACAGATGATCCGCTGTGGCGACCCCTAACCGGGAAAAGCCAGAAGAAGAAGATATATATATATATATATATATATATATATATATATATATATATATATATATATATATATATATCTATACATAAATATATATATATATATATATATATATATATATATATATATATATGGGCCTACTTTAGAACACCGACACGCCAGTTCGCCGACACACAAACCACCGACACCAAATAACCGACAACACACAATACCGACAACGCAAAACACCGAACACCATTACACCGACACACTAAACGTAAACAACACATTACACTACATTACATATCCACTAGCCCTAACCCAAACCCTAACCCTAAGGTCCGACACTACCGCACACTTCCTGCACCCTAACCCTAACTCACTTAACCCTCCCCTAACCCTAAGGTCCGACACTACCGCACACTTACCCTACCTGCACCCTAACCTAACTCACTTAACCCACCCTAACCCTAAGGTCCGACACTACCGCACACTTACCCTACCTGCACCCTAACCCTAACTTACTTAACCCACCCCTAACCCTAAGGTCCGACAGTACCAGACATGTAACCTACCTGCACCCTATTCCTAACTTACTTAACCCACCCTAAAACATAAACCCATCACTAACACACACTTACATTACCCAAACCCTAACTCCGACACTACCGCACACTCACCTTTCACACACCCTAACCCGAAATCCCTCACTATTGCACACTTACCTGTCCGCTCCATAATCTAAAATCCCTCACTATCGCATACTTACCAAGTCGCGCTTACACGTTCCCCTTGTCGGTCTTCCAGCTGTCGGGATTTCAGCATGTCGGCCAACTGCGTTGTCGGTCCTTTTGCGTTCCTCTTCCGCGTGTCGGCGAACTGACGTTTCGGTAATTTGAAGAGGACCCATATATATATATATATATATGTGTGTGTGTGTGTGTGTGTATGTATTTAAATATCTTAAAAATATGTATATATACATGTATATGTGTGCGTGTGCATATATATATATATATATGTATGTATATAAATATCTTAAAAACAACTGGTGCACAAACCCAGCGAACAGTGCACACACAGTTCATTAAATAATTCCACCACAAAAATAACTAGCAGTCTACAAACAAACTAGTGTTACAGGTTTTTAATTTATCTCCACAGAATAGCATGACTGATGCGAACCAGAGCAATAGAATCAAACTGGTTTCACCCGTTGGTGTCATCAGTGCAACCAAGCAAAGTTCCCACAGGAAGCTTAATGCACAATTATTTAAAGACATTTACCATCAGCAAATCCCGACAGTAAATGCATCACTTCCAAACATTAAACTCCATAGTATATACAACATATGCCGATATATATAAAAAGTATACAATATATATGTATACATATGTAAAGGAAATACGTTAATATAGATTACACACTAAACTCATTTTTAAATCATCATATACCTGTACATCCATTTTTAAATAAATGACAAATATTAATTAAGCCATGGTTTATAAATAGCTCCCAAATTAATAATCCACAATTTTTCTTATCTATCTAGAAGTTCATGTTTGGATTCAAGTGACAAACCATCACCTATAACACTATCAATACCTACAAAAACAAAATGTGCAGAAATGTGATCAGGTTTATATTTCTATAAAGCACTTCTATCATACTTTCATTTTAAATTGCTTAAATGAACTGTGATGCACTGTTTCCATGGCCTGACTGTCTGCCCTACATGAAACACCCCCTTTGGCATACTACCATGTATATAACCCACTCTACAACAATTAAATGCCTAACAGAAAATATTTTAGATGTATTTGCCAATGTAAAAGGTTTGGTTTTGGACACAACTTTAAAACATTTCCACAATAAGTGCTACCACAAATATAGCTGATACTCAAATTCTGATAACCAGATTTGCCTCTTTTTTTGCCAGGGCAAATATTCCCCAACACTTTTACCTCGCTGAAAACCAAAATTACATATATCATCCAGATATTGATAAAAAATGAGTCAGTCTTTAAAAGATACCAATATTTATTAACTACTTCATGAATTTTAAAGGTATTGTTATCAAATGTAGTTATTAGTCTTCGCTTAAACTCATTCTTATCTCTTTTTGCAGATCTCTCAAACTGTAGCAGACGATCTCTAGGAACCTTGAAGCCCATAGATTTGCCTGTTTAACATCACGCTCACTATAATCCCTCCTTATTACTAGCTTTAGATTTAATACTATCCATTGAACTCTATATATATATATATATATATATATATATATATATATATATATATATATATATATGGATCCCCTTTAGATGCCCGAAATCTCACTTCACCGACAAGGAATCCGTCGGGCCGAAATCACTGACAACGCAGATGACCGACAAGGTGAGAACCCGACGGACTCGGTAAGTGTGCGATAGAGTGAGGGATTTAGTGTTAGGGAGCGGACAGGTAAGTGTGCAATAGTGAGGGACTGTAGTTTTAGGGGTGGGTTAAGTGAGTTAGGGTTAGGGTGCAGGTAGGGTGTGTGTGCGATAGTGACGGACTGTGGGTTTAGGGGTGGGTTAAGTGAGTTAGGGTTAGGTTGCAGGTAGGGTGTGTGTGCAATAGTGACGGACTGTGGGTTTAGGGGTGGGTTAAGTGAGTTAGGGTTAGGGTGCGGGTAGGGTAAGTGTGCGGTTGTGTCGGACCTTAGGGTTAGGGTTTGGGTTACGGTTAGTGCATGTATGGTTGTGTGTATTGTCGGTATTTTGTGTTGTCGGTCTGTTGGTGTCGGTGATTTGTGTTTCGGCGTTGTGGCGTTTCGGTTAACTGAAGGGGATCCATATACATATATATATATATATATATATATATATATATATATATATATGTCGTAACCTCATAAATTGCACTTTAGGAACATTCTTTAAAATATGTTGAGGATGGCAGCTGGTAGCGTCAAGTAATGAAATTTTGGTGAATGGCTTTCTATACATACTAGTAGATATAGTACCATCGATCAACTTAGTAACACTAACATACAAAAATCAACATTTAATAAATTAAACTTCTCTACAAAAAAACAAACCAAATGAATTGGAATTCAAATAACCAACAAATTCCCTTTACAACTTAATACACCCGATCCAAATACACTAACAATCATCCAAATATTGATGCCACATTTCCAAATACTGCTTTAAAATGCTCCACTCATTTTAAACCAAGCATTCTTCCAAAAAAAACATAAATAAATCAACATAATTTATGGCAAATGTAGCTCCCATTGCAGTTCCCTTAATCTATAAATAATATTCATCTTTATATTTAAAAACATTAGGTTCCAAAATTAAGCCCAACAACCTCAACAAAAAATCATTGTGCTAGTCAGAATAAAATTTAGAACAGGTCAACCAGTATTTAACAGCCTGTATACCACCCCTTCGTGTGGGATACCTGTATACAATGACTGTAATTTTTATATATAGCCTGTATGCATAAAACAATGAAAAAGGTGCAGGCCATCCTTGACAAAGCAGGTAGGTCTGCTGATCATTTCATCTTATGCAGACATACACTGGATCTCACTAAAATGGCAACAATTTACTAGCTAATTATTGAAGCCAATTATGTTATTACTGAATGTATGCATCATATGGTAAAATGATGCTCAATGCCAGAGCTGTGCTATTTGCAGACATGAACAGAAGGCTCAGGAATGTTATCATCATTTCCAGCAGGGTATGGGCAACTAAAAGGTCATAACTATATCTGGAGAAGCACAGGTACTTAATGGCTCTTGGGGCATACCTAAGCCATGTACCTTAGAGCAGCTGTCACCTTGTCCTTTGACAGCTTGATAATTTTTAATTTGTTCTATGGTTAACTATTGTAGTGGTGACCTCCAACTTGTATGTGCATTGAGACATTTATCGTTTCATCAATTAACCTCTTGAATTCCAGGCACTCTTTAGATTTCTAACATTGTATTATTGCTTTTGCAGCAGATCTATGTTTTCATTGTGTGTGGTCATTCAGCTCTCTGTTTTTTAGGATGACAATTGCAGATCCTTCCATTGTAGCACCCCCTTTATGTCCCTTACTGCTCCTATTTTATTCAGCTCTATGCCCTGGGAACTGCATTAATTCTATATATGCCTACCTGTTGTTACATATGTAAGTGGGATTGCATTTGGACTGTACATAGACTGGCTAAGTGGATCAGTAGCATCTTAAATGATTTTGTGAATTCTGCCATGGCATTGATGTGGAGAAATGCAGGTGATGCCTAAATATGGGGTCAGACCGTGCATCCTTTTTTTTTTTTTTCTTTTTAGCATCATTTGGAGTTGTTTGTATGTGGAGTTCAGAGACAGAGAAGTAGGATATTAATTTCTTATACGTTTCTTGGGAATTACTTTTGCTTTGAATGTAATCTATGAATTTTTGCCTTATTTTTATAATTTTGTTTTAGTGTTACTTATTTTTTTCTGTTTCTGTTTTGAAGTGTTTAAAGCTAAATTGCATAGATCTTACTGAAGTGTGGAATGATTTTACCAAATATAAAGTATGAATTATCTGAGCCTTTCTTAATTGTGTGAGCTTCAAACAGTTAAAGAATTTTAGCAAGATAAGCCTGCATAAAGCCTCATACTGGGGATCATGGTATTGTTGTTTTGTTTTTTATTTTGTTTTCTTTTAGTGAAGTATTTTTGTTAAAAAAATGTAATCTATGTAAAGCAATGAAGATGTAACTCCACAAAAAAACAAATAAGGTTTTCTGAGGATCAAACAATATGAAAGTGGAAGCTAGTGGAATTCAAAACAAAGTTTCATGCTTTGTATTCTGACTATTGCTATCAGCAATAAACATCCAAAACGCATTTGTTGAGCACGTTTAATAAAATGAAGTAGCCACTGATGATAATAATTTCCATTGTTTACTGACATTTTTCATATTAATTATTTTTCCTTCAAAGGAGCTTTATAAAATTTTAATTAGCTTTGTGCAGACACCTTTTTAAAAAGTTGTTTGTTTTCTTGATGTTAATATGTTGGTTTATTATGTTAAAACTTAATAAAATATATTAAAAGTAATGTCCATTGTTTAGCTGAATATAACACAAAGACTAACTCCTTAGCAGTATTAAGTAAACATCCTGAATAGAATTTGTAGTTGGCTACATGACTTGCTTATATACAATAGCGTTCAATAAAATAAAATGAAATACAGAATTTTAAACACACTTTGGTACAGCATATAAAAATGCCTTTCTGGAAGAATAAAGTTAGATCAGTGTTAAGAAGCCTGTTTTTTTAATACAAGATTAAGAAATGCATAACATGTGACTGTTATGCATGGTAACTATGAAGCCTAGACAGAAGCGTTGAAGTTAGTGGTCTGAATGAATGTACCTGGTTAGCACAGTACCACTATCTAAAAGTAGCACATTCTGCCATTTCAAAGCTCTGTCCTCCAAGTGCTCACCAAACAGAGTAATCTTCTGAAGTAAATACAAATGCCTTTGTGGTATTATGAGACCAGAGAAATACAACTCGCAATGCATGCAGTATTTCTTCAGGGATAAACATTAAGACAGTTGAATTAAAAATGTTGCCTCCAAGGCAGTTATGGCTTAAAAATGTTGTCCTGTGTCTCATTTTCAGTGAGACTTTTAAAGGTCAAGTTTAAATACTTTCTAAAGCTGTTATTCAACATGTGATGGAATAATCAGATGTTAGATAAGTCAACACAGCTCCGCACTAGAGCCGGTGAACTTGTATATGTCACACAATATTTTTTTCTGAGATACTTACGAAAATATTTTTGGGTCTGCTATGAGTAACCCAGTCAACACAGAACAAATAAATAAATAATGAATCCAAAATTAAGCTGGAGTGATATGTTACATCTTTGAAGTAAGTGGATTATCAGCCTCTAAAATGAAAACAAAGTGGGTCATATCCACATTAATGAAAATTAATTAATTTAATGAATTAAGATATCTTTCTGAACAGTGAAATCATTTATTTATTTATTTATTTAAATGTGTTAATCAGGACAGAGAACAGATCCACATAGATCATTTTCAGGCCTGCCCAGGGTACAAGCACAAATAGAAAGAAATAACAAGATACACAAAAACAAAAACTTAACAAATTATCATCTGAATTAAGTACTGCAAGAATTTGGCGGAGTAGAGAGAGTAGAGAGATAAAGCCCTGACTATGGTCCAGCCATTTCAGGTTCAATTAGAGTCTTAATTGACTGATAGAGTGGCAGGGGAGGTATTGGCATGCTCAACCTTTGGACAGGGACTCATTACAATGATCCTTTGGTGGAGGCTGGGATGTCACATTGGAGGAGTTGTTCAAAGAGGATAAAGGTTAGTGAGCCTGGCAGAGCTGCTACTGAGGAAGAGTGATACACTCCCATTCACTCCCATTGCATGCTCACCCCTCAGATGCAACCACAAATCCACAACAGGAGGGTAGAGCAACAGGGTAGGCTTAAAAGTAAAACCCTTTGGGAAATAATGGCAGTTAAGACTCCTAGGATGCCTTTAGATGCTGTGACCAGCCCCAGCTCTATCAGAGTAGTCTGGGGAATGCAGAGATGCTGGCAGATATAGCATGAATGCGCAGCACAGGGTAGGATGATTGTAGAATGACACATGGGAACAAAAAGTGCTCCGAAAAATGAATTAGTTCTGCACTGATTTATGATTTTTAAAAAGACTTGCAGCAGTGCTCAAGTGTAAACAAAACTGGCTATAATGTAAAAGGGTGGCATTAATTTTAATACAGCACAATTATTTTCAGTGGTTTAGCTCCATTCATGTCAAGAGACTAGTGCAGGAGAAATGTCATACTGTAAATGGCATGCTCAGAATCTTGAAATGGGTCATCCCGAGGAAAACAGCTGTCCTAGATAACATCAAGGATAGGGTAGTATGAGAATGTGCAAAATATCTGGCACCAGTACTCACTGACATATTCAATACTTCTTTAAAACTAGCCAGTGTACCAAAATGTTTCAAGAAGATGACCATCATTCCCTTACCCAAGAAACCACAACCAACAACTCTAAATTACTACCAACCAGTGGCTTCAACCTCAACAGTGATGAAATGCTTTGAGAGGCTGGTTAAGGATCACATTGCCTCAAGCATACCAGTGACTCTGGACACATTGCAGTTTGCATACAGAATGAGCCATAGTGCAGCAGGTGCCATCTCCCTAGCAGTCCATGAAACTTTGACCCATTTGGTAGGCAAGAACTGCTACACAAGACAGTTCTGCCTTCAATACCATCATCTCTTAGAATCTGATAATGAAATTACTACAGTTGGGCATCGACTCCCACTTATATAATTGGATTCTAAGCTTCCTCATGGAAAGGCCTCAAAGGGTATGTGTGGGTGACAACAGTTCTGAAAGCATAACCCTGAATACAGGAGTACCACAGGGATGCTTCTTAAGTCCTCTGCTATTCACATTGCTGACACATGACTGCATGGCAAGATATGAGTCTAATAAAATTATTGAATCCAGGGATGACACCATGGTCATAGGTCTGGTCAGCGACAGAGAGGAGACGGCCTACAGAAACCTGATTGACTATCTTTTGGGCTAGTGTGACAACCACAGCTAGCACTGAATGTCAGCAAACCTAAGGAACTGATTGTGGATTTCAGAAGGTCTCATGAACCATATCAACCTCTAGAGATGAAAGGGATGATAGTGGAATGGGTCAAAAGTACAAAAGTTCTTGGAATACATATCAATGAGGATCTGTCCTGGTCAGTCCATGTATCTTACATGGTCAAAAAAGCTCAGCAATGCTTGCACTTCCTAAGGATACTGAGGAAGGGAAAACTATCGAAGACCATCCTCCAAACTTTTTACAGAGGTACCATCAAAAACATCCTTACCAATAACATGACTGTCTGGTATGGGACTACAACACCTCATATTGTAAGTGTCTGAAGTGAGTTTTAAGGGCAGTAAAGAAAATCACTGGTTCCTCTCTTGCACCCCTGGAAAACCTGCATGAATCACGCTGAATCAGTAGAGACAGTAAGATATCCAATGACCTTTTGCATCCTGCAAATGGTATGTTCTCTCACCTCTTCTCAGGTAGGAGATACAGAAGTATGCATTTTAGGACTTCTGTACTTAGCGACAGTTTATTTCTTCTCTTCATCGGACTATTGAATTCTTGTGAAAAACAAGCTAGGAGACTGTCAATGCATTCTTCCCTTCCTACCACATAGTTATGCTATTTCTCTGACTGTACAGATCCTTACATGTCCAGGCTTTGTTACACTAAACGTATTACGTTTTTTCATGTGCAGTAACTAAGTGAGGTGTATATGTAACATTGGTTTACATCTTACCTTACCGTAGGACTCTGTGAAGTGCAATATAAATCACACTGTGCAATATTCATGCTGACGATTCCATATGCTGCTTAGTGCTTATGTTATAGTAATGTCATGCACATGTTGTTAATCAAGGGCTCCTATCAGAAGAGCTAACGGTTAAAATAGCAAACACTCTTTTGTTGAACTGAAAACAATGACAACTGACAATGTCAAAGGCACGGAATAGCGATTTTTTTCACCAGGGGAAAAAAAAATTGCTGGGCCATCCTCGGGACTTTGCTGTTTTCTCTACTGTGGTGCAATCTTGGAGTTGGTATATTTAAGTTGGGGTGTGTGTGTGGGGGTGGGGTGGGGGGTGAAGGCCCCCACTTTATTTTGTTTGTACATTTTTTTTTTTTTTGGATCATCAATTTTTTTTCCCTGGGAAAAAATTCACTGATCTGTGCATTTGACATTGTCAGCTTTCGTGTTTTTCAGTTCAACAGAAGAGCGTTCGCTATTTTAAGCATTTGCTCTTCTGATATAGACCCGTTACTCAATTCTATTTGTATTTAAATTGTGCCTGGTCATTATGTTATTATTTTATTCTATTTTTACTTTTATTTTCATTATGTTATTTTATTCTTCTTCTCTGTATGCATGTCTTTGCACTGGCAATGAAGCATCACAATTTTGTTCAGCTACACTGTGGTGTAGTTCTGAATGACAATAAAGTTTTCTTTGACTTGACTTTGACTTCGACTTGACTTAAATGAAACATAGTCTGTCCTTTCAGCTTCACTGTCTCACTAGACCAAGTATTTTCCAAAATTTCTTATAGCAAAGGACGACATGTCATTTATTTCATCAATAAGAGATACTGGCATTAGAATCCAGACATCCATGAACAGGAAGTGTATCACATGGTCTTAGATGTTGCATATTAAGCATTTCATTAAAATATCTTCATTGCAAATAAGCCATTCTCCCCAAACTCCATCTCCCTCTGATACAGTAGATAGTTGAATATATTATCTTTGATTATTTTTCAAGTTATTCTTATTCTTGCAGAAATGCAGGACATTCAGGCAGAATTACAGTGACCAAATGCTGCAGAGTAAGGGGCAACAGATTCTGCAAAACCTGCAACCACTGGTTTGACTACAAGCATGTACATTTTCCACTCTGTGAACTTTTTTCTCATCTTTCTATTTCCATTCAACATTCTCTAGGAATATAGTGAGAAAATGTCTATATGGAGTTTATATCCACACTATAAAAAACTCATCCTTGATCTGAATTTGAAGAAGCACAATGTTTAGTGCCACTGCGCCTCTACTATAGGTATCAGAAGTTGCATTGTGGGTAAGAGGTGACGCGATGTCTGCAGAGACCAGGTAATTGCCTTAACATTAATACTTAAGTCATAATAAATTAAAAATTGCATTTTGCTTCATGAGAGCACCTGCAGGGGTAAGTTCTTCCATTTTCTTACTGACGATAATCCTTTCCTTTTTCCTTTTGGGAAATCAGAACATCTCATCTTTCTAATTGATTTGATAGGTACTGCATTTCCCTAAACATGTATCCATTATTGAGATATTCTAACGATTACTCAGTCTGCCTCCAAAAAGGCTACTTTAAGTGAATGCTAATGAAACATTTAAATATAATAACTAAGATACTTGCTGTCTCGTGGGAAAAGATGCCAATCATCACATGAGTAACTTATCCAAAAAAACAAAAAAAACAAAAAAATATTTCTCCTTTCCTAAACTTTCCTAGCTAGTTGTTCCAGTGATCAGATTTTGCTGATCCCTGGGCTTTGTATTTGGTTTCTGTGTTCCTCCATTTTCCTGTGTGGCCAGAGGTAGTTTCTTTACTCACCAGTGGGAGTGGGGAGTACTGAGCTGCTTGTTTGTCCTCAGAGGAGTGGTTAGAAGCAGCAACTAGTAATTCATCGGCCATTTTGGGTCATTTCCTGTTTTTCCATGCCCCTGCTATAAAGCACGCTTTGGCAGGCTTTTCTGGCATTAGAGAACTAGGCATAGCTCCTCGTGGTCCCCTGCAGAGTTCCTAAGCCAGCAGAGAGCAGAAAAAGCAACTTTCTTGATCATAAGTATTTTTAAACTTTTTAGTTTGCATTTTTCGATCTTTTGAGCTTTTCGACTACTGTTTGTGCCTATATTACTGTTTTATTACCTTATTTTCCTGTTTTTGTGAGCTTATATTGTTGATTGCACTTGTGGGCTAAAGTATTGCTTAAAAGTAACAAACAGGCTAATACACTCAAGTGTACCAGCCTTTGATAGCAATTTAGTCGAAAACAAAGCATTTACTGCATTTTTTCTGTCTGTTGCAAAAAAAAAAAAAAAAAAAAATATTTCTCCTTTCCTAAACTTTCCTAGCTAGTTGTTCCAGTGATCAGATTTTGCTGATCCCTGGGCTTTGTATTTGGTTTCTGTGTTCCTCCATTTTCTTGTGTGGCCAGAGGTAGTTTCTTTACTCACCAGTGGGAGTGGGGAGTACTGAGCTGCTTGTTTGTCCTCAGAGGAGTGGTTAGAAGCAGCAACTAGTAATTCGTCGGCCATTTTGGGTCATTTCCTGTTTTTTCCAGCCCCCTGCTATAAAGCACACGTTAGCACGCTTTAGCGCAGAGCTGCTACCGTTGCACACTAGGGCAGCGCTGGTTAATCAGATTTAAACTATTAGGGCTACCTAAAGTCCACTCTTCAAATTTTCCCTTAAAACTACCTTCCTCAAAGTATACTACTGTTCTATTTAGTGTATCCTACAACTATAAATTATCTCTACTTGACTCCCAAGTAGACTATTCTCTATCTGTATAGTGAAGCACTTGCTCCTACAGTACTTATCACCTCGATACAGCACTCTTGTTATAGAAAGTACCCCAAAAAGCAAACCCCATTTCTCGGTCACCCACATCCCCAGAACCTTTTCTTAAGTTTTTCTGTCTATTCCTTCTAGCATGTCGAGGGATCAGTTGCTAATGTCCTCTCCTGCTCAGCTGGTGAACCTGGGAATATTGAGGCAATGTTACAATTGCCTCATGTACACAGACAACCCTCTCCTCCTCCCACAAAACACAAATACATGCGAGAGATGCAACTATATGGCCAAACTGGAGGCTGAGCTCTCTCAACATAGGACTGGCATGACCAGACAGGAGGAAAAGGTAACCACACACACTATAGACCCAGTCTCACATAATACCATCACAACCTCAAATCATACACATAAACACACAAAGACATACTCGGAGGCTCTGATCAAAAATCTACCAAAACAGCAGAGGCAACCAAAGCAGACACCCAAACAACTACCACCTCAGAACACAACACCTGCAACACATAGACCACACAGTCAGAGTGTCAAGCAGTCACAGCCCTTAATGCCAAACACAATGCTAGACACACTAGTCATTGGTGACTCCATAGTCAGACACACTGACGTCCCGCTCACCAGACTGAGTAAGGAGAAGGTCACAGTAAGCTGCCTGTCGGGTGCTAGAATCCGCCACATAACGCATGCACTCAGGTCTCTCAACAGCAGGTACACGTACGACTCAATCATTGTCCACGCTGGTGTTAACGACCTGAGACGTACCTCCTTGGACTACATGAAAAGAGACATAGAGGAACTCTCTGATTATGTAGCCCAAGCAGGTATGACCCTGACCTTGAGCAGTATCCTACCTTCACCAAGAATGATGCCACAATACAGAGATAAGATGATCAGCTTTAACAATTGGCTTAAACTCTGGTGTCATTCAAAGGGGATCCAATGTCTGTCTGCCTGGGATGACATGCTGGACAAGCCACGCTGCTTAAGGGACGGCTTGCACTTGTCACCCTGGGATTCCGGATTTTGGCAAAGGCTCTTGCCACCCCCATAGTGCCTTTTTTAGGCAAGGCTCAATTTCTAAACCTACCACCCTAGAACAAAACAAAGAAAAAAAACTAAGGGTAATGCTGCTCAATGCCAGAAGTCTCAACCTCAAGATGCACGCACTCGAGGCCCTTCTCAGTATGGAGAACATCGATGTCTGTGCTGTGACAGAAACCTGGTTCAAGGCTCTTGAGAGCACCCCAGCACTATCAGGTTTTACCTCATATCATGCGTTCCGGCCCCAAAACCCGGACAATACCAAGAAAGGAGGAGGGGTATCTATATTCATCAAGGACACCCACACCTCAAGATTGGTGGCATCGCACGATGCATTGGAAACTATCCAGGTGCAATTAACCATAGGCAAGACTGCTCTGCAATTTGTAGCATGTTACAGGCCACCCTCGCAAACTCAGGAACCTCATATGGCCTTCCTGAAAACACTGGAGGGGATAAATGTATCTCCGAACACCATCATACTAGGTGACTTCAACTACCCTAAGATAGACTGGGAACACTACTTAAGCCCAAACACTCTAGCCCAAAAGTTCCTGGAATTCATAAACTCAAATGCCATGGAACAACTAGTCACCATCCCCACAAGAGGAGAAAACATACTTGATCTCATCATCACGAACATGGGAGCACAATGTTCAACGCCGGAAGTATACCCCTCACTGGTGAGATCTGATCACAAACTAATCTCGCTGGAGGTCCTCATCCCGCCCCCGCCCGAAATGAAAAAGACCACAGTAAAGAACTTCTTGAAAGCCGACTTCACACTTCTAAAGACTAGTGTGGTCTCCTTTAAGGCCCCTGAGCCGGCGGTTAACATTACTCAAACCGCTGAATCACTTACAAATGCCTTCTACCAGCACCTGCAGGGGCTGCATGGATCAGGCAATCCCAAGCAAAACAAAGACTCTTTGTACCAAAGGCAAGCGTCCAGTCTGGTGGACCCCAGCCATAAACAAACTCTACAACAAAAGGAGAAAGCTACTACAAGATAGAGCAAAATCCTTAAAAGGTAAGACACCGCTGATCACTATAAGTAAAAAGCTAAGACCTCTCATAAAATCATCCAAAGCTAATTTTGAGAAAAAAATAGCTAAGGACTCTAAAGACAACCATAAGGCATTCTTTAGCTATGTCAGAAACCTAGGAGGAAACTCCCAGATATGCTCAGAATTAGTTCAAAATGATGTGAAGATTACTGATCCTACAGACATTGCCAACATACTGGCTGACAGGTTCAGTGCAAACTTCTCCCCCCCCAAAGGAGAGATATCTATACCAAATGATTGTAGCCCCCCAAACATCTCTAACGCCCAGGTGAGAACTGCTCTCTCCAAGGCAAAGAACACAGCATCCATGGGATCTGATGGTGTCCCCGGCTGTGTGCTCCACGAACTCAACGAGGAATTAAACCCACAGTTAGGACAGCTGTTTAATCTTAGTCTCACCTCCGGATCGTACCCAGGGAGTGGCGCACAGCGACTGTGGTCCCACTCCACAAAGGCGGTGTCTCCACCGACCCTGGAAATTACCGTCCCATTAGCTTGACAAGCCTTATCTGCAAAGCCATGGAGAGGATCATAATGTATCTCATAAATAAAGACATAGGGAACTTGCAGACTTTGGATCCAACCCAGTTTGACTTTGTCAAAGGCAGATCATGCCTTTTAAACTTGGTTGACTTTTTCGAAACAGTCACCAAGGCCATTGACGAGGGAAAGGCAGTCCATACAGCCTACCCAGACCTGGCGAAGGCTTTTGATACAATACCTCACTCGGGTATCATTGAAAAACTCATCAACTTAAATGTAAACCCATACATTACAAGATGGGTTGCAAACTGGCTGAGTGACAGAACCCACAGGGTCAGAGTTGCTGGCGCCATGTCAGACTCAAAGCCTGTCACAAGTGGTGTCCCACAGGGCTCAGTCCTGGGCCCACTCTTGTTTGGCATCTACTTTTCTGAAGTACAAGCAAACACAGGAGGGTTATGGCTGACAAAGTTTGCAGATGACTGCAAACTGGGCGCCATAGTTGAAAACACATCCGACACAGATATCCTTCAGAAGGGTCTCACAGAAATGGATAACTGGTGCCAGAGCCATGGCCTAAAGTTAAATGCCAAGAAATGCATAGTCATACCCTTCGGGAAAAATAAGGTTACCCCTAGCTACCATATAGGTGGCAATCCCTGAACACAGAAGAAGTTATTAGGGACCTGGGAACCCAGGTTGACAGTAGCCTTTCATTCGACACTCATATTGCTAAAGTAGTTAGGAAGACCTTCTACATTGCCCACCTTATCATGAAGGGATTCACATCTAGATCAAGGGAAGTCATAGTCTCCCTATACTCATCACTCATCAGACCAATGATCGAGTACAATGCCCCATTCAGAATGTATCTGACCCGACACTTGCAGCAGCTGGAGAGGCCACAAAGTTCCTCACCAAAAGGATAAAGGGTCTCAAAAATCTGTCTTATGCTGCCCGACTGAAAGAACTCCAGTTATATTCAGTTGCTTACCGCTTGCTCAGAGGTGACCTATGCCTGACATACAAGGCCATGTCAAACCCAGATTTGATGAACATGCTTCATCTCAAAAAAATCTAGATCCCTCAGAGCCACAAGGGCGGGAGACTTAAACCTCGACACTGTTATTAATAGGACATGCTGGAGGGATAGATTCATCACCCAAAGACTCCCTATGCTGTGGAACAAAATCCCGGTTTATGTGAGGCAGAGCACCTCGCTGGCCTTGTTCAAGAGGAATCTTGACCAATGGATGGGAGATCGCAGATACACCCCAGGGGTTACCTCAGTGTCACTGCTCGACAGAGGCACAGCAAAATAATGGGCATAGTTTCTCCAAACTAAAGGGGTGGCGTAAGCCACAAAACTATGGGCTAGGCTTATAAATGCCCTCGGGCAGATAGCCTAGTATGAACCTATGAACCTATGAACCTATTCCTCCAACCAGATTTATAACCCATGCTGACTCTTACATATTTGACTGCTTCACTGATTTGCTCAACAATATTAAACCAAATTGAATTTATTCTAAGAGCTAAGTGAAGGAATATTAAAAAAAATGGTTATACAAAATAAGGTAATGACAAGTTAAAGATAAAATAATGAACAACATAACTAAAATAAAGAACAAAGGAGCAGTCTAAAATGCATGAATTAAACGGTTGCCTATTATATTCTCGAAAGCCAACAATGTCAAATCTGACATTGTCGACACGAGAATAGCGAAAGTGCAGAATGTTGAATGGGTAAATGGAAATCTCTGTAAGGGGAGATTTCCGTTTACTTCAATGTAGTGCAATCTCAGAGTTGGTATAGTTAAGTAGCGGGGGGTGTGGTGGGGTGCAGGGGGGCTTGCCCCCCTGCCTACACCCTTTAGATTTTCTTTTTTTTTAATTTATTTTTCTGAACATTCAAAATTTTAATGGTTCGATCATTAAAGGTCGACCTTTAGTGATTCGAACCATTAAACTTTCGATGTTCTAATATAGACCCGAATTAAACAGCTTGGCATGAACATAAAGCTAAAATGAGAAAATAAAATGTAACTTGAACACTAGTTGTTGTGTGTTTCAGCTTTTCCCGGCTAGGGGTCACCACAGTGGAACTCCTGTCCGCTAATGATTGGCAGTGGATTTTTACGTGCTGAGTTGCCAGCCCTGATGCACAACCTTCAACGAAGGCACCCCCACTCACGTATGTCTCCGCACAGAAGATGCTCTAACTGGGAATTGAACAGGACAACGTCTTACTGTGAGGCAACAATGCTACCGCGGCACCACTACCATAACTTGGACACTAGTAAGATACAATATTAAAATAAATTATATGCATAAGCGTCTATCTTGTAAAATATACTTAAGCAATTTATTGAATATTTCTGATATAAATAGGACCTGCTTGAGAGATAGGTATATATCTCATAGACTACCCAGTCTACTGAAGGGGCTCCCCATCCATGTGAGTTCCTCCCTAACCCAGTTCAAGTGCAACTTGGACAACTAGATGGGAAACTGGAAATTCATCCCTGGTTTAGGCCCTATGTCTCTAATGGACACAGGTAACCTGTAAATAGTTAATCTCCCGGGCCCATACTTATACTTATCAAGGGCATCAGAACTTGTCAGATATTTGGGATGCATGGCTAGGCTGAAAAAAGTCCTTGTGGCCATTAGCCTAGTAAACACCTATGAACCTATTTCAATAGCTGGAATAAGTAAGAGCTGAAATTACAGAGAATTCCAAAAGGTTCAAAAATGAAAAGGAGTTATAGTTTGAATGTTACAACTGGAATTACAGCATTATTAGCAATCCACTGTCAAAGAGCGACAACTTCTCAATGTTATTAAGACAACAGAATTTTTTTTTTGGAATGTAGGAACCCAAATCATATAGAGCTAGATAGGTTATCTGTGTCATATCTGTATAGCCATACATTGATGCTCTTTCATATTCCATGTATACTGCAGGTCCATCAGTACAAAATTAGAGGAACTAGAAAGGATGCAGCAAAATCATTAGACACAGATATCCAAAATGTTTTAGTTCATTTTCCCCAAAGAAAAATAATTATAATATTCAGAAATAAAAAAAAAACAGTTTCATAAATAGCTAGCTGCTTATGATAATCATAGTATTCACTGTTGCAGTCCTACCTACAGGTTTCCCAACTGGTCAGCATAACTTCCATAGCTCTACCTTGCCATAAGGCATTAAAAGGATATACGCAGGTTAAGCGATTTAGTCTTTAAAGGGAGGTATAAGAAGGTGATGAAGGATGTTAGGAGAAGCTATGTCCAAGAAGAAGAGCAGTGACAAAGCAAGGAGGCAGAGAGAAAGCCTTTTAGTAACAGTTTGAAAAGATGTAGGTGTGAGACAGACCTGACTGATGCAGGAATTTTATTCCAAGTTCTAGTTACATTATTGGAATGAAGACTGACCCCAGCAGCCCTTTGTGGTTTGTAGATGGTAAGCAGTTGTGTACCATTTTATCCAAAGGGGATAGTTTGGTAGATAGAGTTGGAGTATAGTGCTAATTGCTGGACATGCAAATGGGGTACAGATGATTTGGTGAGTTAAGTTGAACTAGGTATTAGATAGGTGGTGAAGACGTTCGAGACAGTTAAGTGTTTTTAGTGCTAAATTGTGGTGGGTCTGCTAAGGTTTTTTTGCAAGCAAATCTGGCAACTTTGTTGTAGCATTGTTTAAGTTTAGAACTAAGTGAGTCTTGTAGACTGGTCATGATATAGCCTCCATATAGGAGAGAAGGTAATATATAAGTGGGGCTCCATATAGGAGAGAGGGTAATATGTAAGTGAGGCTCCATATAGGAGAGAGGGTAATATGTAAGGGGTAGCTAGACATACATTGCCAGAGTCTGTAAGCAATTTCTTTACTCCATGAAGGGTACTTAGTTTTTGATGGGTTACTGACGCTGTTGTGAATATGTAAATCAAATTAAAGATTGTCATCAATTGTCATGCCAAGTAGTTTTGTATGTGAAGTAACTTCAATCATGATATTATTTACGGAATGAATTCTAAAGTTGTTTTTTTTTTTTTTTTTTTTTTTTTTAATGGAAATGGGATTTTGAAAAAAAAAAAGAAGTAATTTACTTTTGGGGGCATTTAATAATAGGCAATTATTCTGTAGTCAAATTTCACAATCCTTGAGTAAAATTCTCTGAAAATGTATGAGGTTATCTGAAGTGCATGAAAGGGTAGAATTTGCAGCATATTGCATGAGGAAACCTTGCTGAGAGGATTGATACAGATTGTTAGTGAATATATTGAAGAGTAGAGGGTAGAGAATGGAGCCCTGTGGCACACCATTACTGACAATAAGAAAGAAGAAAAGGCAGAGAGCCATTTAACAGACTGGTATCTATTGGTTAAGTAGTTGTAAGGCAGAGAGCCATTTAACAGACTGGTATCTATTGGTTAAGTAGTTGTTAAAGCATAATAGTGTAGGTTGCAATAGCCCTAGGGAAGACAGTTAACAGAGGAATTTTTGGTGACATACTAGATCAAACCTTTAGAGAGATCAAGAAATACAGAGGAAATGTGTTTGCCTTTGTCCCTGGCTTTGTTAATAGTATCTGTGAAGGTTAATACAGCTGTGGTAGTGTTATGGGCCAGACTAAAGCCATGCTGTGAGGGAATATGTACACACTTTCATATATACTGTTTCTTGCTAAGCAGCTTCATCTATTGCATGTTTCCTAGCATCATTAGTCCTGTCAAATGGCCTGCTTCCATGGTCCAGATAAGTACCCCATGAAAGATTGTTATTATCTTCCCTTCATTGCTGATTAGCATGATAGTTAATATCTGATTCCAGTACTGAATCTGAAATTGAGACCTTGTAAAAGTTGGCAACTGCATTGTTTGTCAGAAACGGATTCACCTCAGATTTCTTCTATAATCTGCATTTGTTTTCCTTGGCTCAGAGCATGACTCCTATCTAGTTTGAGCCAGTTTCACCTCAGGATAATCCAAAAAGGAGACAGTCTCTACAGGAGTTGGCATCCAAAAAAGGGTGTGTAGCTTGTTCTCAGCTGCCATGGTGAAAAAAAAAACTCTTTGACGAGACACATGGGTAGAAGCACCAGGAGACCAAAGCTGTCAAACTCATTTTTCCCTGTATCTGTTAACAGTAGGCACAGAGAAGTTCTTTCACAGACTCTGTCCTTGAAATCATGTTTAGCCAAGGTCTGAGACATGACCATTTTGCAAGACGTTATGCATTCAGCAACTTTCATGTCCTCCTGGACTGATGACTCATGACTTTACCTGACCTCCTGAGACTGAGGTCCATCTGTTTCAGGGTTTTGTATTCCCATTACTAAAGAGAAATGTGAGTTTCCCAGAGTTTTCATCCATGATGTGGTTCCTGGGAACTCGATTCAGGTCTTGGTCTCGAAACATGACCAAAGGCTTCTAGAGAGGTTGCATCCAAAGCCAAAAGGCACTGCCTAGGTCATTGTTCTCCTTCAGTCTTCCTGCCTCATGCTGTTGAGCTGGTCCAACTTAATAAGGTGTTTGTGTATATTTTTTTTGAAATCCAAAAATGCCAGAATTTGAAATTCCACAGGTTTCTGAGGCACCTTGTAAAAAGAGAAGGGCGGAACATTAAGTTGAGAATTCTGGTTCGCATCATTCTTAGGAGGCTTATATTGGCCAGATTTCCTTTGCTGCTGTATATGGGACAGAATCTGAGGACATTCTATCTTATGCTTCTCCATCATAGGATTTCTCCAATGGAAATACTGTTCATTAAGATGGAGGAGGAGTTCCAATGGAACGGTAAAGAATAATCAGTCCCAGCTCTTTGGTTGCCTGAGCCTTAGGTTTTACCTCCTCATTCAGCCTTCAGTGTTCTGGAGAATTTATTTGCCATTTCATCTGTAGAGACATACACCATTCTCACTGCTTCAAGGAAACTTGACTTTTATATAGCAAAGATTCCCACAAATTGCTTTATAAGAATTATCTGGTTGATTGAGCTGTGATGTTCATGGATTCCAACAAGCAAGTAGCTTTGGCTCCCACCAAGAATTCTATTCCCAGTGTCAGGGACAGAAGAACGCTTGACAGATTTGGGGAAAAAAGGTCATACTTCTGTTAAAAACTGTGGACCAAAAAATCTGCAAACACAGAATAGGACAATGCAACAATCCAGCCCAGGAATAAATGGATGTAATACGTTCTAGTGCCTCGGCATATACTGCCTTCAGTTGTCATACTTCTGTTACCCCGCTTTCTTATCAGTAGTCTCTCTTGAAAAAGATGAGTGTTAAGTTTGTGACGATAAAGGATGATAATCATAAGCGGGTCTATATTATGTGATCAAAAGATGTGTTCATCGAACACGTCTTCATTGACACATAAACAGCAAAGACACTAATCTCCATATGTTCACTTCAACAAATTTTTTCCAAGGGGAAAAAATTGCTTGGCCAAAGAAAAACAAAACAAACTTTCAAACCCAACAAAGTGGGGGGCTTCACCCCCAGACACTCTGATGTGGGAGACTGTGCCCACCACACACCTCCTAACTAATTATGCCAACTCTGAGATCACACTACAGTAGGGAAAAAGACAAATACCCGATGACGGCCAAGCATTTTCTTCCCCTGGGAAAAATTTGCTGAAGTGGCCGTTCAGTGATTAGTGTGTTTGCTGTTTATGTGTCGATGAAGATGTGTTTGATGATCATGTCTTTCAATCACATAATGTAAGCCCTCATAAGCTGGATACATTTGAATTTTGTAACCTATCAACTCAAGTTGCCGAGCACCCTTAGGTGTGTAATTCTGATGTTATAGATGCACTAGGTGGAGCTGCAGGTATATGGTTTGTTATTCAGAGATACATCTTGCTGATGACTCAGCATCTTACAGACCATGTTAAGATGGAGATCCTTAATGCATCCCCTGACAATGATCTCCTCTTTGAACACTCAGCTGAAGTGGTTTTCAAGAGATGGAAGAAAAGTGCAATACTACACAGTCTATAAAACAGAATTTTCAGGAACAAATTCAGCAAAAACTGAGTCAAGTCTTAGATCTTATACCCAAAATATAACAAAAACAAGGCTGGCAAAAGGGAAAAGGGAAGATTCAAAAGAGAATGGCAAAGCAAGGATCATGGAGTAGCTTCATGACCCATCTGGCTATAACCACAGAGGGATCATCCATTACTCATCCAGACTGACCCCTCCTTTTCCACCCTTAAGATTAACCCAAACCTAGTCTTCATTCCTCTCTGGCTGCCTCTTTACTGAGAGAATGTTGGAGCATGCTTAGTCTTCTTTGTAGGAAAGTGAGATCTTAAAATAAATGGTTTAGTCAGGGGCAAAACAGAATGTCCCAGCTGGAAATGAAGGAAAAAGTTTTATTCAAGACTCTTTATGGTCCCCAAAATAGAAAGTATGTGAGCTCCATTGTGGGCTTATCTTATTTCAACAAGTTTCTCATTGTTCCAAAGCTCATAATGCTAACTCTACAAATCCTATTACCAGTTTTACCACTCCAGGTTGTCATAGGCACTCTGGAACTATGGACCCTTACCTTCTTGTCTCCATTGCCAAACAACACAGGAAGTTTCTAAGGTTTCCTGTGGAAGTGGGGGACACACTTCCATTTCTTATCCTTGCCCTCTGCACTGTCTACTGTATCTGGAGTATTAACAAAATGCCTGGTTCCACTAATTTCCAGTGCAGGACAAAGGGCATCCGGATTTACTGCTATCTAGATGATTGCCTCATCATTTATTTATTTATTTATTTATTTATTCATTCATTTATTTATTTGTTTTACATTTGTTGACCAGGGGAGTCTGACTGGACTGTATATCTCCTTTTTGGTGGAGGCCTGGAGAGAAAAGCTCCAGAAATACATTTTGACAAGTATTACATTCAGTTTTATATTTGTTACATACAAGTGCGTGGTAGTTGCAGTTATACAGTAGTATACAAACAGTGTACAAGAGATACATTTTGACAAGCACAACATCCAGTTTCATATTTGACACATATAAGTTTAGATTAATTATAGCTCTACAGTAATCTCAAACAGTATACATGTGATACAATTTTGGCATGTATACATTATGTAACATAGTGGATGCATGTAGATTTGGAGGAATTGTAGCTATACAGTAGTCTGAGAAGCATATAAATGAATCAGTACAATATATGCCTAATAGGATGATAAATGGGTGAAATCAGAAATGAATCTGCTGGTGGGTGCTCTGCAGAGAAAGGCCCCAATGTATAAATTAGTAAGTACTCATATTAGTTATACATAAGTTTGGTGTAGTCATAGCCACAAAGTAGTCACAACTGAATTCAAGGAAAATAATTAGCCTATAAAGTGAATAGAAATTTAATATGGGTGAAAGGGGAAAAAAATGATAATTAGTGAATAAGTATTTATTTAGTGGATGCTGTAGCAGGAAGAGAAAACCTTCATCAGGCTGGGGTTGTGCATGAGCAGAGACATTTCTAGTTAAGTGCACCCTAAGAAGCTGCTTAAATTTGGATGGGTTGGTGGTATTTTGGATATAAAGAAGGATATCAAGTAGGTTTTGCAGTGATGGACATTTGTCTGGTTTACATTTTACGGTATGGGCAGTCATGAGTTGGTTGAGGGTTACGAGGTTAGGGAGTTCAATCCAATCTAGTTGGGAAAGACTTGTACAGTGGTGATTTCTATGAGATGAGTGTGTGTCAGATCTGGTGATTTTGTTGTAACAGGTTTCGAGTTTAGCTATATCCATTTTGTTAAGGTTAGTGAGGATGGGTGAGACATGCAGTAGGGTGGATAATAGGTGGGTTCTGGCAATAGCTTGCCTGGTGGAGATGGTGATGTATGATTTGACTCTGTAGAGAGAGCCTAGTTTTATATGGGTCATTTTTATGACATGTGATATATGCTTACTGCATCTCAATTTGTTGTCAATGGTGATACCTAGCAATTTAGTGTGAGTGATAGGTTCAATTTTGGTGATGTTTGCTGACTGAATGAGGAAATATGGTGTGGGATCAAGTAATTTGTTATTATAGAACAGCATTAATTTACTTTTATTGGGTTGAGAATGAGTTAATAGAGAGCCAGGATTCTCTGCCTGAGAAAGTTTGTTGCGTTAATTTTCGGAGCAGTGGAAGGGAGGGTGCAGCACAGATAGTTGTAGAATCGTTGGCATATTGAATGATAATGGGTAGGTTGGTGTCAGAGTTTATTGGTGAAAATCATATAAAGAGGAGAGGACCGAGAACAGCACCTTGTGGGACGCCTACTGTGATAGGTAGCTAGGGGAATAGATCACCTTGCCATCTGACTGCTTGTTGATGGTTGGAAAGGTAATTGTGAAACCAAGGCAGGGTGGTCTGGCATAGGTTAAATGAAGCAAGTTCATTGATGAGTCTGTGTTGGGAAACAGTATCAAATGCTTTGGACAAATATAGAAAAATGGACGAAGCTAGTTTTCCATAGTTTTTGTGTTGCTTGATTGTGTTTATGAAGCTTATGAGAGCAGTTGTCATACTTTGATTGGGTCTGAAGCCATTTTGGGTGTTAGTAAGCAGTTTTTTGCTTAGGAGATGATTCATGAGTTGAGTGTGTGTACATTTTTCTAGGATTTTTATAAGCGGGGATAGTATGGCTATTGGTTGGTAGTCTGAGAGGTCTGTTGAGGAGACTTTACAGATTTTGTCTGTATATTGTTCTGACATGGACCAGTTGACCAAAAGAGAGATGGGGTAAGTGAAAGTGTTTGCTGCTAGTTTGAGGTATTCATTTGGGAGCTGATCTGCTGCCAGTGATGAGGGTTACAGCTTGTTGAGTAGTTTATGTATTGAGCTGGTTTGAATGGGTATGAGGGTGAACAAATTAAATGTTGGTTGGAGTTTAGAGGAAAAGGGCATGGGAGTATTGTTGGCGTTTTGTTTAGTAACATTATAGAGTCAGTGAAATATACATTAAATTGGTAGCTATACTGTCTATGTTGTTTGTGATGGTGGGGGGTGGGGTGGTTGCTTGACCAGGTTGAATTTTTTGGGGTTGTTCCAACGTTTTTGCTGGGTGATACTGTAAAATACCTTTTTGTCATGTTTGAGTTGTTTTTTTAGATATTTTTTAGCTGACGGTAGTGGTCTAGAGTTGCCTGATTTTTGTAAACCTGATGTTGTGTCCAAGCTTGAGAACTCTCTTGTTTTCCAGGAAATTCTCAAGACTTTGGACTTCTCCCGAAATTGCTTTAGAGATCTGAGTCTCATGATTAGGTAAAACAAATAAACCTGAGACTTTTAAGAAACCTGGTTTGCTGAGGGTACAGCTTCACACCATGCTTCAGAGATCCTTCCTCCCAAAGGACAAGGTGCTCATCTGACACTATTCTTTCAAAAGGTTTTGCAGTAGGAAACAGTATCAGCAAAGAATTTCCTCAGACTGCTGGGTTACATGCCACCCTCTATCCGAATGGTGCACTTTGTGTGTCTGCACATGAAGAAGTTCCAGGGGATGTCAGTGTCACCAGGTTCTGGAGACCAGCAACCCACTCCTCCATTGCATCGGAAAATAGATCTCATTGTTAATCATCATCATCATCATCAGCCCTCTTTTGCCCATCATGGTGGATAGTAAATTGCAAACTAAATCAGGCAATGCCCTTCTTCCCAACTGACTATGGACTCCTCAAATCAAACCTGCAGGGCACAAGTGGGCACTCTCCAAATTCAAGAAACATGGGATGGCAAGCTGACAAATATATAAACATAAAATGAACATCGAAGGCTATCAGCCACATTTCTATAAAGGGTTCCTCTAGATAAGGGAATTTTGCATCAGAATCAAGTCCCCCAATGCAGCCCCTGATTTGGAGTCTCTGCCCCACCACACCCCCAGACTAAAAATATACAGCCTCCAAAGTCACAGTCTGTGTAAGTGTCTCACACTCAAATACACAAAAGAGCATTTAGCTGAGAGCAAATGTGATATGAGCAGCTGGACAGAAAAAAGACAACCATAGCCATGTGAAAGGCAGAATGAGAGGTTTAGAATATTAAATGCACTCAGAACAGAGTACGCAAGCTTCTCTTATTTTGCGTTGTGGAACAAACGTATAATAACTGTGAGTAGATATGAGTCATTTAAATCAAATTCTGTATATGTCTATCTGAATTATGCATTAAATGAACAAAAACTAATGGCTAACAAATGAGCTGCCTATCTGTCTGTCACCTGTTGAAAGGTTGCTTAATGCTGATAACTTTACAGTTTGCCTTGGTTTGCATGAAGCTAAAATGATACGCTTGCTGCAGCTTAGGACATAACCTCTGAAAGTCTGTTTACAGCACAGACAAACTAAGAAGTATCACATGACCCAGAACAATGAAAGCATGCGCTCACAGGACAACTTGCTAAAATCATCCCCACTTTCATCTAAAGGCTATCAGCAGACATGCAAGGTTTGGGAGACAGGAGACTCCCTAACATTTTACTTTTCCAGCACTGTCAGTCATTTATTGGGCATGTGGTCTTTTTAAAAATGTAACCTGTCTGATCACCTGGCTGGCACCATCAACTTTCACAAAGTGATATGCCTTCTCTCAAACTATATATAATTTTTTTGTTGTTGCTTGTTTCTTGCCAGACTGAGACACACTGCCAAGAAGGAAGTCACTCCACCCTTCTGTGTGCTTAAGAATTTGTGAAAGGTAAAACACCCACAAACAAGCTGTTTGAACTATGTTTTGGTATACATTTTTGTTTAGCAAGCCTGGTCTCATTTAATCTTTGTACACAAATGGCTCAATTGTCCAGTGGTTATTCCATTAATCCATGATGTGTTAGTTACTTCTCACACTGTAGCAACTTGTCTCCTGTGGCTTAGACCTAAGCTACCAAAACAGCTGGATGCATCATAATTCGCTTTTCATTCAAATGATGCATATTCATTTGGACGAAATGTATCGGGATCTACATAGTTGTTATTAAAGGATCTGGGAAAGGGATAACATGGCTTAAGTAGCTATTTCTGATAAACTTTTAAATGAGTAATGCGTTCAATTATGTGAAATTATCAGTATTTGTTCCTGATCTTTGAAGAGGAACAGGGAAAAAAAGTGCAGAATAGGATCCAAGTAATTGGGTCAGTAAGAAAGAGAGTCTAGACTTTTATTTTTATTTCCAGTGTCTAGCGTCTCATAGTTGCTTTGAATTCTGGGGTGGTCACATTAATGAGTTTGCCCCGGCAGGTAGAGTGAAGGCTAGATCAAGGTGTGGCATTCCAGCTTTGATGTCAGCTGTCATGCTCGACTGCATCTCGATCTCTTTGGCTGCCATCAAGTCTGTTGTCGTGGGATACCAGGTAAACCAGAGCTAGAGCCTGTATTCTAGTTTTACAGACCTCTTGGCAAAGTTTTCACAGGGAATTGACATTTTTCCTCCTTTCTTTCTTGCTTTCTCTGGCTGTAAGAGGGGCCTCAGAAAACAGTAAGACAACTGAATTTAAGGTGTGCGGAAATTAACCTAGTGCTAAAATGAGCTGAAACAGGTCAAACCTACCAACTGCTCCCTCAAGGGTTTTTTTGTCTGTCAACTATTACAATCTATTCCTCTCAGGGCTTGCTTTTCAAACACGACGCATGTCTTTTTAGCAGATTGATTTGTCCATGCATTTCATTCTAACAATGCTACAGGCTGTTTGTCAGAAACTGAAATACCTAAATTAGACACATGGGACCCATTATAAACACTCATACACAAGATTTTGCCTCTTTGTTGTGTAATTTCAAACAGTTTGGGCATACATCTCTTATTTACTGATGATTTTCTAAGAGTTGTTATTTCTGAGCATGAATGGAGGTCCTGCTGTTACTCTTCTGCAAAACAAAATGAACAGAATACATGTAACAATTACTGCAGAACACAGGAGCCAGAAAAAGTTGTTTACCATAAACTGACGTACAGTGATGGTCATTTATAAAATTTTACAGCTAGTTTGGTTTGTTTCTGTTTGACTGAGCCGAAAATGATGGCCTGGATATTCTGATGGTCCATTTTTACACTTTATTTTTTGGATATATAAAATAAGAACTGGTGAATAAACAAGTAAGTTGTGAGTGCTAATGATTGAGCCATAAAGTCAGTGGGGTTGAGTAAATGTTCAGTACTGCAGCTGAAAGGAAATCTACTAAACTGAATAGCATCAAAGGATAATGCATTCTGTTCTGTACCTCCCCCATGTGCCATTGCCATACATACACTCTTTTGGCTTTCTTTTCCACCACTGGCTTTGGTGAGGTGTAAATAATGGATGCAATGCATATCAGTCCTATTATTAAAGGGGCCACTTAGTAGGTAAGGTGTTATATAATTAATCAACTGTAGTATCAGTCCATATTGCTGAATAATGAGCACACATACACTTGTTAGTAGAGGTGCAAAGAAGGCAAATGTGATATACAAATTTCCGAAATGAAAGCTAGAGCTCTGGCACAAAGGGAAGGAACCCCAACTGTGACCCAGGTGACCAAAGGTCAGCAAATGGATGCAGTCCCTGAGGATTATGGAATAAGAAGCATTTTTTCTTACTCGCAGGAGATAAGACGGGTTTGCTCAAGATTGCAGCTCCCCGATTAGAGTGTGGACTCTAGTCTTCCAGCTTATTGTGCATTGATTGAGCAGTGCAGTGGTGCAGCAGTTAGAATTGTCACCTCATAGCAAGAGGTTCTCTGGTTTGATTCTTGGCTGGGGTGCCTTTGATGTGGAGTCTGCATGTCCTTCCTGCATTTGTGTGAGTTTCCACCAGGTGCTCTGGTTTCCTCCACATTCCAAGGATATGCTTCTGGAGCAGTTCTTCCTGTCCCAGTCAGACTTTCCCAGTGAACAAATAATTGATGTAATTGCATAATCAGTATGGGTCAGGATGGCATCTTAGTGAGTCAACATAATCTTTGTGGGGGGGGGGGACTAAAACACATTCTCAAATTGCAGTTTTAGATAACAAGTTCTGCTTTCTTGCCTCCACATGGCACCATGTCTGCAGTGTTGATGTACCCATTTTTCATCTCCCTCAGCCTGGAAAACAACTTCAGTGATGTGCTGCTACTTTTTCTGAAAACTGGGGACATGTGGTTAGTAGAAGCATGTTTATTCTTCAGGTGAGACCTATGAGAGTTCTTAGAGAGTAATTAGTTACTGATCTACGAAGACATACTTCATTATGACAAACAGACTCTGCACTGCTAAAAACAATACAAAAGATACCATAGATGTATTAAAATGACTAAGGCAAATGGAAATAAAGGAAATGGAGGTTTCAATGAGGCACAGCACACAATGAGATATTGTAAATGTGCTTTCAGTTGGGTAAAAGATAGGTGAAACACCGAAAGAGATAACAAGCAAAATAATTCACTAAATTAAAAGGGAGTCCAGGTATTTCACTATACAGAAGACTGTGGCAGCATAGAACGTGGGTGATATCAGATAGAACATGGGTGATATCAGAACGTGGGTGATATCAGATAGAATGTGGGTGATATCAGATAGAACATGGGTGATATCAGATAGAACATGGGTGATATCAGATATGCAAGAAAAGTAAAAAAAATAAAAACTTATAAGCAAGAAGAAGCCAGAGGACTCATAGGTTCATAGGTGTATACTAGGCTAACAACCACCAAGGCCTTTATAAGCCTAGCCATCATCCAAGCAAATTGTTTCCTTGTGTTTCATGGGTCTTTATTAGGAAGGGGTACCTTATTTAGGAAGTTTCTAGAACTTATGTGCAGGGGTGGTATGTTAGGTTGGGCATTATTGTCTGCCTCTGTCTATTGAGACATGGGAGCCAGACTCAGGGTGAATTTCCAATTTCCTATTCATTGATCAAGATTATGCTTAAATAGGGTTAGGGATGGACTCTGCTTCACATGGATGGGGAGTGTGTTCCAGAGCATGCAGATCTTCTGAGACACAAATCTATATCACCAACATGTCTTATTTATGTCACAAGCAAAATTTAAATCCTTGGATCTAATGGTTATAATACTGTTTATTTCACAGATATGCAAAAGGTCCATCAGAGATGGATCCAAGGATACCTTGTATGCCAGGCATAGATCACCTCTCAGCAATCTGTAGCAGACAGAGTATGGAGAAAGGACTTTAACACAATCCATATAGGACAATGTGTTTATACCATGGATTCCCCTGGTAAGGAACCTTTGTGGGCATTTCAGCTGTTGCATATGTTTGGTTGCATACATTCCAAATGGGGCATTATACTAAATGATGGGCACGATAAGGGCCAAATAAAGTGGCAGCATGACTTCCTTGGACCTGGATGATATGCCCTTACCTATAAGTTGGGTGATTTAGAATGATTTTCCTTACTACCCTGGCAACATGCTGGTCAAAGCCCAGATTACTGTATACATCTGTTCCCAGATCCCTGACTGCTGAGTCAACTCTTAGGGATATCTTATCAATGGAGTAATTAACCTGGGTGGCAGTTTTCTCAAATGATGCTAAAATGCATTTCTTGGTATTGAGTTTTAATCCATGACTTTAGCACCAGTTATTTAGATGTTTGTATCATTGAGGGGAATCTATAATAGCTCCCAGTTTGCAGTCATCTATGAACTTGGTCAGTCAAAGGTCCTTGACATTAATCTTTACATCTGAGAAGGAGATGCCAAATAGGAATGGCCCCAGCACAGAGCCCTAAGCTACCCAGCTGGTGACCGATCTCTTAGTAGAGGTAGCATCACCAGTTCTGACTTCCTGGGTCTTGTCTGTGAGCCAGCTGGCAATTCAATGAGTTATGTAGGGGTTTATACTCAGTTCAGTGAGTTTGTCAACTATACCTGAGTGAGGATTTGAATCAAATGCCTTATCCAGATCCAGGTAGGTGATATACACTGTTTGCCCCTCATCCATTGACTTGGCATCCTTCTCAAAGAAGTCCAATAGGTTTAGTAGGCATGGCCTTTCCTTGTCAAAGCCAGACTGGGCTGGGTCCAGTGTCTGAATGTTGCCTATGTCTTTGTTTATTTTTTTTGGGGGGTGGGGTCCCCTTGGACCTCATTGCTACTAATCCAGACCCCAGTATCCAATGTCCATGCTGGTCTAACAACTACTCTCCAACCTCCTTGGACTTACCCCATTTTTTCTGGACCTGTCATGGATCCTGAGGGTCTCCTGTGGGCTCAGCTCATCTCTTTCCAGTTGGGGAAGTTGTTCATTTCCATGATAATTCATCTATGGATTTACGTACTAAGCTATTCAGACTAATAGGTCTGTAGTTTCTGGAGTTGGTTGACAATCCACCATTGTGAAGTGGGATAGCCATTGCAGTCCTCCACAGTACAAAGCCTGTTTTAAGGCTATAGTTGAAAAGTGACTCAAGTGGTCCTGATAGGTCATGTTCAAATGTTTCAATCTATTTAGGTGACATTGTCAGGGCCCATTGAGGCTGTGTTTTTGGCCTTAGCGAACACTACCAGGACCTGTTCACTGTTAATAGTTTAGGAGGTTATGCTAATAGGTATTTTATAGGTGGAGGTGGGGGTGAAGTTTGAGTTGAATTGTCAGCCAGCAAATTCACTATGTCACTCGGCTCATTGAAGGTGGCACCATTGACCACCAGTTCAAAACAATGATGTGTGCTGCCTTTGAGGTTTCACACATGGTTGTAGAAGACTTTCTGGTTGCCTTCAACTAGTGAAGCTATACTGACCTCATAGTTGGCCTTGTTGAATGTAATTAGTCCTCTTAGTTTCCTGTTTAGTTTATTAGAGACCTCCTATCATTATGGGTGTTTCTCTTCCTAATTTTAGACATGATTTTTTTTTCCTTTTGTTATGTACCCTATTAAAGTTAGGATTCCACCATTAGGTTCATAGGTTCATAGGTGTGTACTAGGCTAATGGCCCTGGCACCTTTACAAGCCTAGCCCATAGGATTACCCTGGCAACATGCCACCAGACCTTAGTTTCCAGTGCCTCTGTCGAGTATAGCCACTGGCGTGATCCCCGGGGTGAATTTTCCATTTCCCATCCACTTATCATGATTTCTCTTGAAGAGGGCCAGTAAGGTGCTCTGTTTGACATGCATAGGAAGTCTATTTCATAGCATGGGCAGTCTCTGGGTTATGAACCAGTGCGTCCAGCATGTTCTGTTGATTGTGGTAATGAGGTTGAGGTCTCTGGAGTGTGTAGTGCAGTGGGATTGGGATTTTATTAGATGTAGCATTTCTAACAGAGCTGGGTCAGACATGGCTTTATAAGTTAAGCAGAGATGGCCTCTAAGTAGGCGATATGAAACTGAGAATAGTTGGAGTTTTTTGAGTCTGTCCATATAAGACAAGTGTTTAAGGCCTAGGATTCTCTTTGTGAGGTACTTTTGCAACCTCTCCAGTTGTTGCAGGTGTCTAGTGAGGTACATGCCAAATAGGGCATTGTACTCAATGATTGGCCTAATGAGGGAAGAGTAGAGGGAGACAATGACCTCTTTCTTCCTGGATGCAAAACCCTTAGTAATGAGATATGCCACATAGAAGGACTTTCTGACCACAGTGGCAGTGTGGTGGTCAAAAGAGAGGTTGCTGTCAACCTGTGTTCCCAGATCTCTTATAATGCCTTCTGTGTTCAGTGGACTACCATTGATGTGGTAGTTCATGGGAACTGTTTTTTTCCCAAAGGCATTGAGCTTAAGGCCATGGTTCTGACACCAGTCGTTGGTCTTAGTGAGGCCTTTCTCTTGGATGTCAGCATCACTTGGGGAGTTAATAATGGCTCCCAACTTGCAATCATCTGCAAACTTTGTCAGCCAGAATCCCTCTGTGTTGGAATGGACTTCTGAGTAGCAGATACCAAAAAGGAGAGGACCAGGACCGATCCCTGTGGAACTCCACTCATGACTGGTCAGCAGTCTGACTTGGAGTCAGCTAGTTTCACACTGTGAGTTCTATCTGTGAGCCAGTTTGCAACCCACCTAGTGATATAGGGGTTGATGCCTAGCTTAGTGAGTTTTTCTGTAATTCCTGAGTGGGGAATGGTATCAAATGCCTTGGCTAGATCAAGGTAGGCTGTATGAACCACCTTGTGGTTTGATTTTAGAGTTTGCTTTGGGCTTACTTCTAGTAGGTACAGCAGCCTCTATACAGCCATTATATGGTCTTATAGACTCTCTGAGAACAATTTCACATAGGTTGTTGTAATCACGGTGTTGGGAGGGGCTCTGAATTTTGAAAAAACTATCACTTAATAGGATGTAGTTTGCTTTGGAATAGTTCTTGTAATATGGTTTGCTGGGGTTACTGAGTTGCTTTGTATTTCAGAAGAGGCAGCTTTGTGGTCCAACTTCACTAGTGAGGACAGAACAGTGGGAGTGATGCAGTGCTCTCCCATATAAGTCAGTACCAGGTTCAGCATGTTTGAACCTCTGGTGGGCATGCGCACTATACCTCTCAACCTCTCTACAGCAAGAAATCTGGACAAGGCCATAAATAATGGGGGATAAAGGCCCAAAAATAGGGACATTTTTTTAAATATTGCTCATAAAAACTAAGAAATCTGATAGAATAACAGGTTTTGCACTAGCATGAATTTTAGAAAGGATATGAAGTCTAAACATCAAATTTCTGTCATTACTTTCTGACTTCAGTCCTCAAAGATTTGTCAATGATTTGCCAAAAAAACACAATTTTTTTGAGAAATGCAACCAAAATATGAGGCAAAATCTGGGTATTCTATTCTGCAAAAATCAGGACAGTTGAGAGGTATTTACTGCACACTATCTGGTAGTCCAGGCACTGTTGTGCCTGCCAGTATGAGGCAGTGCATATTTCCCAGTATAAAGAGGGGTAGTTAAAGTCTCCCATGAACTGCATATTTGATTTAGTGGTTAATATCTCCAGTAGGTTTGGGTATAAGCTATGGAATTCTAGGAACATAAATGGGGACCTATAGCTTTCTAGGATATGACATGCAAGTTTGTCTGCGGTGATTTGCACATGGATACTTTTCAGGGTATTGTCCTGTTTGACTAATGGAGAGTTTGGTTTGTTTCTAATATAAATTGAGAGTCCTCCACCTTTTCTCCCAGTCTGTGCAGCTGATGGTCTAAATGTGTGGAAGGGACTGAAGCCTTGCACTGCTGGAGTACTTTCTGCAGATTTAAACCATGTCTCAGTAACAGCACAAATCCCCATATTATCCAGAGTGAGGAGAGCTTGTAGGGTGTTGAGTTTCTTGTTCAGGATCTTAGTATTGAACATTAAGGCCTTTAGGTTTCTTTGGGTTTTATTTCTTATGTCGGCTGATTTGTCAATTTGGTCTTGCCTAAAAAGGCTGTAAGGGTATGGATAAAGTTCTAACCAATATTCAGAAGCCTAGGGTAAACAGGTGCAGAACATACTTTACAAAGCAACATGACTTGTTAACCATTTCTTACCATGCTGACAAATATTGAACCCCCTGGAAAGACACCATAAAGTAAGCCAATTATGAAGTTAATCATCTTTTGTTCACACTGTGAAATTATCCTTGGTGGAAGGTAGAACATTGCTCAATTCAAGCACTCTGAGGGGTAACCAATGAAAAATGTAATATAAGAAATATTTATTTATTTATTATGTTTTTTTAGCTTCTTGACACTTATTGACCTTAGATCTATGACCTTTAACTACCATGACTCCTACTTTGACACTGACCTATTTTTGATGTATTCCTTCAATGAAATTTGGGTGACTGTCTCAGAATGCAAATTTTTCCTAAGCATTGTGGTTACGTCCATCACTGAAGTACATGAAATGCTGGGTTTCATGCTACGACTATCTTAATATGTAGTTGCCTGGTCATATGACTCACAGATGGAACAAGAGGAATGGCATCCTAAGATTTGTGTGATCCCCAAACATGTTTAGTAACTGAGCAAAACTGTAATTTCTTCAACAAATCCTCACCAAATGCACCCCATTCCAGAACCCCACTTTTCAACTCCAATCAAAAGGGTGTTTATTCTACTAAAAGAAGGACAGGCAACCTTTTTAAGCCGATTAACAAGAAAAACAGGAACTTCTAATTATGCAAAACGTTCAGGTAGAAAAGAATAAGCTGAGTAAGGGGAGAGGTAATTGGGTATGGACAGGATATGCATTGGAAATTTAACCAGAGAATAGATGCAGTATTAGCAGTACTGTAGGCAGCAGTCACACAGGCAATATATAAGGCAGCTGTAGAAGCTACAGATATAGCAGAAGCAGAGGCAGTACTGTAAGGGTAGGCAGAGATAATCCAGCAGGCAGCAGCAGTGGTAGTGCAGCAGGCTATAATAGAGGCACTACTGCAGACAGCAGCAAAGGCAGCAGAGCAGACAGCAGCAGCAGAGGTACTACTGCAGGCAGCAGCAAAGGCAGCAGAGCAGACAGCAGCAGCAGAGGTACTACTGCAGGCAGCAGCAAAGGCAGCAGAGCAGACAGCAGCAGCAGAGGTACTACTGCAGGCAGCAGCAAAGGCAGCAGAGCAGACAGCAGCAGCAGAGGGACTACTGCAGGCAGCAGCAAAGGCAGCAGAGCAGACAGCAACAGCAGAGGGACTACTGCAGGCAGCAGCAGAAGCTGTACTGCAGACAATGGCAGTGTCTGTACTACAAGCATTAATAGAGGCAGTACAGCAGACAGAGACAGTGTATTGTAAGCAGTAATAGAGGCAGTTCAGCAGACAGCAGGAGAGGAAGTACTGTAGACAGTGGCAGTGTCTGTACTACAAGCATTAATAGAGGCAGTACAGCAGACAGCAGTAGAGGCAGTACTGCAGACAGTGGCAGTGTCTGTACTGCTAGCAGTAATAGAGGCAGTACAGCAGATAGTAGTAGAGGCAGTACAGCAGACAGTGGCAATGTGTGTACTGCTAGCAGTAATAGAGGTGGTGCAGCAGACAGCAGTAGAGGCAGTACAGAAGACAGTAGTAGAGGCTGTACAGCAGACAGCAGAAGTGTGTGTAGTGTGCACTGCTAGCAGTAATAGAGGCAGTACAGCAGATAGTAGTAGAGGAAGTACTGCAGGCAGTGGCAGCGTCTGTACTGCTAGCAGTAATAGAGGCAGTACAGCAGACAGCAGTAGAGGAAGTACAGCAGACAGTGGCAGTGTCTGTACTGCTAGCAGTAATACAGTCAGTACAGCAGGCAATATTAGTGGCAGTACTGCAGACAGTGGCAGTGCCTGTACTGCTAGCAGTAATAGAGGCAGTACAGCAGACAGTAGTAGAGGCTGTACTGCAGACAGTGGCAGTGTCTGTACTGCTAGCAGTAATAGAGGCAGTACAGCAGACAGTAGTAGAGGCAGTACTGCAGACAGTGGCAATGTGTGTACTGCTAGCAGTAATAGAGGCAGTACAGCAGACAGTAATAGAGGCAGTACAGCAGACAGTAGTAGAGGCTGTACTGCAGACAGTGGCAGTGTCTGTACTACTAGCAGTAATAGAGGTGATACAGCAGACAGTAGTAGAGGCAGTACTGCAGACAGTGGCAGTGTCTGTACTACTAGCAGTAATAGAGGTGATACAGCAGACAGTAGTAGAGACACTACTGTAGGCAATAACATAGCCTGCACAACAGACACCAGTAGCAGAGGCAGTACAGTAGGCAGCAGTTGTGGCAGTACAGCAAGGAGGAGCAGCAGAAGTAGTACTGCAGGTGGCATTAGACAACTATAACAGAGCAGCAGAAGCACTACTACACATATCAGAAGTGTCAGTAACACATGCAGCAACAATAGCAGTATGGTAAATAGCAATAGAGGGTGTACTTTAGTCAAAACCAGAGACAATACAGCAGCAAGTTGCAGAGGCAGGACAGCAGGCAGCAGCATTATCACTACATCAGTCAATAGCAGAGGCTATACAGCATTCAACAGAAGCAGTGTATGTATTAGAGTGTCTATACTGCTGGTAGTAACAGAGACAGTAGAGCAGTTAGCAGTACAGGCAGTATTAAAGGTGCTTACATGGCTGTAATAGTTATGCAATAAATGAGCCATAGAATGAAGCAATCACTTTATCCGTCACCCTCTACTTCCATGCTGACATACTAATCACTCTGATCTGGACCTTTATGTAATGGGAAAAGGGATAGATTTATGAATACATATGGTAGAAACACGTCTCCCTCACAAGTTTGCTGAGCTCATTCTTCATGACACAGCATGAAGTGATGCATGAGGTACTGAAGAAGAGATACTCCTCTAGGTTAGGAGAAGCCTATTGGGCAGGCCTGGGTAACAAGATAGGATGCTCTTGGGTCGCAGGGATCATGCAGTGTTACTGCAACCGTTTTATACGTTGCCCATGGCGGTATGCATTACTCATGGTCATATGCATTACGTTCTAGAGTACTGTGAGAGGGATCAAGGAATAGAAGTGCTTTCTGTATTGACTGAACTATTGTTGTGCTTCATTTATAGTATTTTATGCAGTGAATTATATCAGAAGGAGCAGATTTTTTCCCTTGGTGGTGTTTGACCTTTCTCAGCAGTTGTGCAACTATAGATTTTAGTATATCTAAGTAAAGGGCTGCAAGGAGCTTGCCCCACCTGGACAAAATAATGTATTTGTTTTGGATGATTTTCTAATAATATTAGATTTATGTATGTTTGTGGGAACTGTCAGTATACTGGTTTCATTTGTAATGGGTTTAATGGTTATCACCTTGTTCTGCTGATGTAAACCTGGCACCTCCCACAGGATGTGTACAAGACACAGCCCACTTACATGTCCTCCTGCCCATATTTCAACCATTTCTGAGTACCTTGATAATCTGAGGCTATGCCTTTTGCCTCTTATCTATTTGAGATGCATGGGAAGCAGTTTTTTTTCCATTCCCATCATTTAGAATTACCCTATGTTTAACCCCTCTTCTTTTTTTCCCACCCAAACTTTTCATCTTGTGAAGCCCCACATCAGTACAGCCTTGGTTGCATGCCAAGAAGAGGCCTTCATACCAGACTACAGGAATAAGACTGATAGCAGAGCATGGTCAGGATATTTATAAAATAATACATTTGTTTGATTATTTGTTAGTTTGTCTTTGTTTATCAGGAAAGTCCAAATGGGCAAATCCTATTTCAGAAGATGCAAACCTGGCAACTCCCACAGGATGTGTACAAGACACAGCCCACTTACATGTCCTCCTGCCCATATTTCAACCACCATTTCTAAGCACCTTGATAGAGAGAAAGGTTTCACACTGCATACATTTGGTATCTTCCCTAAGGAAAAATTCTTTGAAGTCTTTTTAGGGTGTAGAGTACATGTACAAACACTTTCAAGTAAAAATCCCCAACCTTCTGAATTTTGTTGTACACTTCTGAGCCATACTGATTCAACAGTAAATATTCAATACATAATACTCAGCAGTACTTTACAACTTAATAGGTGATCACCATGGTACATATACTATATGTTATTTATAGCATGTAACACGACTATAGAAAAATATAGAACATGTGAAATTCAGCATTATTTTACATGTACATACTTCTAGTGCAATTGTAGCACACAAGCACCAAATGAGGTATATATATATATATATATATATATATATATATATATATATATATATATATATATATGTATATATATATATTTATGTATGGGTTTCCTTTTATTATTTAAAGTTACTTTTCTTCGACTAACAAAAGTATGACCTGACTTGCGAAAGTGCACTCCAAAGAAAGTGCACTTTCGCGAATTCCAGTTCAGCAAACCAGCAATAAAAAATAAAAAAGAACACTTTAAAGTCTGTTTTGCTACAGTGAGGATAAGGCAATATACCTGTTTCCCCACTGAGTGTGATCTCGGAATTAGTATATATAATGTAGCGGTGGTGTGGGGGGGGTGCAGGGGAGCTTGCCCCCCTCAAAAACGGACTTTAAAGTGTTCTTTTTTTATTTTTTATTGCAGGTTCGCTGAACTGGAATTTGCGAAAGTCAGGTCGTACCTTTGTTAGTTTTGTTAGTTGAAGAAACATAACTTCAGCTAATAAAAGTAGACTATATGTATATACATATATATATATATATATATATATACATATATATATATATATATATATATATATATATATATATATATATATACATATATATATATATATATATATATATATATATATATATATCACTAGAAATCTAATAGCAGATAATTACTGTATTTAAAGCATGATAATTTTGTGGTGTTTGATGTGATTACATGAAGATGAGATGCGGCTGGCACAAAGGCGGGATTGCTTTATTGATAGGTAGGATGTTACTGGACTTTTGAATTATGGATGATGTAAGACTGAACAATGACAGGACATATGTATGGCACACAGGATCTCAATTGTCGAAACATAGCGAGGTTTTATAACGTTTAATGCTATTGCCTGTCAATAAAAAGAAAACAGTTACTAGAAAATGGAAATCAAAACCCTAAATCAGTTGTAATTAAAATATTGAATATTGTTAAAGAGATAAAAGAAATGGAAGTGCGATCCTTGAAAATGAGAAGGAGTAAATATTGAAATAAATGGAATTTTTGAGAAC
>NC_056737.1:963460947-963523447 GCF_019279795.1 Protopterus annectens
GGGGGCTCAGAAGCTTACAAAGAGTCCTGGAATACAGCAAATCTGTACCTGGACTAGACTAGTTACAGGAAAGGCGGGGAACAAGTACAAACATAGGCTTTTAAGCCAGCAAGTTGAAAGAGATGGAAAACTGCCCAAACAGCCAAATAAACTACAATTTCTGGACCAAAATGCACTCTTCCCATGGAGGATAGGCTACCTAGTGCTTACCACTCCCACTGGTAAGCTAGAAGGCTTTCCTCCAACACAGAAAGGCTTGGGGGCTCAGAAGCTTACTAACAATCCTGGATACAGCAACTCTGTAACTGGACTAGGCTAGTTATAGGAAAGGTGGGAAACAGGCACAAGTGCGGCTTTCAAGACAGAAAGTTGAAAGAGATGGAAATAAACTGCTCAAACAGCCAATAGCTACAATTTCTATGCCAGGGACCACTCCTCTTGTGGTAGATAGGCTAGCTGATGCTTACCGGTCCCACTGATAAGCTAGAAGGCTTCCTCCAACACAGAAAGGCTTGGGGGGCTCAGAAGCTTACAAAGAGTCCTGGATACAGCAAATCTGTACCTGGACAAGACTAGTAACAGGAAAGGCAAGAAACATGCGCAAACACAGGCTTTTAAATCAGAAGGTTGAAAGAGATGGAAAAGCTTCCCAAACAGCCAATACACCATAATTTCTGGGCAAGAAACCACTCCTCCTGTGGTAGATAGGTTACCTAGTGCTTACCACTCCCACTGATAAGCTAGAAGGCTTCTCTCCAACACAGAAGGGCTTGGGGTCTCAGAAGCTTACCAACAGTCCTGGATACAGCAAATCTGTATCTGGATTACACTAGTTATAGGAACAGTGGGAGCCAAAAGCAAAACGGGCTTTTAACCAGAAATTAGAAAGAGATGGAACAACTGCTGAAACAGCCAATGAACTACAATTTCAGGGCCAAAACCCACTCTTCCCATGGTAGATAGGCTACCTAGTGCTTACCACTACCAGTGATAAGCTAGAAGGCTTCCCTCTAACACAGAAAGGCTTGGGGCGCTCAGAAGCTTACCAACAGTCCTGGATACAGCAAGTCTGTATCTGGACTTGACTAGTTACAGGAAAGGCAGGAAGCAAGCTTAGAATTTGTATTTTTTTTTTGTTACAGAAAAGCAGGTAAAACAGCAGTAAATATAATTCAAATTGTAGTGCAGGCCAGCACACCCAAGCGTGTAGCAACACTACGGCAAATACAGTTCAAATAAATGCAATGAAATTAACAAATGACTAAAAAACAAGTGCAGAAGGCAGTAAATTAGAAGACTACTAACAAGCAGTAATAAGTGCAAGCGACTGAACAGATAACACCACGCAGAAGAGCAACTAAGACAGTTAAAGTAAGAGCAGATGAATAAAAAAAATATATATATATATATATATATATATATATATATATATATATATATATGTATTTTTTTTTTTTTTTGAGGGAAGGAACAGAGTGGGATTAAGAGGCTACAGGGGTTGTCCTTCCCAAATGCTCTCTTTGTACACAGTAGGAGTGCCTGAACTCAAAATATGATCTCACTGCACTTAGTTGAGTGAGCAAATGAGATGGGCCCAGAAGGAGTATCCAAATACAAATCTACAAGAGGGACGAGCAATTTCAAAGCCACCAACATTAATACAAAAACAAGAACAGGGAGTGTGGGTGGGGAACTAACTGTAGAGAGACAGCCACAACTTCAGTTGAGTTAATATTCAGTGAAAAACACAAATAAATTAAATACAGTACTATATGCAAAAGAACAGATAAAAGTGTACTTAAATTCACTTATACATCCAGCTGATTTCAGGCAGATGTCAGCCTGCCAAAGCTCTGATATTAAGCAGAGATAACTCAAAATGTACCACTTATATAAGGCAAGACAGGATGTCAGTGATGAGCTAAAACTTCCCGCCAAATGCTATCAATGGCTACACAGAAATTCTAAAAAGTAAGAGAGACAGCCACAACTTCAGTTGAGTTAATATTCAGTGAAAAACACAAATAAATAAATTAAATACAGTACTATATGCAAAAGAGCAGAGTTATGTAACACCAAAAATACTATTTCAGTCCACTGACAGCAAAGCAGATGAATCAAACACATGAGATGATACAGCCCCCCCAAACTGAGGATGAGATCAATTTAAACATTGCTTTTGTTGGGGTGCTCCCCTTGCATCTCCCGTATTGAGTACATCCCATCCCATTACTAATACACACTAAGTCCATGGTTACACATACAGAGCTGTGGGGAAAAGACAAAAATCCTAAAAACTGTGAAAAAAAAATGATTTCACACTGCAATTTTGCAGAAGAACCAACCCATCTTAAAGCATTTTCAGGACTATAATTTTAAGGACCTGGGACTTGGGAGATTGCCTTTGACTCTATAGCCACAGGCAATACCCCAACAACAGCAATACATGAAAGAAGTAGATTTATCAGCTGAATTAACTTCCACTGCAATTAATTTAGTATTTAGAAAAAAGCAATAACCATCTGTGAAGTTTCTCAGCAGCTATCCCAATAAAACAGTTGTAGCAATTTGTGATATTTTTCTAGTATGTATTTTGAATACACTTCTACATGTTTGCTTAATTTCATTTACATTTACGATTATGTTTACATTACAACTGAGTTGTAGGTGTTTGCATTTGTATCTACATAGAGCAGACTTCCTTAATCACTGTATTAACAGTAATTATTGGACTTTCTATTGGAATCTACTGCTACTAATTTCCTTTTTATGTATTTCATTTTTTGAAAAGTAAATTTTAATTTTAGGTTTAAATGCAAGTTGCTGAGCTGTTTATATAGACTAATACCATTTCATATAGTCGCGATTTGACATCAAACCTTGATGGATTAAGGCATGCGGGTACAGTCTGTTTAATCCAGTCTATGTTTTGATCAGCTTTAACACTTTCAAGCTTATTCAATCTCATATATACAAGTAGAAGGTAAGATTTATTACCAAGCCATTTTGCTGAAGGAATTGAGTCTGCCAACTGTTGAGTCTGGTTCTACATGATATGAATAAGAAACAATCTGGAGTATTTTTCCTATAAATGTTCATCGGGGCGGTACCTATTTGCTTAAGTCAACTAGCAAATTTGTAAGATGCTTAAACCTCTCGCTGAACAATTTACGTTCAAATAATGTTTTTTTTTACTGATGCCTTGGTAAATTATAAAAAGCTGATTGATCTTAATAGTTAGAGTTTAGTGAAACTTATTTACTTCTGTTATAGTCTTTCCAGTTTTAAACATTCTATCATTATCCTTTTCCCAGAGTCCCCTCCCCAATATCTCATAAAGACTTACACCCTATCTCCAATCAATGTCTTTGGCCAAAATCTTTGAACCATCTCTCTACAAATAACTACTCAAGCATATAAATAGCTGTAGTCTTTCCCTTTTTAATTTCTCCAAATCTTTTGAGTTTCTAATACCATGATGGAAATGGACCCCATTCCTAAGTCAAAATATGATTAGAGTTCATGAAATTAGTATTGTTTCACTCTTTGATGTCAGCCAAAAGTGCTCTTCGCAGCACACGCAATGTGCCCAGTAATGACTCCTGCAAATCATACAGAGTTACATGTATTGGTAGCATATCTAAATACGATTTTAGACTCTTTTTTTATAAGACCCATTGCTCCCACTACAATAGGAACTATCTGGGTATCTTTCTTCCACACTGCTCTTGTTTCTGCTTGCAAATCCTGATATTTTTTTTGATTTTGTGTGATTGTGTCTCTCTGTACACAGGAAACTGTAGTCACTGGGTGTAGCGATTTCAATGATCAATGCTACTTTTGTCTTCTGTTCTTGGACCACTATGTCTGGTTTTCTAGCATCTATCTTTTGAACTGTTGGTAATGGATGATCCTGTGTGATGTATACTTCATGATTTTCTATGATTCTTTGTGGCTCATGTTTCCAGTGTTTTTCAGCCACTTCAGTACCATAATGTTTGCACAATCCCCAGTGCAACAGTCTTGCCACATTATTATGCCTTTCAGTATACAGTCCTTCTGACATTAGTATGTCACAACTAGCAGCAATGTGTGTAACTCTTTCCAATTCTGTTTTACAAAACCCATATTTGTCTGTTTCTCCCACATGTTCACTGGACTTTGTAAACCAGTGTGTACGTAGCCCACTATTTTGTGCAGCCAATATTAACCTCTCATCTCTTGGTTTGAATTCGCCTCTCCTTGACCATTTCTGCATTTGTTCCTGATCAACATGAGGTTCTTCCAGAAGGTTTCAATACTTGCAGCTATATTTATGTATTATCCACATTTCTTGCCTTTTCATCTGGTCCTTCACCTTATATTGTTTCTTTTGTTTTTTTTTGGCACATTCAGTTGCTGCCTGGTTTTTATCCACTTGTGGTTTGATTTCCATTCCTGCTTGATGCCAATATGCTTCTGCTAGCCTAGGCAGGGAAGTTATCTTAGATTTATTTTCCTCATGTTTCAAAACTTTCACTACAATTGGGTCTTGTGAGGTCAGCAGATATGTGTGGAGTCCCACGATTGCAGATCTATACATGTAATTAATTTCAAGGAGGCCCATCCCTCCTTCAGAATACATAATCTTGGTATGTACTGATTTTTATAACTCATTTGGTGAGCATGGAGCATCCTTCTTGTTTTCCTATCTAATCTATTCAACATGTTTTGGGGCCAATCAAGCACTCCAAAACTGTAAATTAGGACAGGAAGAGCAAATTGGTTGATAGCTTGGATTTTGTTCCTAGATGTCAACACTGTTTTCAGGATTAATTTAAGTATTCCAAAAGACTCCTTACCAAGTTTTATACATATTTGTTCATGTTTTATTGTTGATCATTCATTAATTCCCAAATATTTATACACTCCCTCTTGCTCAATTTCTCTTATATCACATTCTTGTCCCAAACTGATGTTTTCATGATGCTGTGGTTTTCCTGCTTTAAAGGTTGCTTTTGCACATTTATCAAGACCAAATGACATTCTTATATCATCTGAAAAAGTTTTGACAACTTGCAGTTGTACTTTCAGTTCCTCATCTGATGAGCTATACAGTTTCAAATCATCGGCAAAGAGAAGGTGTGAAATATTTACAGATTATTGTTTTCTATGAGACAAATTATAGCCATGGCCTAACTGTTAAGTAGCCAGCTTAATGGGTTAAGGGCAAGGCAGAATAAAAGTGGTGGCAGAGAGGGACTTTGGAATATTACCCTTTGAATTTTTATCCCTGGAATAATAATTTGTCCTTTATCATGGCTTAATTACAAAGTGGTCTGCCACTGTTTCATAGTCACTGTAATGTAGTTGATCAGTGTAGGGTGTAGCTAATCCATTCTTAAGCATTCTTTTATCCATAAATAAAAGTAAAACAAAGCACCCCCAAGAAGTAAAAGTTCCTGTGGCGTAGAAAAAGATAAAAATATTTATTTTTATTTATTTATTTTACATTTGTTGACCGGGCTAGTCTAGCTGGATATATGTCCATTTTCAGTAGAGGCCCGGGGAGAAAAGCTCCAAGCAAAGGCACAGACAATCAATATTATATATAGTAATAGTTGACAGAAATACAGTAGATGGTTTATAATTGAGGTTCAGTTAGACTTGAAACAAAGCAGTATAGTAGGATATACTAAAACAAAATACATTTAGTGAGCATTTGAGAGATAACAATTAATAAAATTATTGACTAATATACTTTCATTACCACAAGGACTGATAGTGCAGTAGATCAGGAGAAGAGAGAGAGCAGCAAGGGGAAGGAGGTGTTAGTCAGGGTTAGAGCAGGGACAGAGCCAGTGAGTTTTAAGGTATTCTTTAAGTAGTGTTTTGAAAAGAAGAGTGGAAGTGAGGGTGGTCAGTTCATTAGGAAGCTGGTTCCAACTTTTTCCTATTGTGTTGGAGAAAAGAGAGTCCTCTGCTTTGTTGTTGGATTTAATAGTGGAAACTAGTAGCTTATTAGCTGATCGAAGTGTAGTAAGATTTTTGTAATACGCATAAAAATAAGTAACATCCACGGGAACTATCACAGCAACTGTCCTTACTAGGGTAGGCTGTAACACGAATATCCAAAAAGATACATGAAGCAAATACTGAATGAACAACTCCGTAAAAAATAAAAATATGAGAATTTATTCGACATCAAGGGAAACGGGTATGCACTTTCACCAAGTAGGTTTCATCAGACCATAACGTTATGCAGAATGGCAGCATTCAAGTAATGGTACAAATTCTCTGATTGGTAGTACAATAACTAACGTCATTTCCTAGTGAAAATCATGGCACAGCACTCATTACAAGGTATTAAAATCGTCTGACCAAAGGATAATAATAAAAAGCGTAAAATGCATGCAAAAACATCCTAAATAGGTGTGTGATAAATATCACACACATGAGAAATTTAAAAATATATACAAGTTTCGACCATTGCAAGTAAACAATGTATATAGTACACAACAAGCAAAAAATCAAGGACTGACAACGCACAAAACTTGTCAAAAACCTCTGATAAATATTGTATGCATATAACATATGGGACTAGGAAAGTAGAGTAATGAAGGACTGCAATTCAAGTATTGGGGTTTTTCTGACAAGTGCAGAAATAACATAGCATATAAGACAAAAATGATTGATTAATGTTGTATACATATGACATATAGGACTAGGAAAGTACAATAATGAAGGGCTGCAATTCAAGTATAGGGGTATTACTGACAGATATAGAAATAACATCGCATACAGGACAAGACTGATTAATTAAATGAACCCTAACAGCATTTCATTTGGGTGCTTTCAAACGTCTTTTCCAAAGTATTGGTCTTAGTGGCACTTTGTCATTAAGCCCTGGTGGTTGTCTGCTCTACACCTAATGATCCATCTTAGTTCACATTCCTCTGTATAATCTTTAAGGTCACCACCACGTATATTAGGGTTTATGACTTGTATTGCTGAAAATTTAAAGACATTTGATGGACCAGCTGTAATCTTATATTTGGCAAGTGCATTAAAAATCAGAACCTATACATGCATGATAGAGATGTTCTCTGATTCTCTCTCTGAACTTTCTATTCATTTTGCCTATATAGAATGCTTCACAAGACATGCATCTAACAAGGTAAACAACGTGTTCAGTTTGACAATCAGCTGAAGCATGGAAAGTAAATTCTTGATTCAGAAAGGGATGTGAGAAAGTGTGCCTGCTATATATATATATATATATGATCACACTGTTTGCATTTATTACAAGATTTCGTACCAATATTAGTGTGATTGTTGTAGGTTCCTGCCCTAAAATTAGAAGGGTGACATAATATTTGTCTCAAGTTCCTTTTATTCTTGAACAGAAACTTGGGATCATCACCCACAATCCCCTTAATGTTGTCATCCAGAAGTAGGGTACCCCAGTGTCTCCTGATCATGTCCCTCAAAATATTGATATCACAGGTATAAAACATGGGTACTTTAATGTTATCACAAGTTCTCATAGTCATCATGTTAGTATCACTGCACTTATCTGAGAAATAAGGATTTGCTCTAGTGGTCCTCATTGAACTAGTTTCCCTTATAATTTTGTCCACCTCTATTGAACTGTAAGCCCTATCACCTAACCTTTGTTTCAGATCTAGGAGTTCCTGTGTGAATCCATCTTCAGTTGGATTAAGTCTGGAGGCCCTCATGGCTTGACCTTTCATAACATTTATAAAAATGTAAAAAGGATGCATACTATCCCTGTGTAATAGTGTATTCCTATGACATGTTTTCTTGTGAACTCCCATGTTAAGAAGGCCATTATTTAATCTCTCAATTTTGATATCTAAAAAGAGATATGATGTCTGGAAAATGTTATCGTGAAGTTTAAATAATCAGTCAAGCTATTAATCAATGGGACGAACTCTGACAGACTGCTCTCATCTCCTTTCCAAACCAGAAACAAATCATCCACAAAGCGTCTATAAAAAACAACATTCACTTTAAAACTCTCCAGAGGGAACAGCTTTTCTTCTTCCCAACTGGCCATGACAATGTTAGCATAACTGTTGGCACATGATGTGCCCATTGCTACGCCGTCATTCTGGATATATACACTCTCATCGAACATGAAAATGTTGTTATGTAAAATTGTTTCTAGAAAAAGGGTCAATAAATCTACTAATTTACCATCCAAGGAGGAGTGTGTGGACATATAATGATGTGTCTTTACAACTCCAATATCATTGGGTATCACAGTGAAAAGACTTTTGACATCTAAAGTGACTAGTATGTATGCTTCATCATGTTCTATACCTTTCATGTACATATATGAATCTAACAAAAACTGTTTACTATCTCTTAGAATATACACATTAGCTTCCACAACAGGTCTTAAAAAATGTTCTAAGTAGATAGAAAGAGGTTCCGTCACCCAACCAGGTCCGGCTACTATAGGCCTCAAAGGTGGTTTAAGTAAACATTTGTGAACTTTCGGTAGACCTTGAATGATAGGTATTAATGGGTTGTTAACTCTTAGGAATTTAAACAATTCAAGACTAATATTGTTACTCTTAAGCAAATCATCTAACATGTCATAAATCCTATATAATGACTATAGGACTTACTTTTATACCTACTAGTAGGCTCACAGACACTACAATAGGTGTTAAGATGTTTGCACGTAATGTTCGACTTAAGTTAGATTATGGTAATAACAGTAACATTGAAGGTTCACATACATTTCGTGTTCCCAGTATCTATGTACCCGTTTTACATCCTCTATTGGACACTTTCATTAAACTTATAGAACAGGATATTTATAAGATGGATACACACATCAATAATAAGGGTAATAATGTATCCTTCATCCAAAGAAAAGCACTTAATGATTTAAGTAGAGATATCTCTATAGTCATTAAATCAGCAGACAAAGGAGGCCCCATTGTCATCATGGACTGTGCAGACTATAGAGAGACTATGAGGAACTTACTACAAGAGGATCACTTCTATACTAAAATAGAAATGGAAGACGTTGTTAATAAAATATATAGGATTTTTATGACATGTTAGATGATTTGCTCAATAGTAATATTATTAGTCTTGAATTGTTTAAATTCCTAGGAGTTAACAACCCATTAATACCTATCATTCAAGGTCTACCAAAAGTTCACAAATGTTTACTTAAACCACCTTTGAGGCCTATAGTAGCCGGACGTGGTTGCGTGACGGAACCTCTTTCTATCTACTTAGAACATTTTTTAAGACCTGTTGTGGAAGCTAATTTGTACATTCTAAGAGACAGTATAACAGTTTTTGTTAGATCCATATACGTACATGAAAGGTATAGAACATGATGAAGCATAAATACTAGTCACTTTAGATGTCAAAAGTCTTTTCACTGTGATACCCAATGATATTGGAGTTGAAAAGACACATCATTATATGTCCACACACTCCTCCTTGGATGGTAAATTAGTAGATTTATTGACCCTTTTTCTAGAAACAATTTTACATAACAACATTTTCATGTTCGATGAGAGTGTATATATCCAGAATGATGGCGTAGCAATGGGCACATCATGTGCCAACAGTTATGCTAACATTGTCATGGCCAGTTGGGAAGAAGAAAAGCTGTTTCCTCTGGAGAGTTTTAAAGCGAATGTTGGTTTTTATAGACGCTTTGTGGATGATTTGTTTCTGGTTTGGAAAGGAGATGAGAGCAGTCTGTCAGAGTTCGTCCCATTGATTAATAGCTTGACTGATTATTTAAACTTCACAATAACATTTTCCAGACATCATATCTCTTTTTTAGATATCAAAATTGAGAGATTAGATAATGGCCTTCTTAACACGGGAGTTCACAAGAAAACATGTCATAGGAATACACTATTACACAGGGATAGTATGCATCCTTTTTACATTTTTATAAATGTTATGAAAGGTCAAGCCATGAGGGCCTCCAGACTTGATCCAACTGAAGATGGATTCACACAGGAACTCCTAGATCTGAAACAAAGGTTAGGTGATAGGGCTTACAGTTCAATAGAGGTGGACAAAATTATAAGGGAAACTAGTTCAATGAGGACCACTAGAGCGAATCCTTATTTCTCAGATAAGTGCAGTGATACTAGCATGATGACTATGAGAACTTGTGATAACATTAAAGTACCCATGTTTTATACCTCTGATATCAATATTTTGAGGGACATGATCAGGAGACACTGGGGTACTCTACTTCTGGAGGACAGCATTAAGGGGATTGTGGGTGATGAACCCACGTTTCTGTTCAAGAATAAAAGGAACTTGAGACAAATATTATGTCACCCTTCTAATTTTAGGGCAGGAACCTACAACAATCACACTAATATTGGTACGAAATCTTGTAATAAATGCAAACAGTGTGATCATATATATATATATATATATAGCAGGCACACTTTCTCACATCCCTTTCTGAATCAAGAATTTACTTTCCATGCTTCAGCTGATTGTCAAACTGAACACGTTGTTTACCTTTTTAGATGCATGTCTTGTGAAGCATTCTATATAGGCAAAATGAATAGAAAGTTCAGAGAGAGAATCAGAGAACATCTCTATCATGCATGTATAGGTTCTGATTTTTAATGCACTTGCCAAATATAAGATTACAGCTGGTCCATCAAATGTCTTTAAATTTTCAGCAATACAAGTCATAAACCCTAATATACATGGTGGTGACCTTAAAAATTATACAGAGGAATGTGAACTAAGCTGGATCATTAGGTGTAGAGCAGACAACCACCAGGGCTTAATGACAAAGTGCCACTAAGAACAATAGTTTGGAAAAGACGTTTGAAAGCACCCAAATGAAATGCTGTTAGGGTTCATTTAATTAATCAGTCTTGTCCTGTATGCGATGTTATTTCTATATCTGTCAGTAATACCCCTATACTTGAATTGTAGCCCTTCATTATTGTACTTTCCTAGTCCTATATGTCATATGTATACAACATTAATCAATCATTTTTGTCTTATATGCTATGTTATTTCTGCACTTGTCAGAAAAACCCCAATACTTGAATTGCAGTCCTTCATTACTCTACGTTCCTATTCCCATATGTTATATGCATACAATATTTATCAGAGGTTTTTGACAAGTTTTATGCGTTGTCAGTCCGTGATGTTTTGCTTGTTGTGTACTATATACATTGTTTACTTGCAATGGTCGAAACTTGTATATATTTTTAAATTTCTCATGTGTGTGATATTTATCACACATCTATTTAGGATGTTTTTGCATGCATTTTACGCTTTTTATTATTATCCTTTGGTCAGACGATTTTAATACCTTGTAATGAGTGCTGTGCCATGATGTTCACTAGGAAATGACGTTAGTTATTGTACTACCAATCAGAGAATTTGTACCATTACTTGAATGCTGCCATTCTGCATACCTTTATGGTCTGATGAAGCCTACTTGGTGAAAGCACGTACCCGTTTCCCTGATGTCGAATAAATACTCATATTTTTATTTTTTACGGAGTTGTTCATTCCGTATTTGCTTCGTGTGTCTTTTTGGATATTTGTGTTACAGCCTACCCTAGTAAGGACAGTTGCTGTGATAGTTCCCGTGGATGTTACTTATTTCTACGTGTATTTTTATTCTTTTATCCATGAATGTGGGAAACTATCAAATGCCTTTTTGTAGTCGATCCATGCCATACTTAAATTATTCCCCTTTTTACAGTTCTCTACTATGACTTTATTTAACAGCAAATGATCCTTTGTTCCATATGACTTTCTTTTGTTGCCCTTTTGTTCTATTGCCATAATTGAGTTTTCTTCTAAATGTCTACAGACTCTGACAGCATCAATTCCAGTGTATAGTTTAGACATCATCGGAAGGCAAGCTATTGTTGTATAATTTTTAGGGTAGCTTGCAGGTTCACGCTTAAGTAGGAGCATTGTTTTTCCTGTTGTAAGCCAGGTTAGTGTCTGTTCAGGGTATCCATATGCATAGTTTTTACTCGTGGTTAAATGTTCATGTAAAGATGTTAATACTTTTAACCAGAAATTAGGTTCTGCATCTGGGCTTGGTGTTTTTCAATTTGAGACTTTTCTCAACTTTGTTTCAATCTCTCTGGCTTGGCTGTTACTTCATCCCATTTCATATCCTGTACCTTTAAACGTCTTATTCTTTCTTTTGCTTCTTCTATTCGTCTTGCATCTTTGTTATGTTCCACAAGATTTTCATACAAACTTCTCCAAAATGTATCTATTTCTTTGTTTTTTTTTTGGTGGTCTTTCAATTCCTTTTAAAACCTTGTTTCCCAATTCTCTATAAAACTTTTTAGGTCATCAATAAATTGCTTATTTCGTACTTTTCCTTTATATTTATCTGAGTATCTTCTAAGTTTTTCCACCTGTGCTGAGATTTTTAGTTTGTTATTTGCGATAGTGAATGATATATCCTGTTCTATTTTAATACAGTTCATTGCTTTTTTCTTGTCTATCTTTCTAAGTATTTTTGTTGCTCTGTTCCCTCTTTTATACAATTCTAACAGTAACACTTCTCATCTTAGCTGCATTATAGTTTTCTCTGTTCGATATTTCCATGATGGTATTTGATTTATCCCCTTTCTCTCCCTCACTACTCTCTGTTCTTGTGATAGAACTTTATCAGTTAATAATTTAGCTGCACAGTAATATAGCCTGTTTACTTCTGTTCTATCGTATGGATCTCTATGGACAGTCGCTTGCTCCCCTGGAGAAATGTAATAGGAAGTGTGTTTGTTACTTAGGTGTTGTTGTAGGTGCAGGGGATCTTATTTACTTGTACAATGCAGTTTTCAATGTTATGAAGCACACTTTCAATGTTCTGAGTTTTCAGTGCTTTGGGTTTTCAGTGTTTTGGGACTGAGATGTTTTGGTCTCAATGTTATGAAATTCAGCATTATGAAATTTCAATGTTATAAAGTAGACTCAAAAATAAAGGGACTATGTTAAATCAGCAAATGCTTAAAATAGCGAATGTTGATTTATGGACCCTTTAAGAGCGAAAGCTGACAATCTCGAAGACATGGAACAGTGATTTTTTTCCCAGGGAAAAAAAATCGCTCTTTTGCAACAAAAAAAAAAGTTCAAAGCACAAAATAAAGTGGGGGACTTTGCCCACCAGACTCCCCCCCTACTTAAATATACCAACACTCAGATTGCACCACAGTGGAGGAAATGGCAAAGCCCTGGAAACTGCCCAGCGATTTTTTTCCCTGGGAAAAGAATCGCTGTTCCGTGTCTTCTGGATTGTCAGATTTCATATTTAAAGGGTCAATAAATCAGCGTTCGCTATGTTAACTATACGCTTATTTAATATAGATGCTATATATATATATATATATATATATATATATATATATATATATATATATATATATATATATATATATATATATATATATATATATATATATATGTATATATGGATTCATTTTACAGTCTCAAAATTCTGAAATCATGAAGTTCAGTATCTTGAGATGAAAGTACCAAAACCACAAAAGCTCAAAACCTCAGAAAACCAAACATCACAACACTGAAATTTCATAATATCAAACATTCAGTATGTGATGCTCTGATTTAAAACACACCCTCCACCACACAAACAAATACACATACAACACCTTCCTCCCCACACTACAACAAACCAACCCAACACACACACACACACACACACACACACACACACACACACACACACACACACACACACACACACACACACAAATACAAATCAAACCCACCTAATCTACATCTATGGGTCTATGTTAAATGTTCGAACATCCAAAATGTCGAACATTACATGGTTGAGACCAAATGTTTGACATTTGGATGTTCAAACATAAAAAAAAAATAAAAAGAAAACACAGAAAAAAACACTTTAACCCTCCTATTTAAATATACCAACTCTGAGACCACACTTCAGTGCAGAAAAGGGAAATTCTCCCTATCTGCACCGTACGGTGCCATTGAAAGTCTATCTTCGAGCACTCAAAGTTTCGAATGTTTGGTCTTGACCATGTAACGTTCGAAATTTTGAGCATTCGAAGATTAGACAGGTACCCTATATCTACACCTGCACCCCCATTACCCCCGCTACTTATATATACAAACTCCAAAGTTGCACTAAAAAGAAAAATACAATAAACCCGATGCTATACACTCTACATTCCTGTTGCACGAACACACACTGCATATGTACAAACACTACCACTTTCAACACTTACACACTCACACTCATACCTTCCTACTCTAAGCTACACCTAAAATTTCCCACCACACTCACATAATACCAAATCCCTACCCAAAACGCTTAAACAAAAAAAACACTTACCTGAATCTCCAGTTATAACCACACATTGGCAGCCATCCCCATATCCCAGAGTACACCGCACCTTACAGACACAGTAAACCACAAGTAAAATAGTGCACCACCACAACTGCAGATTCGACAAGTCAACATTCGATCACATTCAGTTTTGAGTAACTGCACTTTCAACACTTTTGTCTCCAGAGTTGAAATTCACAATTTCAGTATTCTGAGATTGAAAAGTGAACCTCTATATATATATTTATATTATAGCATGTATCATGAACAGAAGTTGGTTAAAAAAATAAAAAAGACAGTTAGGTGCACAAGTCCTAGAATAAGAAAGTGCCCAATCCTGGTAAGGATACTGGTGCCAGGACTCGAAAAAATGGCCATGTAAAATCCTCAAGTCACGAATGCATTTCTACAATGGCAGAAGGCCAGGTTCAGGGGATGATGGCCTCCCTGTTGCAGAAGGAAGAAGTAATAGTCCACAAAATCATAAAACTGAGAGACTAAAAAAGAGCCATAAAGATAAGAGAGTGGACTATTGAGGATAAGAAAATTATGTATTGTTACAGTTATGCAAGAAGCCCAGAATTTCCAGACAAAAGATACACAAAAAATTAAGAGGAAAATTAGTGGAAATAAAAATACTTGCACAATAAAAAATGTTAAAAGTTTTACATGCAAATTTGTGTTCTTTAATACAACAGATTCATGAAAACATTATATAGATCAAGAAACCTTGGGCCATTAGGACAAAGAAGTGATCGAGGAAATGCAAAAATATACCCCCGGAATTACTATTCCTCCATGCAGGACTAGCTTAGTCCTGCACGGAGGTGGCTATGTAGGAGCAGGATGGCAGCGCGCCATGCATAATAATGAGGTGCACTGCCTGAGCTCCTAGGCTTACATGGAGCATGTAAGAGTGCAGGGGGCATGTCTGAGAGCGGAGCTCTCAGAATATAAATGCCCCCACAATGAAGAACAGCAGAAAGGGGTTAGAAATGAGCAAGACCACACAAAGGTGTCCGCATATCCCCACCAATAGTCCCCATGTGTACAACAGCAACAAAATCACACATAAATAAAATGAACAAACAGTTTTATTTTTTTTTTACAAATCCCATTAAAGCTAGCCGTATGTGCGTAGGTGTGCCCACCGTGTAGCTACGGTTAATGCAGCTTAAATGGCTGAAGAGGATAACAAGGAAGATATATGCAAATAAAGCAGCATAGCAATAGTGTAGTGGGCAGAGCATTCACCTTACGAGCAGGTATTCCTGGTTCGAGTCCCACTGCAGCAGATTCCATTTTCAGTTGCAAAACACGCTATGAGTAATATTTATGTTGCATAACCCACTAAATAACATATTGTTATGAACTGGAGTACTGCAGTAAATGCACATGTGAGGTGTCAGTGTCAAAATGAATAAGGCACTAGTAAGCAAGTTTAAGCACCAATAAGCAGTAACAAGCATATTTAAGCACTAGTAAGCGAGTGTAACCCCGTTTGTACGGTGGTAAGCAATGCCTACACTGGTTAAACAGTTCTAAAGCAAAATCTCTGCAAGCAAATGTAATGGCAGGTTAGCAGTGCTTACCATTACACAAACCACTGCACACCTGCTTAATAATGCTCAAAAGTACCTTATTCACTCTGTATCCAATGGCCCTTGTTCCACCCATCAACAAACCAAACAGCCATGCAGGTCTGAAACCCAGGACCCTATACTCACAGTAGTTAACCACCAAGCCATCATAGAAGTACAGAAGAGTGAGGTATCAGCAAACAAGTCCTCACCAAAGTAAATCCAAACTGAACCTGTGAAAGGAATCAGTATAGCCACATGCACCTGAGATGTGAACTGTTGTTTTTTAGCACACACAGCCACAGTTCTAATCCTGCCAATGGCAGTAGTCTACATACATAATCATACCCCACAACTGTACAGATATATCCAGAATGTCAATTAGAGTGGCCCATATCTGTTGCCTATCAACCTGTCCCCCTGGGAAATCAGTGGGATGATCCCAGATTTATAAGCAGCAAACAGGAAATACAACTGATTGACACACAACTATGAGAACAAAGCTGGCACACTAGCAACTCCCCAATACCTTATGTGACTAAGAAGCCATGTATGTCCCATTACACCCCAACTTGTCAAGCTGTGTGTACAGGAACAGAGTGAGATGTATGTGCATAATAGTAATGTGGAACATGGTACTGTGCGTGGGAACATTCAGGTAGTGCTAATAAACATTCCTCCCACAGGTCTGTCAGATACCAACACTGTGCCCAGAAATACAAGAATGATATGCAGTTGCTCTGAATAATGAGGTATTACATTTCACTGTCACCCACACTGTCCTACATCATATAACGGTCTAGGAAATATGTATATGAGTGTTGTAATACAAGGTTAGAATGCAAACACACAGGGGATTAATAAGACAGATAGCAGATAGGAGATATACAGCAATATCTATATAACAAACACAACTGTGATGGACAGTGTTTAAGTTGTAGCAGATACAGCCATGGTATAAATCCTGGGAATGGAATTAGGCTGCATACAGATTCATACACCACAACTGTACAGATTAGGCCAGGATGTCCAGTATATTGGCCCATATCTGCTGCCTGTCCCCCTGTCCCCCTGGTAAGTGCATGAGATTATCCCAGATGTTTAGCCAGCAAACAGGGAATACAAGTGATTGTCAAACATCATGAGAACACACATGTCACTGTTGCAACCCCTGAAACTGTTAGGAGAGTAATATTTCAAGTATGTTCTATCTACACTCCCATGTTGTCAAGCTGTGACCAGAGTGTGTACAGTAACAGAGTGATATGTATATGCATAATACTAATGTGTAATCCGGAACTTTGTGTGGCAACAGTCAGGTAGTGCTAATAAACATTGTTCCCACAGGTACGTTGGATACAAACACTGTGCTGAGAAATACAGATCATTATAACCTGTACTGGTACTGTTCACTCTGGTATTGTAGGGAATTATCAGTGTTGCAGTTTCGCTGAATAATAAAGTATCACAGATCACTGTCACCCACACTGTACTACATAATATAACTGTGTAGGAAAGCATGTATATGTGTCTGTCAGGTCACTAAAGGTGGAAGAGGGCAATATTCTAGATATGTGCTGGCACACCAGCATGTGGTCAAAACATGGCCAGATTCTGTGCAGAAAGAGCTGGATAGCTATGTGCAAAACATTAACCCAGAATCTGGGAGTATGTGTAGAAACAGTTAGTTAATGTTAACAAACATTACCTCCACAAGTATACCAGGTAAGAGGTGTATACTGCAGGTAAAACAGGTTCATGTGTAACAATGATGACAGCCATATCACTGTGCAAACTAAGGCAATAGGGTAGTGCAGTATGAATTGTAAGGTACAGATAACAGCACTGACTAGGAAACTAATGTGGACTACAGGAATATACTAGTTGTTAATTGACATCTTTCTCTTCCTCCACCATATCTTCAGGAATAATCAACATACCCACCCCAACTGGTATATAATGACTCTGATAATGTCCAATTGTTTGATAAATATTTTAATGGTTCCCATGCATGTGCTATACTGAAGTATCCCAACATTGGTGGCATGGTGCCATCAACATACCTGCATGCTGTTCTTATTGCCATTCTAGTCCCATATATGCATGTGTACTGTTTGCTATGCAAATGTTCCATATCTGGTGTCTGGGTTAATGGGAATATTTATGCATGCTCTTACACCTAACCCTGGAATGTGTTGACTATTACTAACCCGTATATGATGATGAAATCTAAATACTATAGCACGCTTGAGAAGGCCGGTCCCAGCAGACCCACCTGTCCCACCTCAGCTGGCCGTGGCACCGAGCATCAGCATGTCTGGGGACCAACCCCTGACCTCCCTGTCTGTTGATCCTGCACCACTTTCAGGCGGAACTGCCTCAGGGGATGGGGCTCACCTCCCTGGGAGTGGGTGCAGACAGGCACCTGTCACCCACTGCCAGGTCGGGCTTGTGGTGCATAGAGTGATCAACCAGTAGGTTGCTGATCTTCTACACCAGTGCTAGGGCCACATGTTACAATTAGAGAGTTAGCCTGGCTCTGCGACTCAGCCCCCATCACATCCACCTTCAGGACTGTGATGGTGCAGTGGTGACTGCCCATGGGTGGGGACCTCAGTCTTACTGTTACTACTAGGATGCTTGTGGGCTTCCAATATCCCAACACCCCTCCCCATCAAGGTGTTTACCCCCACATCTGTCATATAACGCCCATGTATGTGTCTTGTTTGTCTTGTCTGTTAACCTACCTAACCTACCTCCCCAAATATACTTACTACCCCTCCATAACATTTCACTCTCACCTGAATAAAAAAAAAGGGCAGTCTATTCCCACAAAAAAATCTCACCCCATACATAGCTGTCCATTTCGCACACATGTCCACTGGACACATGTAATCCAGTCTAATTGGCATCACAACTTATTATTGTTGTCCTCACCCCTCTCCCAGGGGTTTGAGTGTCCAGATCTACCTCCATATTCAGTGTATATGCACAGCTGTTGCTGTAGAAGAAATGGACAGCTATGGACCTTCCCTACACCATTCCTGCACATCCCTGGCTATTTCCCCTACTGCATTTTCCTCTTTGTGCCCCTTTTTTCACCACTTTCATATCAACCCCTTTTTTCATTTTTTTTAAGGAAATTACCTCGGGGTAAGCTGGAGTAAGCACTTTTAAGCAGCAGTAAGTGGGTTTAAGCCTGTTTGCATGAAGGTAAGCAATGCCTACACTGGTTAAGCAATTCAGAAGTAATTGAGTATAAGATACTGTACCCGGACGTTAGCAGTGCTTACCTCCGCGCAAACCCATGCACAACTGCTTTAAAGTGCCTTAATCACTCTGTATCCAACAGCCCATGTTCTGCCCTGCAACAAAATAAACAGACTCTGCAAGGCTCAAACCTAGGACCCTGCACATCATAGACAAAGTGATTTACCACTAAGCCATGCCAGATAATACATAACTCTGATGTTTACTAAAACATATCATCCAGCCCAGTCATTCAACTGTACAGAGAATGTATTCCAACATTTAGATGCATGTGTGTGTGTAAATATATTCATATCTAAACAGATACAACATATGTATATATGCATATATATACATATATATATATATATATATATATATATATATATATATATATACATATATAGCAGTATATATATGAACATATATACATGCAAATGCCTACAGCTATAGATATGTATGTCTACATCATCTCTACATCTAGATATATACGGCAGGTTTTATATATAGATCTATGTATATATATATATATATATATATATATATATATATATGTATATACAGACATACATCTGTAGATAACAATGGGCACATAAAAACATATATGTCCACATGCAATGTTAATGGGGTTGGGAGGGCCAAAACAAAATATGTCTTGTATGAATAGGTATACCCCCCAACAGCCAAACATGTTCCCTCTGCAGTACACTACCAAGAGTTGCAGATCCCATAACCAGGACCAGACATGACATGGGCATCGCTAGGATACATATACACAGACACATATATGCAGATACAGATATACATATATATGTATACATATATATAGATATATATGTAACTATACATACACACGCAGAGATATGTACATGAAGTTACACATGTAGTACATGCACACAATATGGAACAGCCACTATTCCTACAGTTACCACCTTACCAACTGGAGACTGTCTGAGCCACCCATACAAATAACATTCATTGCCTGCAATATATACCAACAGAGCTATCAAAGGCTATAACACCACACACAGTTGTGCATAAATGGGAAACCTTTGATCGTATACTATTACAGTTGTATATGCCATATCATATGGCTGTATAAACATGGACATCCATATCAACTGAGTAATGCAACTGTGAAACAGGTATACTAATACAGTAGTTTGGAAATGTTAACAAATGTCGCTGTTTAAGTTAAGGCCATCAAGTAGTACAATAGTAAAGACAGACTGGGCCACAGGATACCAAACAATTAATGGTAATAAATGCAGGTGTATAGTAAAGCAGCTTCTAGCTACACTCTGTAGACAATCCATAGGGGTTAAAGACCTCAGTTGACACACTGGGATGTAACTGTTGCATAACAAGGCACAACTGACACCATCAAAAGCACACTAACAAACAGAACAGTCTGCATGGCATAGCAGGCTATACAGGCATGCCATGGCACAGAGTAACATACATCTGTGTGTAAGTGCTTCACCACAACCAATGTGAACACAGCCAAAGCTACATATGGCATGCTAGCATATTATTACAGTATATGGACTATCTGTTCAACACCAACAACATATGTGCCACCCACACACTAACCCTACATATACTGGGCAGCTACTCAGTGTGGTCTGCTGCCTGTCTGTGGTATGGGACATGTATGTGTATGGCCATACAAACATGTAAGCCAATAGGGTAACAGACAGTGGAGCAGCATGTAACATCAGATAGAACAGGACCAAGAACAATGACATCTACCACAGTCTGTGCACAGGCCAAGGTATATATTAACAATACACACACTGCCGACAGTCACCATAAGTACACAGACCTCAGTACTGTACACACAACCACAAAATTTCCGGAGTTTGTCATAAAATATAACCCCTACTATACATTACATGCGTAGCAGTCTGATATCTCACTGGCTTGTTACCAGATATGATGACATTGATTAGTGCATGACATATGTACAAAGGTCATCAGGGTTGTGGTTGGAGGCACATACACAGGGCCATGTTGCTGTGATAACCTCATACAGTTACTGTTGTAACAGGGTGTGTTGCATCGTATGTCCTATGAGGGATATGAAGTCAGTAACGCTCACGGCTGCCACCATCTACAGACTGCAAACCTCATGCTACCTTCTGCAGTTCACAGATAGATGCTCAGTGAGTAATACCTGAAACAAAAGGCATCACATACTGGCCAGTCTGCAGATGGCCCTATAGATGGGTGTTCCATCATTAACATAGCACTGACATGGCAGGTATTTAAACATGTAGGACAGCCATATCCACACACACCCTGTCAAACTAACAGTACTCCAAATGCAGTATAGCAGCACTTACAGTCTGTAGTCAGGTCAAGCACATCCCTCTCCTGTGTGTTGGCCTGCTTCCACAATGTATGTTGTTAGAGGTACACTCCAATCCATCTGAGATGCTGTTTGCCAAACAACAGATCGAGTTCCTGCTCACAGCGAATGAAAGGCTCAACAGCAACATGATGTTCCTAGATATTGGTGTGCGTTTCCATACAATTGACTATGGGAATGTTACCACAGCTATTCCACATGCAATCAGCTAGAGGAGGGCTGCAATTCATGCAAACACCATCAGCTGATCCTGAGCATCACTTCAAATACACATGCTGATGTCTAAGCAAAGCAGGTGTAAGTCTCCACATCCACCAGAGAACAAGTAAGAGGGGCAGACAAAGGCACAGAAAAGCCATGGAGGGGTGGGAGAGTAAAACTTAAGCATGTCTGTGTCACACACCTATCAGTACAGCGTATCAAACCCCAGATGACTATGCAGTACTATCACATGTCCAAGCGCTTATTGGATGCACCACATAGGTTACATGATGGGAGCCCCAGAACATATATGTGATGGTGAGTGATATCTCCAACAGGGATATGGTAGCTATGCGGTAGGTGTAGTACCCGTGCCTGCCTGCATGAACAGGTGTTAGCGTCAACACAGCACATTCTCAAAGGGATGCACACACATTGCCACACTTGGCAGGGCCAGGAATATAACTCATTACTAGTGAGATTCCCACAAAACATTACTGTGCAGGTGTCACATGCACCACATGGGTCATATGGAGGTTATATGGGTAAAGGGTATGGGGAGGTGTCTGACATCAGACAGCATGCTTCAGTATGTCAATGGGGGTTGTAGTGAGTGTGAATGTGATCATACGCATCATACAACACACACACACACACACACACACACACACACACACACACACACACACACACACACACACTTGTGCACACGTGCACACACACACACACACACACACACACACACACACACACACACACACACACACACACACACGGTGCCAGCAGTGACATGCATGGGTGCATTGATTCACGGGTGTGTAGTGGTCATCTGTGCCAGACAGCTATACAAGGCTAGGGGATGTGTATACCTTGGTAGCAGGCCACATGACAATGGTCTGCATTGTGGCTCAGGAGTGTAGTTTCTGGAGTTGCCCACATAGGTGGGTATTGTAATTACAATCCAGTCACCTGGGTGACTATTGCGTGTGGCCAATGCTGTGCATTGCTTACCATGTACGTGTTCCTTCGTCCATGACATGGGTGACGTCTGTGATGTGCACACCTCCCACATGCATGTACAATAACATGTGGAATTGTACCTGGGGTGTCTGGCCCATAGTGTGTACATAGATTATCATCAGATGTGCCAGTCCTGGCCTCATGTGGTGGGAAGTGGTAATGGGCAGTAGGTTTAACCTACACCTACATTGATAGCATGCTAATGGGATTCCCTGGTGTCAGTGGCATCTGTCCATACAGGGCATTTTTTCAGGCATGTTATGTCCTTTGTGGTTCACATTTGATGGCACCACAGGTGTTGCAGGTGTCCAGTGGGGAACATAGGGAAGTTGCACTGTCTGCATGTACATGCCTATTGGACAGATGGACAGGGTACCATGCCCTCTGTAGCCCACTGCAATCACTCCATGGTTACTATCAGTGGGTAATATGCAGTGTACTACCAACATAGTGGCTGTTGCCTAGGCAAATGTGTGTATGAGACATGGGTTGGGAGTATTCTCTGTGTAATACTAGGGTTACTAACTTTGTTGGCCTGGCCTTGATGTCACATGTATGTGTATGGATTTGCACCCCAGCCTCTCAGCTATTTCACATCTGCTATCCCTGTATGATGGACATTGTGATATATAGTAGAGCCATCATATAAGAAATTTGCAAAACCCACTCCACATTGGCCCCAGATGTTACACAATCACAACCATCTCAACACAGGATACGAGTTACACACACACATGCACACCTGTCATGTCTGGGATTAGAACTCCTACCTAACTAGTTTATTACAATACAGTACTCCACAGTTATAGGATGTGCCACAATGATTACTGGACTACTCATTCCCTAAAGGTGTATTTCACATTGGATGACATCAGCAGGATTGCCAAAGTAGGGCACTGGATTTGTAGTGAGTGTGGCTAGGCTAAAATGCATTGCTCCCTACACAGACATCAACACACACACAAAACATCCACAACTGACATGTGTGGGTATAGAACCCCCAACAGAGGTCTATATCACACTACAGCATCTAGCTGTTATAGGGCACACTGCAGTGATTACTGGAGTACTCCTTCCCTAAAGGTGTATTTCACATTGGATGACATCAGCAGGATTGCCAAAGTAGAGCATTGGAATTGTAGTGAGTGTGGCTAGGCTAAAATACATTGCTCCCCACACAGACATTGAAACACACACAAAACATCCAAAACCGACATGTGCAGATAGAGAACCTCTAACAGAGGTCTATATCACACTACAGCAGTACGCAGTTATGACAGAAACTACAGAGATTACTGGGCTACATGCTTCCCAGAGGTATATTTCTAGGTGGATGACATCAGCAGCCTTACCAAAGTAGAGCATTTGAATTGTAGGGAGTGTGACTACTCTAAAAAGCATTGTTCTCTACACAGAGTCAGACAGGCGCGCGCGCACACACACACACACACACACACACACACACACACACACACACACACACACACACACACACACACACACACTTGCCAAGTTTGGGATTAGAACTCGTACCTAATTGATTTATCATACTACAGCAGTAGACAGTTATAGGACGTGCTACAGAGATTACTGGGCTACAACCTTCCCAGAGGTGTATTTCTATGTGGATAACATCAACAGCCTTGCCAACGTAGAGCATTTGAATTGTATGGACTGTGACTACCCTAAAAAGCATTGCTCTCAACACAGACAGACAGACACACACACAAACACACACAGTTGCCATGTCTGGGATCGGAACTCCTACCTAACAAGTTTATCACACTACAGCAGTACACAGTTATGGGACATGCCATGGGGATTACTGGGTTACAACCCACCCAAAGGTGTAGTTCACAGTGGATGACCTCAGCAGCCTTGTCATAGTAGGGCTATGGGGAGGGCAGTGTGTGTGCATGGGCCATAACCCATGCATCTAAAGGTTGACACACCATGTGTGGGTATACACTGCGTCATATTTCACAGGTACATGTACACAACTGCTAGATGACTACTTCTTTGTACAATCATGTTGGACAGCTGGCACGTGCACCACACAGTCTGTAATGCTGACAGATACCAGTGGTTAGTATCTGAAGTGAGTGACATCTGAACCTCATGTGGTCACACATCTATGTACATCTACTTTTGGCGTATTATAGTGCGTTGTCCTTACATATATGTCTATATTCCTATCCACTGTGTGTGCAAAGCATGAGTGGTCCATACGGAGGAGTGTCTGCACTAACATCTGCGACTGCCAGATATGTATGGTCCACTGGTGTTTGGAGACATGGCCTTCATGTGTTTAAGTGTGTGAGCATGCCCAGTATGACCTTTCAGTATGTTGTTGACTGACACTGCCTTCATTTCTCTAAGTGTGTGAGCATGCCCAGGATGCCCATCTGTATTGAATGCATGGATTGAGTCCAGGTAGTTTGTACTCCAGTGCTGACCTTTGGGTTGTACACCTACAGGTAGCATGCTGTTTCTGCAGGGTATCCGTCGATCATTTGGCATTGACTTTTACTATATTTCTGCATAGGATGGGGGGCACACCTGACTATTTCTACACAGGATTGGGGGGGCACACCTGATGGTTACTACATTTTACATAGGATGGGGGACACACCTGACAATTTCTACATTTCTATGCAGGATTGGGGACACACCTGACAGTTATTATATTACTACCTAGGATGGGGGGACACACCTGACTATTTCTACATTTCTACACAGGATGGGGGGGCACACCTGACTGTTATTATATTATTATGTTGGATGGAGGGGGCACACCTGACACTTGTACACATTTGCTATGACTGTACTGGTATGTCAGGTACTCCATTTCCTTCTGTAGTCTTACCTATCATGCTGACTAGAGGCATACCAGTGTACTACAGATCCTAGCTTTTATTTACCTACATATCAGTTTCTGACTTCCTAGACTTCAGAATTGATGTCCCACTGCCTGACCTGCTGTAGTCTGTCTGTGTAGGCCGGGGGGAGCTTACCCATAGGCCTCATTTAGAGGCCATAGCACAGCCTTTGTTTGTGTTTGTCTACACCTATCCTGCTGCTGTGATTGTTATTGGGTATGTGAACCCCCCTGACTGGCATGTGTGAGTCACTTACCATGTGGGTGTCCCAGTATTGAGGGTGGTACTGCAGGGCTGTTTATGTTGGATGCATATAGTACACTCCCTACACATGGTTGAGCACAGGTAGTGTAATGTTTGGCATCCCTTTTACTGTATGTGAGAGTCAGAGAAAGGTGTTATTCCCTGTGTCCTTCCTGTGTCAGTGTATGTGCTATGCATTGCCTCTTTGCCAAGGGCAGGGCATACTGGGCACACCTCTTTCTGCCTACTGGGGCAGGCTCAGGTTGTTCCTCCTCTGAGTCATTCTGTGCCTGTGCAGGCCTTGGCAATGGTGGGGGCTGTGTTGCCCTGCAACATGCTGTTCCTGCTGCAGCTGTTTCCACAGGATCATATTGTGTAGTATGGCACATATGAGAACAATTTGGGTGCATGTAGCTGGTGAGTACTGCAAGGCTCCACCGGATGTGTCCAAGCACTGGAACCATGACTCTGGCATGCCAAATACATGCTCTACTATAATTCTGGTCTGTGTGTGTGCCTCATTATGGAGTTCTTGTTCATGTGTGTATGCATTTCTGATGGGCGTCATCTGCCACGGCTCCAGTGCGTATCCAACATCCCCCACTAGGTGACCATGAGGGATGTCCCCATTGGCAAATCTCTGGTACAGCTGCATCAGATGCCATATGTGTGAATCATGATACTTTCCTACTACTGTTTTCCCTTCCCATTGCCTTCCTGTTTAAGTCCAGGGGCGCGCTGTGCAAACAGAGTGCTGAAATGTGCACAGAGCTGTTATTTCCTGGTTTAACTTTGTGTTTCTTCCTTTAAAACCCAGTGAGCAGCGTGCACACCCGCTTAGGCAATGTAAAGAGTGCTAGGCAGATTCAGACACACCCCCTAGGAGCAAACCCGAGCCACAGCGCTCCAATCTGCTTACAGTATGCCTGACACACACCGCCCATGATGTCACTAACTCCTAGGCTTGCACCAAGCTATTCCTACTCTTACACTGTTGGGACCTGACTAGCATGCTGGGGAAAACTGTGATTCACTATCATTCCCCTCATTTGCATAGGATTGCCTGCTAATACATGACTCACACATTAACAACCACTACTCACTGGCTATGTTGTCTTCTGCTTGCCATTGACTTGCATGGCAGAATAGTGATTTTAGTTAGAATGCTTATTTTAGGTCTATTTTATTACCCCCCCTCCCCCCCGATCCCATTTGTGCACCGCTGCCCTATGCTTAAACAGCCAAGATTGGCTAAAAAATAAAATAAAAGTTGATTTTTTTCCTGTTTGCAATGCCAATGGCCTTATACTTGGCCATTGGCATGCTTACTAACTGATATGCAGCCTTTATTTGGAGCTGTCACAGCTCCATTTTGGAGTTTGCAGAAATGTTCTCAGTTACTAATCGAGTACATTTCTGCAGATTGCACTAGTCCTGCATGGCCGGTTGCAATCTTCCAGGATCGCAAAATCACCTCATTTGCATGGATTTCTCCTGCAAATGGGGTGATTTGCATACAGGGGCTTAGTCCATGCAGGACTAGTGCAGGAGCGATCATGCACACCCCTGCAGGCTGTTCCTGGATCGCATGGCAGACATATTGCCTGCTAGAGCTCCTGCATCGATCTTGCGCTCCGTGCAAGGCATGGAGAATCCAGGGGATAAAGAACAAAATTTAAAGATTTTTTGAAAGGTATTAAAAAGAAATATAGGCATGGGAGAGAAACTGGGATCTGATATGGTTCAATACTTATGCAAAGGAGAAAACCAAATTACTCAATACAAAAAAGCAGCTCCAAAGATATTTGAAGAAAAACACAGGCAAAGGCCCCCATATATGGAAAATTTTACAATACAAAAAATAAGATCACAAAAGGGAAATGTAGAACACATTATTAGTAAAGTAGAAGTTAAACAAATAGAAACTGAAGTTATGGAATATCTGTGAAGTGAAGGATTTAGTGTAGAAAGTCTAACACAGGTTATGTCATAGCATATTGGAACAATGACCCCCCCCCCCAAGTAAGGCGAAACAGGAGGAGCAGAGCATAAGACATCTGAAAGAGAAATATGGAAATTGGAAAGAAAAAGAAATTTAGTATGGTGCAATATTTATGTATAGGAGCAAGCAAAACTAATCAATGCAAAAAAGAAGCACCAGAGATATTTGAAGAGAAATACAGGCAAAGGCATCCGAATATGGACATTTTTACAATACAAAAATAATAAAACAAGGGGAAATTAGAAAAGAAGATTAGTAATGGAGAAGTTAAAAAAATAGAAACTGAAGTTATGGATTACCTGTGAAGTGAATGATTTAGTGTACAACATTTAAGTCTGATAACATGATAGAACAATGAGTCCCCAAATTAAGGAGAAACCAGTGCAGCAGGAAGCAACTGATCAGTTGTCATGTGAAGATACTTTGCATCTTTCATTAAGAAACCAGTACAAAAGTTCAGTTAAGGATTACAGCAAGGGAAGGAACAGGAAACAGTCAATGGTTCGGAGTGATAGGTCAGTGAGTTCCCAAATAAAAGGGCAATGAATGGTACATGATGAAGCTGAAGAGAATATGGCACAGGAAGATGTTCTGAAACCTTCTGTAGAATTTCCACAGGAAACGGAAAACAAAGAATGTTCCCTTAATTTATAAGAAAATTATCTATGTAAGAGTTGCTTGATTTAATAGAGATGGACAGATGTTGAGATCGATGAAAGAAATAGATCACAAAAAATCAATAAGACTCAAACTTTTAGAAGATTGATAAAACAAGTGAACACAATAATCATGACTGTTCTTAGAAATTCAAGTAATGTAATATAAGTAAATTGTATATATTACTGTGCAGTTAAATTAATAACAGATAAAGTCTTACCACAAAACACAGGGCAGTAAGGAAAAGGAAGGTGAGAAATCAAATGCCATCATGGAAATATCATCTAGAGAAAACTATAAATCAATTAAGACAAGAAGTATTGCTGTTAGAAGAGTACAGAAGAGGGAACACATGAACAAAAATACTCAGAAAGATAGACATGATAAAAGCAACATGCAGTATCAGAACAGATCAGGATCTATTGTACACTATTGGAAATAATTAAATATATCATCATAGGCAGAAAAACTTAGAAGATATATACATATATATATATATATATATATATATATATATATATATATATATATATATATATATATATATATATATATATATATATATATATATATATATATATATACACACACATATATATATGTATATATATATATATACACACACATATATATATATATATATATATATATATATATATATAGATCTAGGATGTTTGCTCGACTGAGCAAATGACTGAAATCCAAATGGCCGGGCATACTTAACGTGAAAGTGCTTTTCACCAAAGCAGCACTTTTGCATAAGTATGACTGTTGCTGAGGCTGTACTACGGTGCGGGTAAGGGAATTTTCCCTTTTCTCCACTGTAGTGCAGTCTGGGAGGGAGAATATTAAAGTAGGTGGTGTGGGGGGTGCAGGGGGGTGAAGCCCCCCTGCTAAAATGTAAATGTAGTGTTTTTTTTTTTTTTTGTCACACGCTTTAACGAAAGTGCTTTTTCAATAAAAGCGCTTTTGTTAAAGTGTGTTCGGGTTTTATGGATTCGGACATTTGCTCAGTCGAGCAAACGTCCTAGATATATATATATATATATATATATATATATATATATATCTCAAGGAAAAGCGCAAAATAAACAATTTATTGGTGACGCAAAGTTTTCTAGAGAATTGGGAGAGAAGGCAAAATGACTAAGAACACCACTAAAAAGAGGAAATAAACACATTTTGGATCTATGAAGATCCTGTGAAACATAACAAAGATGCTAAATGGACAGAAGAAGTAAAAGAAAGAATAATAACTTCAAATGTACAGGATATGCAATGGGATGAAGTAACGGCCAGAGAAATTGAAACAAAATTAAGAAAAACTCCTAAATGGAACACCCCAGGTCCAGATGCAGTACCTAACTTCTAAGTGTATTAACATCTTTACATGAAGATTTAGCCATGAATAAGAACTATTTATATGCACACCCTGAACAGATGCCGACCTGGATAACAACAAGAAAAAATGATAGTTCTCCTTAAGAGTGAACCTACAAGATATCCTAAAAGCTATAGCCAATAACTTGGCTTCTGACAGTGTATAAACTAGACACTAGAACTGATGTCAACAAAGTTTATAGTTATTAAAAAGAAAACTCAGCCATGTCAAGAGAACAAACAGGTAACAAAGGAAAGTCATATGGAACAAAAGATCATTTGTCGTTAAAGTCATAATGGAGAATTGAAAAAAGGGAAAGAATCTAAGTATGGCATGGATAGACTACAAAAAAGTATTTGACAGTATCCCATGTTCTCAGATAAAAGAGTACTTACAATTGTATAAGATACTCCCTATACTGATTGATCACATTGCAGTGACCATGAAACAGTGGTAAACCACTTTGCAGTTTAACCATGTTAAAGGACAGATTATTATTCCAGAGATAAAAATTCAAAGGGGAAAATTCCAGGGTGACTCTTTATTATGCTTTTCTTTTGTATTGTCCTTAACCCATTAAGCTGTCCACTTAACAGAGTAGGTCATGCCAAAAGTTTGGCTCCCAGGAAACAACAGACATATAAAGACCTCAGCTTCTTGTTGTGAGTGATTCAAAACTGAATAGTTTATCAGATGAGGAATAGAAAGCACAACTGCAAGTGGTCAAAGCCTTCTCAGATGATATAAGAATGCCATTTGGTCTTAATAAATGTGCAAAAACAACCCTCAAAGCAGGAAAGCTGCAGCATCAGTAAAATATCAATCAAGGACAGCAATGTGATATTAAATAATTTAAGCAGTAAGGAATATATAACTATTTGAGAACTGATGAAGCATCGACAGTAAAACATGAATAAATGTGAATAAAACTTACTAAGGAATATTTTAGGGGACTAAAATTAATAGTGAAAACTACCATGACATCTAATAACAAAGTCAATTCCATAAATCAGTTTGTTCATTTATGTACTAGCTTACAGTTTCTGGATGATTATAACTGGCTGCAAAAGGTATTGGATCAGCTGGACAGGAGAACAAGAAAAAATGCTTCATGTTTATCAAATGATTTATAAAAATCTGTACACCAAGATTATATATTCCCCATTCTGAAGGCGGTATGGGCCTCCTCGAAAATGGTCACATGTATAGATCTGTAATCATAGGACTGCATACATATCTACTGACTTCACAAGATCCAAACATAGTGAAAGTTTTAAAACATGAGGGGATCAAGTCTAATATGACTTCCCTGGAAGGATAAGTCTAAGATGACTTTCCTGCTTAATTATGTGTAAGCATATTGGTGTCAAGTTGGAATGGAAATCAAACCAGAAGTAGATAAAAATCAGGCAGCAACTAAATGTGCCAAAAAAACAAAAGAAAGAATAGTTGCAAGTACAGAAAACTCCTGGAACAACCTAATGTCAATCAGGATCTAACTCAGGAATGGTTAAAGAAATGTGAATTTAAACCCAACGATAAAAGGTTAATGTTGGCAGCCCAGGATAGTGGACTATGTACAAGTCGGTTTAGAAAGTCCATTGAACATTTCAGAGAAACAGACATGAAGGTTTTATAAAACAAAATTGGAAACGGTTACACATCTTCTTGCCGAGTGTGATACAGTAATGGCAGAAGGCCTTTATCCTGAAAGGCATACTAATGTGACAAGACTGTTGCATTGGGGATTATTCAAATATTATAAGACTGAAGTATCTGAGAGGCATTGTAAACATGAGCCTTAAAGCATTAAAGAAAATGATTAAATTTATATCACGAGATCTCCTATTACCAACAATTCAAAAAATAGATGCAAGAAAGCCAAATATAATAGTCCATGAAGAAAGTCAAAAACAGCATGCATCATTGAAATTGCTAACCCCAGGGATTATAGCATTTTACACAGATAGAGACGCAAAGTCATAAAATACCAGGATTTTCAGGCAGAAATGAGGGCAACGTGGAAGAAGGATCCCAAGACAGTTCCAATAGTAGTAGGAGCAATGGGTCTCACAAAAATAATTTTCAGTCATATTTAGATATGTTACTGATACATGTAACTCCATATGAATTGCAGAAGGACTCAGTTCTGGGCAAATTACTGGTACTGCAAAGAGCACTTCTGGCTAACATCAAAGATCTAACAATACTAATTTCATGAACTTTAATCATTCTTTGACTTAAGAAAGGGGTCCATTCCTGTCGTGATATTAGAAACCCAAAAGACTTGGAGAAATTGTTTTGGGAATCCTATTTTCTCATTATGTAACCAAAGTATCTGAGTTTATGTTTTGCCATCAAACTTTTTAATATACTGTCTGGAGTTAATTCCTTAAATACTGACTGATTTGGTCTTATTGCAATCTGAAGTTTTATCATTTTTTTTTCTAACACCACTGTTAAAAAATAATTTCCCACCATACAGCCTTACTTATAGTCCATCACTCATGACCATATATTATATCTGGGAAAACATAGCTTTAATTATAAAAAAACTATGATTGGAATGGGATTTTTTTAACTTTAATATCTTATCCAGTTTGGTCATCACTTTCCATTCAATCAAAAATTATCTTTTAATTTCATAGTTGCTGTCATGATCTGTTGACCTCTTGTGCCCAGAAAAAATAAAATCTGTCACTCTCTGCACTTCTTCTTATCTATTTGCAAAGAATCAAAAGATTAAAATAGATAACTTTAGTTGTACTTTAATGTAGAGCAGCAAACCAGCTTATGCACATTTTATTTTAACCTTATTCAATTGACTGCTCAACTTCAGCTCACTTTAAGCCATCAAAGTGTTATCATTTGTATATATATCAGATAATACTTTCCTGGCCATTTTGATTTGGGCATTTGGTTCACCTATCCACGCATTTTGCAAGTTATATTAGGTATAAATTAAATGAGAAGGGTGACAATATACTGCCTGAACATGTACCTTCCAAATCTAGAAGCAATCAGTTATTCTGTATTCATTTCTATCTGTTGTTTCTTGGTATGCTGACAGATTTCTCAAGAGGTAAGTAAAGTGAAACAGCACACCCACTTCTCCATGTAGTTGGCTTATGTATTGAATGGTGCTGTTTCTTCATCTCAACTCATCAGCAGGAGGTTGAGGAGGGAAAAAAAATGTCTACAATTTGGCTGGCACTCCTTAAACTTAGAGGCAAGCCAGGACCCATTTCAACCATGCCTGCCTTCCTGCTCCCTTCAGTTAGAAGTTGGGGAGTAAAAAAAATGGCTACTTCTGCTTTTAAAGCAGCTTGTTACAACTTATACTAGCTACACAGTGCTAAAGTGTTTCATTACTGCAGCAAAGAAGTATCAAAACTCATTTCTGTGCGGGTATTCAGAAATGCTGGTACAGAAATGGATATTGACACTATCACACTGATTAATCAGCATCTTACAACTTTATACACTAATATGTTGCTCCTGGAATGATTACCTCATTAGCCATACTCAAGTAATGATGCTGCTAACAAGTTACCAGAGCTTGTTATACAGTAAAGTCTCACTTAACCAACAACCGGGGGGATTGGTAGATGCCAATTAAGTGTATGTGCTGGTTGCTTGAGATATGCTTTGCAATTTTTGATTGGCTCATATACTGGCATGTGAGCCAAAAAGAAATTGCAAAGTGGAGCCACTTCTATTCAATGCAGAACTGTTCCGCATTGAGAAGTGTCTCCACTTTGCAATGTTTAATTGGCTCGTAAGCAGGCAGTTTGAGAGGTTTTTGCTCTTTTAGTATATTTCTAGTGAGTACCTCCACTTCTGTGGGTTTATGTGTTGTGTGCTTGGTATGTATGGGAGGCAGAGTGTGGCTGTTGACAACCAGCTTGGTATTTGGTTTGTTATTACGTAAGAGAGAGAGAGAGAGCACTGATTCCAGATTCATAGTACAGACACATCTCTCACATATTGTATTTGCATGTTTTAGGAGTAGTAGGTTGTCTGTATACATGAGGCAATTGCTATATTGCATCAGGTTGCCCATGCCAATCAGACTGGCTGGAGAAATGGAGGTAAAGTGACCTTCCATTATGCCAGGTGTATTCTGTAGTAAGTGGTGGAGGGTGGGCTAGATGGACTAAGTTCTGTTAAAGAACTAGTAAAATCAGTTAATCTATGGAGGTTTAGAGGTAGAAACCTGTGCCAGCAGCTCAAAAATTGCAGCTGGGCTGCTATCTGGCTTGTGCACTGAGAAGCAGTTATCTAGGAAAATTTGACTGTTATCTGTTAAATTTATGTTTCTCTCCATTACAAATTCATATTGAATATTGTTCAGTTCAGATCTAATTGTCCTGTTTTCTTTAATTTGATTTTAAACTCGAGAAGCTGATCATCTTAGCCAAAGCTCAAGGACTTGGTTTTCCTGCCTTCATAGTGCACTTTCACCTTAGACTGCAAAGTATGTATTATTTTGGTATTGACCATCAGGTGATAACCATGCATAATGAGATCTCTTGTTGATACCCATGCGTAACGACATCTGTTATGATACTGAAACTGGAGCTCACTAGGGCCACTGTATTATCTTGGCAGAGTTCTAGTTGTATATATCCCACTTTAAGTCTTACACAAAGGTTAAACTTGCTCTTTATTTCAGACTTCTTGACTGCCTGACTTACCACTCGAATGTCCTGTGACAGATCTAATATAATTTTGGAAGATACTTCAGATTCTCATAAAAGAAGTAAATTTCCTCCTCTTTTACATATGTACTTGGAGCATAAAGCTGTATCACTGTAATGTTGAAAGGCTTGCCATTCTGTTGTAGTACTTCTCAAAAGGCATTCTGTGATACATGATATATGTTCATACAGCTTTACTAGCTCCACATATAGAGAATTATAACTGGGTATCTGATCGTAACCACATTGTTATGTGCTCGAGACATGGACGCCAAGAAATTCAACTTTCTAATGAAGCTCAAGAGGTGAATCCAGGCATTCATGTCAACAACACTTAATAAAACTCTTCTTTGTAGTGCATGGAGCTTTATCTACTCCATGCACTACCTGTTACAAGAAAGAAAGAAAGAAAGAAAAAGAGAAAAGTAAGAAAGAAAAAGGAAAGAAAGAAAAAGAAAGAGAAAAAAGAAAAAAAGAAAGAAAGAAACAAAAAGAAAGAAAGAAAGAAAGTAAGAGAAAAATAAAGTGTAAGAATGTGAAGTGCTTTATTGGTTTTAAAAGCCAGTAAAGTAATCTGAGTAGTCAGACAGCAGCATAGCTCTATACTTCTTTGATAAAGAATTAAGGACAAGTTCAAAACTAATGGTGGATTGTGGAGAAAGGCCCAAAACAGGAACCGTTTTTAAATATTGCTTTAATGCACTTAAAAAGGTTAATAGAACAACAAGTTTGGTATCAGCATGCATTGTTTGAACAATAACAAGAATGGAACTCTAATGCCTGTCCATTATTGGCTGATTGTAATCCTCAGTGATTTAACAGGAAATAAAAACATTTAGGAGGAACAGGGCAAAAATATGCAGAACGTGAAACAGCTTTTAAAAGCTGTTAGACACTTTGTTCTGCCACACTTTCTTAGTGTGGCAGAGTAAAGTTATAGCTGTTTTGCCTTCAGCTGCTGTTTTTTTTTGCTTGTCAGCACTATAAGATTTATTTGTTTATTTATTTATTTATTGACATTTGATTACTGGAAAAAGCCTTACTTTGTAGGAGTCAATTTTCAGTTGAGACCTGGGAAGAAAGTGTGTCCCTAGCATGAGACCTGATCTTAATAGTGTATATGTTGTCTTTAACAAGATTTTGTTAAGCACCCCTAAACATTGTTAAGATTGGGTCTTCTACTATGAAATATGTTAACAAGCTTATATTTGTCATAATTTTGTAGCATAATCAAGGGGTTCCATATACTGCAAAACATTTACTTTGTTATAGCAAATTCCTATGAACCAATCTGAGCAAGGACAAAAGAAAAAAAATGATTTACTTTTTCATGAACATAATGAATCTACACTTCTCCACCTGAATCATTTCTCTATTTTTGAAAATGGAGACTGACACATCAGTCTTGAGGGGCACTGTCCCTCCTGTGCAACACTGAAAGAAGCAATAGCTATGATACCTTAACAATGACTTCAGCTTGGTTGGCCAGATCTGATTAACTTTAACAACTGTGCCATCTTGGACTTTTTTAAATGTTGCAGTGTCCTCTTTTACAGAAATGAATCCAAGTCAACCTATTGCTTTTGATACTGCCTTCTAAAAGGAGGTCGCAGGTGTTTCACAAAGATTTCATTCCACCTTCTAAAAAAAAAAAAAAAGTTTATCAAAGTCCTGATAAACATCAGTATTTCTTCTGAGAACAGCCTAGAGAAATGTTTCTGCCACCTTCTAAGCCGGCAGATGGCTTGCCAGAACCTCTGATAAACCAACAAAAAGTAATTCTCTATGGCTTCCCTACAGTGCTGCCATATTACAGTATTCACCTCATTCACCGCAGAAGCTGTGCATTTTGGCCTGTTGGCACTTATCAATCATCTCTAGATAACCCCTTGCTAGCACTTCATGGAAGATCTCCTTCTTTAACTTAACAGCATCCCTCAGTGGTGGTATCTGTCATCAGTTCCTTGAGTTACAGTTCAGAAAAAAATCAATTAACTGTGGTCATCACCCCTTCCCTCTATCTCAAAAACTGAACAATTTCCAAATCCCACACAACTGTCCCCCCAGTATACATATGCCAGAAACATTTCAAAATATAGCAGATAGACTCATTGAACTCAAAAGCATTAATGATAATTTCACCACAGGTTTGAATCTCTCAGGTGTGCCTTGCCACTGCCCCAGCTGTCTGCCCCAAGTCACTACCAAGATGTGATCAGTTAACATGCCAACAGCGCACGTCATTCCAGAGGAAGTACAGATTTTGTAGTGTTACATAATAACAATCAGTCCCACAGTCTCCAAGAAATCTGAGCAATCCAAATATGTGTTATACGCAAATGCACAAAGCACATCACATTATTTTCTGCATCTTTGAGTTGCATTGACATGATCTTATTATCTACTGGCAAAACCTTCAGCTGTACAGCACTAGGCAGGGGCTTTGTGGGGGCCATTTCAGAGAGGGACAGAGACTATCCCTCATTCAGACATCTAGTTCTAGAACCAGTCATGTGTATATGGATGTAAGCCCAGCTTACATCTGACACTTTTTAAACTTTAACCTGAACTGTGATTTCTTTCCCACCAGTGAGGTGGCATTATACTTTTATACAAATGTTTTTCATTGCCAGGGTCTACTTGATCAACAGTCTTCCCAGTGCTGCTTACCAATTGAATGGCATTGTACCTGACTGCCACCTTTATTCTTGGTCTGATGAGCTCACATAGCATGGATCCCTTAGCCACTTGGGCACTCAGCCAGCAAAGATCATCCCAACAGCTAGCTCCAGAGTTGGTTTCTGGTAACCCCTGTTTAGAGTGAAGTTTTATTGTTTATTGAAAGAACATCAATGAAGATAATTTTATGGATTTTTTTATTGGCTCTTTCCTTAAGACCAGTTTGGCAAATGCGCTTAACTGGGAGCAACATAAATATAGGGGTCTTGGGGACATGCAACCCCCTTCGCCATGCTGAGAACATGATTCCAAAATTTGCAGGCAGAAATTGTTATGAAATTCATTTTTATCACTATATTTCACTCAGCTACAGTATGAGTCAGTTTGTTAATTATAGCCAACAAAATAATGACTAGCACGCCAACCCAATGTTTCCTACATTGATATGATAGTGAACAATGTTATGCTACAGCGTGCTATCCCATATACCCATCTATCTGTGATTTTTATTATTATTTTTATTGATTTGTTAAACAGGCAAGTCACTGGACAAAAGTGACCCTTTTCAGAGGTGACTCAGGGCACTGTTTGCTTAAGTCATTTGCTCTGAGTTGCACTGTAAGCAAATGAAGGTGGAAGGAGTCAAACCTTGTATTCTTGACTACAGAAAACCACTTGTTAACAACGCAGAGCCGTAATTCTCTGTGCTAGCTGCCAGAATTATGTTATACCATCTGTCATATCCTAAAGCTTATCCTTTTTATCCATAGCAATGACAGAGAGGAGATCTTGGCAACTGGGTATGGTGATATTCTTATAGCGGGCAGAGACTTCTATCTTTTTCTTAAGCCCTTATACAGAATACATGTTTATTGTTTCCACATGCTCATTCTCAGGTACAAACGGTGATCTTGTACTTAATAATTTTCCTTTGCCTGAATAAGAACTCTTGAATTCTAAAAGATGCTATAGCCAGGTAAAAGAAAAATCATGTTCTTCCAAGGTGTGCATGGCCTTTGCCCGGGCTGATAATATTATTCTCAGTACTTGGCCCTCTTTCCTCCACCATAGCACCTCTTACATCCAGTGTGGTAATTAAGCTTGGATCACATGCATCATAAGAAGGGTATATCCTTCTGTTCTGTCCATTTCTTAAGAGCAGTGTAGTATAATTTCGGTTACATGAACAAAATACCATCAATACATTCTAAAATGGACCACTAGAGAATATAAGGTGTCATTAACAGAATTTTTTAAGAAATACAGAATATGGCATATAAAAATACATTAAGGTTATGGATAAATTGCTAAATGATAAATTTAGCTTGTAACAATATTTTTTATCCTGCAAACAGTACAATTCCCTAAACTTTTATTGTCCTTCTATGTAACATTAAGGAGATGACTTTGCAGATGACTTTACCTCACTTGGTTCCATGTTACCTTTGCATGCTGGATTTGTGTCTATCAAGTCTTTTATATTTATGAATAAATAAAACTGAAGAATGTTTACAAAGAAAGAGAGCAAGTAGTTTAAACAGTAACTCTGCTGCTTCTCATGCATAATGTTCACTGCTTAGTAAAAGGTGTTAGTGAAGTTACAAATGCATTATGATTCCAAGTCCAGTGCAGTATAAAGCTGCACTTTATTTAGGGATGTTTTCTTTTGTATCCCTGATTAAGGTATCAGGGTTTGGGGCCCATAACTTATGATGCCAAATCCAAAGGTCTGAGCAGACAAAAGAAGATACTTGACATCATTCAAGTTCTATTTTAAGAGGTTCTAATATAACCATGCCCTCTCTATGTATTCACACACACAATATGTGCATATAGATACATGCACACACACACATATATGTATATATATATATATATATATATATATATATATATATATATATGTATATATATATATATATATATATATATATATACACATATATGTATATATATATATATATATATATATATATATATATATATATATATGTATATATATATATATATATATATATATATATATATATATATATAATATGTGTCCATTGCTCAGGATTTTGGCATAAATGTTGTTTAGAGACCACACAATAATTTCAAATATAATTTAGCATATATTGTTCACCAAATGTGCCCCATTTCATACCCAGTTCACTTTCAGAGTGGAATAATTAGAAGAGACTTGTAAGCCCCGACTCACTTATGTTTTCTTCTTATTGTTCACTACTGCATGTACCTCATTTTGCTTTATTTAATGCTTTCTGTATTTGTGCATGTGTACTTCTTTTGCCATTTCTTCCTGCTGCCCTCTCTACAGTTCTTACCTGGAAAGTAGCCAGCACTTAGTATGACTTTCCTGGTTACCAGTGCTTATTAGAAATAATTAAATCAAATACTGGAATTAAACTCTTCACAGTCAACAGGAGCACAGCAGCAATGGGAAAGCCTGCATGTTCAATATTTTTTAAGCTGTTGGAACCTTTTTGTGTGGTGGTATGCCCACGTCTTGCACTCACTACAGAAGGTCTCTAAATCAGTTCAAAGCATTCACAATATGCAGAGACAGTAACTCAGTTATTAGCAGAACTAAGGACACTAGCTAATTACTGTGATTTGTTTCTGATTGCATTTAGGAGGCAATTAATGGCAGTGTGGTTTCCGACTAGATGAATGAAAGAAGCTAGTTCTGACTTCCAACAGTGCTAGACCTATCACACTATAAAAAGATGCCTTTGTAGTGACAGAGTAGGCCAAAGTTGACAAATATGTAAAATATAAATGCAAAGACACATCATACAAGTAGCAGCCTGTCAAATAAATGTTTCTTCTGAATGTCTTTGTGAGTTGAATGCTCCTTTCATAAATTATTATATTACTAAGTGTACTGGAAAAAGCTGTAGGCCTGGAGTGAACGGAAGAATGAAAGAGCAATATATATGTATATGTATATATATATATATCAATGGAGAGAGAGATGGTCTGTATAGATGGTAGCATTTTATAATGCTCTGTGAAGGCAGAATGCATTTGACACAGATAAGACATTATTGTCTTTGATGTGACAGACGTGATATATTTCAGTGTTATTTATGATGTGCTAAACTGACAGAAGCCAGCTTATCTCACATGTGTCTCACAGGGCACAATATGACTGAACAAACTTAACAGAGTGGACAAGATGCAGAAGACGACATTATTATAGTGAGCGTTCAATAAAGTTGTGTGGTAAGTCCATATGACAGTCAACTGTGATGTCAAGTTTGGGACTCCATGAGCTCAGATATACATCTACATCTATATATATAGTACTAACCTTATCCAAACAATAAGAAATAAAAGGGAATGCATCAGACACATTTTGACACATGGTCAAGGGCATAATAATGAGCAGATGGCCTTGTGCCTTCATTTGCTGACCATGCATCAGAAGTGCCTGATACCCACTCCCACAACTTAATTCATGTACAACATCAATTACATTTATTAACTATAAAATGTCAACACATGTTCTATATACATATATGTGTTGACATGTGTTGACAACACATATTCTGTATACAGACATGTTTATTAGAAATAAGTTGCTGTTCTTTTTTCGGCTTTTCCCGGTTAGGGGTCGTCACAGCGGAACTCTGGTCCGCTAATGATTGGCAGTAGATTTTTACAGTGCCGAGGTGCCAGCTCGACGCCCAACCTTCAACGAATGCACGCCCATTTACACATGTCTTTCGAATGCCACTCAACCGCGGGGAGGACATGCAGACTTCACACAGAAGGTGCTCCAGCCGAGAATTGGATTAGAAATAAGTATATGCTAATTTTTGGTAAAACTGCTCTCTCACCAGAGTTAGGATGACATCCTTGTACATGACATTGCAAGTTAAAGAGAAGAAGCTGTGTATGCATGTATGTTGTTATGTGTGTGCGTGTGTGTGTGTGTGTGTGTGTGTGTGTGTGTGTGTGTGTGTGTGTGTGTGTGTGTGTGTGTTTGTGTGTGAGTGTGTAGGACTGACCGATTTCATAAGAATACCCCCTTTTGCCACCGACTGTATTGCTACTGGCTCACAGATAGGATGTGCAGATAATTATAATAGGGGAAGTTGCCTGCATAAACAGACCAGTCACCAGTGGAGTCCCTAGGGTACTCTGCTGGGATGTCTCCTGTTTGACATCTACTTTTCTGAAGTAAAAGCTAATATTAAAGAGCTCTGGCTAAGTTTTCAGATGATTGCAAGCTGGGGGTAGTCATTGAGCCTAAAAATGACTTAGCCATACTGCAGGAAGGTTTGTCTCAAATAAATAACTGGTGTCAAAATCATGGTCTGAAACTAAATGCCAAAAATTGCATTATTAATTATTTTGGGAATTTGTCTACCCCAGGGACCTACCACATTGACAATATGTTCCTAAGAGTTGACCCAGTTGTACAGAATGTAGGAAATTATGTGGACAGTGATCTATTTTCTGACCAACATTTGTCTATTATTGTAAGAAAGTCCTGCTATATTGCTCAGCTTTTAAACAAAGGGATTGTGTCTAGATCTAGGGATGTCATTTCCCCACTTTACTGAAACCTCATTAGGTCAGTCATTGAATGTAATGACCACTTGGGGTTGGGAGGGTGGCCCAATGGTTAAGGTGTTTGCCTTGCAAACACAAGGTGCAGGGTTTGAGTCTCACAATGGATAATTGGCTAGCCTTAAAATGGCTTGCAAGGGCAGTTAGCTTAGTATGAACCTATGACATGTATCTGTGCCAACACATGCTACAGGTGGAATTCCCACAGAGTTACCTTACTAAAAGGATCCAGGGCCTAAGTCACATGTTTTACATGGACTAAATTAAACCCCTGTTACCATATTCGGTGTTCTATATACTGCTAAGATGTGACCTATGTCTGGTATACAAGGCATACCGCAACCCATTACTGACAGATATACACATGTGCATATAAGCAAGTCAAATGGCATCTGTATCACTTGATCTAGGGATTTAAAACTCTTCTGCAATATCAACAGAATGGTTCGGAGAGACAGGTATATGTCAAACGGGATACCACTCCTGTGGAGCAGACTTCCCAGTAGGGCTTTATTGTGTATTGGAACTGGGGTTGGGAGGGCTATTCAGTGAGAGTTCAAGCATTTGCTTTTTCAAGCAATTGACAGAGATGAGGAGTATCATGACCTACTAGCATGCAGGCACCTGTAGTAGACCCCATTAAAACAATGTTGTAAATTCTTCCTGTGGGAAGCACTGTCCTGCTACAACCTGTAGTAGACCCTATTAAAACAATGCTGTAAATTCTTCCCGTGAGAAGCACTGTCCTGCTACAACCTGTAGTAGACCCCATTAAAACAATGCTGTAAATTCTTCTTGTGGGAAACACTGTCCTGCTACAACCTCTAGTAGACCCCATTAAAACAATGCTGTACATTCCTCCTGTGGGAAACACTGTCCTGCTACAACCTGTAGTAGGACCCCTTTAAAACAATTCTGTAAATTCTTCCTGTGTGAAACACTATCCTACTACAACCTGTAGTAGACCCCATTAAAACAATGCTGTAAATTCTTCCTGTGGGAAGCACTGTCCTGCTACAACCTGTAGTAGGACCCCTTTAAAACTATTCTGTAAATTCTTCCTGTGGGAAGCACTGTCCTGCTACAACCTGTAATAGGACCCCTTTAAAACTATTCTGTAAATTCTTCCTGTGGGAAACACTATCCTGCTACAACCTGTAGTAGGACCCCTTTAAAACAATGCTGTAAATTCTTCCTGTGGGAAGCACTGCCCTGCTACAACCTGTAGTAGGACCCCTTTAAAACTATTCTGTAAATTCTCCCTGTGGTCAACACTGTCCTGCTACAAATGCAATCAGGTTTGATGCAGCCCGTCTTGTCAGTAACTTTCTTACCCACAATATCACTTTAACATCACTTTCTTTTATTCAACCTAAAATATATCTTTTATAATATATATCCTGTTATAGATTCTGCTCTACTATTTCTCCATCCTTCACTATCTTTTTACTTAACATACTTTCCACTCCTAGTTGATACTGTTTCTTTGTACTTCCCCTCTACTGTCCTTGTTTCTTATCCATACCATCCCTAACCTAATCCTTTTATACCTATGTAGTCTCTCCTGTTTATCCTCCCTTTTCCTTTTATTATTTCATCTTGTTTTTCAAATTCCTAGGTATCATAATGATATTGCTATAAAATACTAGACGGCAGTATTTAAATTGTACTGTTTTGATTGTGCACAATCATTTGTTCATATATTACACTATCATTGTTTACAATTCAAGTACTTCTGAAAATGGACAGTGCACAGCAGGGCTAATCTGGTCAACAAAATGTAAATCCATACATATATATATATATATATATATAAATATATATATATATATATATATATATATATATATATATATATATATATATATATATATATATATATATATATATATACATGCATGCATATAATTAAGTACAACAGCAAAAATCTTCACATACCAGCCACACTGCATGGTTTCCTCCATCATCACTGACTGTATTGCATAGGGAGGAGTGCAGTGCAATGCATTGTAATAAATGCCAGCACTCCAGCCCCGTTATAGATTGGTCAGAGAATTTCTAGGCTTATCTCATTACCCAGAGGATAGTTGTAAATGACACTACTCAGTACTGAGATAAACTAAATGGTGTTTTGCACAACCCATAGGAACATTGTCAAAAGGCAATAGACACAGCAGAGACAATGGTTACAATCACCTAGACGTAATTCAGTGCCTAAGAAAACCTTGTAGTCCTCAGTTGTGATGTTTTAACTCTCAGCTATGAAGGGGTTTTGTTCAGGCCTGTAGATATTTTCTGTCTTTGTGAATAATGAGCAGTGTAGTACTGACAAATATCTTGGAATGCATCTTTGTGGTAAGCAGTTCTCATACCCTTTTCTTGGTAAACAACTGGGGAATGTTTGAGATAAATCTTTGCCTGGAAAGTTTCCCAAACTATCCTTCAGCCTGAAATTAATAACTGTATTTAGGTGTGAGGACTCTTTCCTATAGCTTTTGCGCTACTTTGTTGATGTTTGATGTCCCAGAGTGAGTAGGATTTGACATGGTCTCTGGTACCAGGGTCTGCTTCTCAGGTCCTCTGCTTCAGCCAGTTGTTTCAGGTGTGTTGGGATTTGTTCTCATGGATAAGCGTGTTCACCCTTAAGAGACATTGCCTGATACCATCACCAGACTCAGTGCAAAACATTCTTGTTTATACACTACCTGTGTAGCCACAGCCATATGCAAATCAATCTACCTATCTGGCACCAGCTGGGCACTTAAAGCACTCTTTATTATTTATTTATTTTTTTTGCTATCACCTTTCACTTGCCAACACCTGACTGAGCTACATTAGACAGACCATTCATTCCAATGCTATGGTGAGAACCCTATGGCCTATTCAATGACTCACTGTAGTGAAAGCCCCAATATTCCATTTATTTCCCTGCTGTGGTGAGTGCCTTAGGGCCCACCCCCCCCCCCCACTGTGGTGAGTACCTTATGATTCATTCATTCTCATGCTGTGATGAGATCCTTAGGGTGTTGTGGTGAGAGATTCAGGACTCATTTATTCCTCTGATATGGTGAAACTCCCAGTGCCCATTCATTCCCCTGCTGTGGTGGAAACTCTCCTGCCCACTTATTTCTTAGCAGAAGTGCAAGCCAGTCAGACCATAGATTGCCCTTCAGAGGTGAGTTAGGAGCCAGAAGGCTATCATTCAGATGGGATTTCCCTCCATTCCCACCTAATATCTCTTTGTTGTGTCTGGTAATTATTGCTTAAGCTGCTGCCTAGGAGGCTTTTTGCATACTTCCATATGTACCCTCGAGCATCTCCTGGCTCAAGTTTGTCCAAGTCACATTTACTCAACAGTTGTACTGTGACTCAATAGCTATACTAGGAATCCTTCACCACTTCTGATAGTGTAAGTGGTGCAGTGAGTCACACTGTCTCTATTCCCACAAGATGGGTGAGCTGGTAGTTGCTCATTCCCAACCTGCTCTGCCTCAGTCCTTACAGTTGTCAAGCTGATATCTGTGTCATTGGGTCATAGTCAGGGCTTTATAGCCTCTACACTATAGATCGAGGGTCTCTTGCTGCAGTGTTGACCCACGTACATTGATCATGCACAAGCATCCCTACAATGGAGTAGAGGTGCGTGGTTTACCTGATTCTTCACTTCCTAAGAGGAATCAGAGAATATATATTGTATTACCTCTGAATAATGAAACCTCCCTTGTGAAAAGCTCATTGCTAGATTACATTTCCTTTGTCAGAATGGAAAGGCTTGTGGCCTTACCTCCTCACCCCAAAATAACTGAATGAGTATCACAGTCCCATACTGGGTCTGTTTAAGGATTACATATCTGCAGCCAAGACATATACAGATACTGCTCTCTCAGCTGCTAAGATGGTAGACACCTACTATAACCAAGTGAAAGGGGCACAGGAAAATAATTTTCTTGGGTGGCGAAAGCCAGGGTACATTTTTTGGCTAGGCTTACATAGGCCCTATGGCCAATAGCCTAGTACCTACCTATGAACCTATGAACCTATGAACCACCTTAAAAATTGGAGTAGATCTTGAACAGGCATTCTAGAATGGACTCTTAATTGTTCTATGTTATCAGGTAAAGATCCTAGAAACCACAACAACTCACTATTTTCATGTCTGGCAACTAGTCTAATGCAGTGGCTACAATTATGAAGAGGGTGCTCAAGTACTTTAGGGATTAAACCCCTCAAATAATAATCCCCACTGTCTCATTTGCAGTTTTTCCTATTGTATTCGCCCCCAGAATGAGCTTCCAACCTTGCATCTGTGCTAAGATTCTGTCTATGTTTTCTGGGGTGGGCTACCATATGATGTCTGCTTCACTGGCTGGACTGATGCTGCACTGAAGATGTACATCTCAATAATGTGCCCCTTTATTGGGTGAAATTGAAAGGGTCTCCTTTCTTAAGGAGGAGCTGTGTTGGGTCACTCATGGGGAGGTTGTTCTGGGTAGCATTTAAAGGATCTTGTCAATGACCACTGACAGAAGTAGAGGTCAGCAGTCGTCCATGCTTTCTTTTCAGATTCACTTCTCCTTTTCGTTCTTGGCCATTCTTCCCAAAAAAGGAAGGCCTTCATGTATGAATTTGTTTACCCTTTCTCAGTGGAGTTGGCCAAGTCACCCCAAATGGCTACCCCTTCCAGACAAACAAAAAAAGTCTTATAGTCAATGGTTGTCTGGAATGACAGTAGCTTGATTTTGCCTGGGAACCTTTATTTCTCTGATTCTTCCTGATTTACCCTTTACCAATGACCATCTAGTGCTCACACTCTGGACCATTCAGGGACAGCATTGCTTTTCTATTGGAAAGAGAGCACTTTTTTATTTTTCTTTGTTAACTATGTAAGCCAAATTGACACATGTTCCTTTTCAGAGGTAACAAAAGGGCATTTTCTGATTAAGTGACTTGCGAAGTGCCACACAGCAGAAAGAATAAGGCTGAAGCAACACAACCCTGGATTACTGGAAGTGGCTCACCACAGGTCATAGCCTTAATCCTCTGTGCTTACTGCCAGACTGGGTTTCAGGAGACAAATGAATCATCCTTTATTCACAGCCACAGATTGGTGCTTGGCTATTGGATCATGTCTTAAGAAAGTTGTTTTCCTCAGTATTAACTGCTGAAGAACTTTTTAAGCTTTTTTTTATTATTTATAGCACTGTTGGACCAAGATCTTTTCAGATAAATAATGAATGGGAACAGAGACATGGGAATCATTGCTTTATTATAAAAATTTTTCTTATGTCTTACATATGATGCCTTTGGTTTTGATCACTGACATACATTGATTATTTTGCTTTACATGAGAACACTGAGCACAGTTAAAGCTTAATGATTTTATACCCTTGGTATTTTTGAAAATGGCTAAACTTAGTGAAATCAAGAAGTGTGACAATATCTTTTTGACAAATGTGTTACTTGTAGTGGTTTAAGAAATATAGACTTTTCTGAAATACTTTCTACATGCAGGACTCTTTGTTGCATGCACCACATACTGTGATCTGTAATATGTACCACTACATAGGTAAGTTTGCACAAGTACATACAGCCAACCTGCACTATGTGTGTGCCTTGGAGTGTCCTGTACACATTGATTGGAAGTGGTGCTCACCTCAATATAGCCACATGTTTGTGTGAGCCTGTTAGAGCATTTTGCAAAATGTTATGGAAACATGGGATGTATCTAATGAACACAGAGAGTAGTATACCCTTCAACTGTCACTGGTCGGAAAGATGCGGATGCATTCACTGTTGTACAACCAATACCGACATGTTTGGGATGTACATCCCAGACTGGCACTAGTATACTGAATGTGGCAGTCATCCCAGCTATCATTGTGTGCAATGGCACCCTGGTCATGTCACTACAATACTGTAGAACTGTAGCAGCCACACAGGATCTTAGGTATACCAATACACATTGTAGAGAACATGTCCTATGGAGTCTATGTCAGGACCGTACATGTGTAGTCTGTCTCTGAAATGCTTTGGAGAGGATGTGAATGGCTGCATACAGGGAGGTGTCAGTTCCCACTGTGTGCTTCCCATGTATCCATGACAGGAGTAACATGTGTCACCTGTGCAACACACCAACAACATAAGTGTGGTATACATAGTGATAGTACATGCTGGTGAGACAGGTATGTAACACCGGCAGTACACCCTACATGAAACAGGCCCCCCCATACATGTCACGCACACATCTGCTTTAACACACACCATGTGCAGGTTACACATTGGGATGCAGAACACAACAGTCATAACTGTTGCTGGGCAACTGTTGGTAATGGACAGAGGATATATGTAGATGCGTCATCTCCATCAAAACCCCGGTGGCACTTATGAAGGGTAGCAGACCTTCTCATGGATTAGGGATGCATGAGTATGCTGAATGCCAACATTGTCCTTGTTAGCCTGTTATACACATATGAACTTATGGAGCCATGCAGTTATAGTGCTATACCTTGCTGATGACATATGTCTGCTGTGCTGACATGCCATCCTGTGCTGCTTTATTTCTGCTATGTATCCATAGGTAATCCCAACAGACTCCAGTAACAGAAACATAAACAGGCCCGTGACACACCTGCCATTGTGGAACTATACAGCCAAGTCAACAGCATATAACTTAAGGACCACATATGGTACACATATTTATGTGGCATACTCATGACAAATGCCAGCATAGAGTATCTCTTGTTTACCACTACAAGTGGCATGGTGAACCAACACTGCATTACACAAGTATATGTTAAGTAATATAGTCACCCTATGCATCAGACCCATAGCTTAATTTCCCTGCATCGATGTCAAGGATGACAGGGATGTGACACAAGTATTATCACTTGCACAGGGTGTTGTGTGGAAATGCAGGAGGCCTAGGCTGGACAAAATAGTAGACAGCATGTGTGTGAGCATGTGGGGAGCATGTATGATGGACCATGGAGAGGTGCTGTGTGTGTCTGTAGGTGACCTGCATTTAACAGTGGAGTGCAAGTGTGTGCATGTATACAGTCAAGTTCAGTGCTAGCCCTACACATGTGTATGTTGGACAGCTTTGGACTGTATATGGTGGAGTTGACAGTTCACCGTCTCCAGCCCCAAACATGAGAACTGTCTCTGCCAGAATGTGCACTGGCACCTCCATGCCCAAGGTCAGAAGTGGTGCTATTACCTGACTGTGACTGCTGTCTGCTGGGACTGTATCCCCCATGGAAACACACAGGACCATGAGCCCATGGCCTGCCACATTGTAGTGTGGACAGCACACTCCCCTCTGTAGCACTGGATGTACTGTCAGTACAGGAGCATGAGTATGCATGGTTAGATGGACTATCAGCAGATGGTGTTGCTGACCTACGTCCATGGGTCTGATGCTCAACTCCAACCACACATTCCAGCACAGAGAATATGCAGCACTGTCTCAGCCCACCACCTTTCCACTGCATCACTGAACTAATTCAGGGTGTCCACAATATGGTGGAGGCAGTCACAGATGTCAGACTGTGAAGCATCCATAACCCTAAGCATATGCCTGGTGTTCTTTTCAGAATGTTCCTATGCCTCCATGATAGCCCAAAACATGAGCTGGGTGACCCTTGATGTGACACCTGCAACAGGTGGTGGAAGGATAGCAGGCCTCCTTCAAGCACCCCTGTCATTCTGCCTGTGTGGGACCTTACCAGCTCTCCAGCTATGGCCAGTGTCAACACTCCCTGGAGCCATAGTTGTCACACTTTCCTGTTCAATGTCTCCACCCTCTGACTGTCCAATATCTGTGTCCTCCAGGGATTGGGTATGTGTGGGCATACAGACTGCATGTGGTAACAATGGGGGCAGAAGAGTGATGTCTACCTCTGGGACAGATGCAGCCACCAACACTCCCACCTGTGACTCACTGTGGCCCCCATCATCATCAGTGTCTGAGGAGAGACTGAAATCAGGTTGTACAGAGGACAGACTCCAACCTCCATGGTCACCGGCAGTAAGAATGAAAAAAGCAGTACATTAATACCTGCACTATTGTGGATGAAAAGCATCCAAGTCTCATAACAACTAAGACCCACAACTGGATTAGCAGTCAAAGAACTTCCTTCTCTGCCTTTGTCCACAAAGCACTACCTCAGAACAGAATCCTAATTAAATGCAGGACCTTTATAACCATCACTTAAAGCAAGTCAAATAAGACATGACCAGTAATATTTACAATTTGCTTACTTAGTTTGACACTATAATTGACAAAAGAACACATAAAACCCAATACAACTCTCTTCACAATTATATGGAAATACACATTTCACTGCCTGATGTATTTGACATCAACCTGTTGTATTTAATATAGGCAATTTAACAAAACAGTGTAAGAAACTTCTCTGTGCGGAAGATTTTCAGTCCATATATCTCTAGTTAATCACTGTATATTAATCAGATCAGACAATAGTAGTCGAAGTAGCAAACTTAAACTCATCATAAGTAAAAAAATAAATAAAAAATATATAATTTGAAATATTGTACAGGATTACAAAGTGTTCAAAAGTAATTGAAGCAAAGCAGGCAGTCTGTTTCCAGTTGAAAATCCTTTATTAAGTACACAGACAAGTGATCCAACTAAAACAAAAATAACAGAGTATTAGTTTCCTCACAAGCTTTCTAGATATATATATATACTTTTTATCAGGCAAAGAAGTGGTTTATTGTGATGTAAAACAAAGTATTATTGGTACACGTTAAATTTACATCCCTTCCCCCATCAGTGGGACATTCGAGCTGGTCCTGCCCTACTTAGTAGCTGTCATAATAATATAACATGTGAAATCTGTGATTTATGAATAGCAGTGCAGTTTCCTCCCTGTCTGTGGAGCAGCAGATCAACTTTTAGCCTTTACATAGATATTGAATGCTAGCAATGTCTGCACATGACAAAAATAATGTAACTGGTAAGCAACGGAGGGAACCAGGCACAAACCAATCCAAAACGAACAAGCACAGTTACTATTTCTTTCTGTCAGTGAGTCTCAAAGACATAAAATATTCCAATAATGACAGCCAAGAGTCTTCAAGTAGGAAAAACAGTCCTAAAGGATTTATTTGAACAATAGGTAAGTGCTTTCGCTGTTAAGCTTCATCAGACCAGATACAAACTAATGAAAAAAACACTGCATATAAATGCATAGTGTTAAGGCACCACCCAATTATGGGGTCACATCAATTAGGATCATTAACACTAAAAGATAACATTCTCTTCAAATGCTATGCAAACAATAAAATCTGCACAGAATAGATATACAGCAGCAGTCTATATAATGTGCATAGATCAATAACTACGCTTATACATAACAACATTTTACTATGATACTACTATAAAAACATTCATAGAAAGCACAATACAATAAAAATAATAAAAAAATAAAAAATAAAGACAAATACTATAAAATATTCACTTCTGAAGCCTTCTTTTCTTTACTAGGGGCTTGATAGAAGCCCTCTCATTAAGACCTTTCCCTCTGTCTGCACAGAGCATAATAATCCAACAGGTCTCCCTATGTTCAGTGTGTGTAGTGATGTCACCTTCCCTAATACTGGGAGATACAATCTCAATGACCCTGAAATTAAAGGTATGAGACTCCCCCAGTTCCAAAACATGCTTCGAGAGTGCGTTGTGTAAAGATCCCTTTCTAATATGATGTGCAAATTTTATTGGTTGTATAGCATTTGAAGAGAATGTTATCTTTTAGTGTTAATGATCCTAATTGATGTGACGCTTTGATTGGGTGGTGCCTTAACACTATGCATTTATATGAAGTTTTTTCATTAGTTTGTATCTGGTCTGATGAAGCTTAACTGTGAAAGTGCTTGCCTATTGTTCAAATAAATCCTTTAGGACTGCTTTTACTACTTGAAGACTCTTGGCTCTCATTATTGGAAGATTTTACGTCTTTGAGACTGACTGACAGAAAGAAATAGTAGCTGTGCTTGTTCGTTTTGGATTGGTTTGTGCCTGGTTCCCTCCATTGCTTACCAGTTACATTATTTTTGTCATTTACATTTATTTAGCAACAGAGGATTTATCCCTCGGTCTGCACTTTGCCTGTTTCATTTTTAATGTCTGCACATGTTTTACCTAGACATTGAGAAAGCATATGTTTTATTGGAAGTGCTAGATCTGTACTGGGTTTTAAGTTCTATCCAGTCCCTTGATATGATGGGTGAGACTTGTGACCTAATTTGTTATGCTAAGTTAAATATATCTGAACTAGGTACAGAACTCCACCATTGTATGTCTTATCTTCTCTTCCACCTATGATTTCATGGACTGGCTATTAAGTTGCAAGAATATCGATGCAGGGTATTCAGCCAGGGAAGTGAGAGGTACATGTTTTGCATGGATGGGATAACAGGCTGCAGCAAAGGTCTGGAGAGTATCTTGTATGGGGGAAGAGAGGTTTGAATTTTTTTTTTTTCAGACAATTTTGTTCTCTTAGCCTCAAACAACTGTAATTTTCAGCTTGCAGAGATGTTATACCTTACTGCATATGAAGTAGTTTGTATATAAATTAGCATCTCTAAATCCGATGCTCTAGGTTTGCTCCTAGAAAAGACTGGATTGCTTTGTCCCCTAGAGGGGAAAGAAGCAACCACCACTGGAGGAATTTAAGCATATTGGGGTCTTGCTGACAAATGAGGATAGAAGGGTCATGGCAACTTTCCAGTGGACAGATACTGCAGTGGTAGTACTTCAGGCGTTATATCAGATATGGTGGCCTTGTAAGACTGAGTCCTATGACCCTCACTTTACCTGTAGGTCTGTAACTGCATCCTCAGCTATGGTCATGAGCTTTGGGTAGTAATTGAATAGTTGAAATCAAGGATAACAAGAAGCATACATTTGCTTTCTTCAGAAGGTAGATTAATGCTTTCAGTGTGGTATAGTGAAGAGCCTGGCAGTTTAGGAGGACCTTGGAGTAAATTCAATACACATCCATGTTGATGGGAAGAGCACCTTGTAATGATGACCTTGCGCACCTCCCACGAGTGGTGTACTATATTACCTAATGACAGGATGCCCCATTGTAGAACCAGAACACACTGGGGGGTATTCTATCTCACAGCTTGCCTGGGAACACCTGAGGATCAAACAGGTTTACAGGTGCTGGGATAGAAATATTTTTTCTATATTCCTCAGCTCTTTACCACAACTCTCACCAAAACAGGCAGTTTAGAGAATTATGATAATGGTATTTAAGTGCCTTAAAGGAAGCCACAGAGTCTTAGTGTGGGATATAGCACATTTTATCAAGACCCAGAGAAGCAGTAAAATTCACAAACAAAAATCTGAAAATAAAGCCCTTGGTGAAGGCAAGCCCAAGACCACCATCTTCGAATGGGATTCTTCCAGTTTACTTTGAGGTTGTCCTACCTCAGACCCGAACATATATTCTTACCAAAATGTGACATTGTATCCGTATGTTTTAATGTAATTTCTAAATACTACTTGTACTGCTAGTTACAGAGCTTCACAAACAAAAAAGAAAAAAAGAACATAATCTGAGGGTAAAAAGTGGGCTGATCTGGGGAGATACAAAGTTCATAAATAATTATTAGGCATGTGATACAGACAACCATTGAGGAGCTTAGCCCAGTTTTCCAGTTCCCCTAAAGCACTGTCAAATTAAGTAGCTTGCTCAAAGTAACACAGCAGGAAGATCGAGTCTGAATGAAGCACCTCGTAAACAGTTCATACCCACGATCCTCTGCACTGTCAGACTAGGAATGATTTGTTCACAAATAGGCTGATGGAATATTGACAGATCTTTTTCTGAAGAAGCTGTATATGGAAAGGGAAAAATAAACTTTAGGTCAAGAAAGAACTAACGAATATATAACAAAAAGCATCAATAAAACTGTTTTTTAAATTCTATGTTAAGAAACAATGCCTTTCACCTTCTGCATGTAGGCAGGGAAACTAGATGACAGGATGGGACAGGCAGTGCTTATCTGTCATTGAAATAATGTTTCTTTGTTTCATATCACACACTTAAAAGTTTGTAAAAAGAGTATGCCGGAAACATGCTGTGAAGGACTGAAAAAAGGCAGTATTATGAGTATAAGCTTAATTTTTAATGCAGTCTTTATAACTATGTTGACATGTTTACACTTTAATCACAAAGTTACTGAGTAAATTTATTTGTCAAATATTCTTGTGAGTGCAAGAACCAACTTTTTATATTCTGATCAAATTATTTTTCAATATTCAAAAAGCAGATTGTGCGTTAATTCTCTGAAGCTATAGTCTAGGCAGGAAAAGAGAACCGCTAATGTAAGGTCCACTGGATTTTATGTAATTAGTGTATTTTGTAGATGTCAATATTGAAATCTGATGATTAGCACATCAAATGAATAATTTGCTTAAGGGTATAATGAGAAACATGAACATTTGTAAAAAATAAAATTATACCAATGAAACTTCTGCTTAAATCCATCCATCCGCAATCCCTTTTTCTATTTTTGCACATGGTGTTGGGATGTCACTTCAACAGTGACAATCATGTAGAGCCAGGGTTCACACCACCAGGTGTCTAGCCCTGCCATGGATACTTCTGTTTAAATGGCCATAAAAAATGGTTAAGTAACAACACATTAGTAAGTTAGGCTTAAAACTTTTAACAACTCTTTATTTGGACTTTAAAATATGTAAAACACAGTAACAAAATAAAGTGTAATGTACTCTAAGTGTATAAGTTAAAAAAGGAGTATCCATATATTAAAGAGTATTCATGTTTATGTATATTTTACAAGAAAGGGGGTAACATTAAAAGAAAGAGCAATATACTCACTGAAAATAAAGGTAGAATATCTTCTGTCAATGAATTTGTATCTCTTGTGTTACACATGGTAGCATGTTTTCAGAAAAATATTTGTTTACCAGCATGCATCACATCCATAATATTGACCAACACTAAAAGGGTTGAGGTGAATTGCATGCTGATTTTGTTGTTTTTTGTTTTGATGTTTGAAGATGTATTTTTGGATAATATATATCATAGTGGCTTTGTGAGCACCTGACAAAAAAAGAGAGTAAAGCACATGGCAAATATGGGAGATGCAGATGTTGAGAATGTTAAGGTTAGGAGCACTACATGAGCAGAAGCTTGGAGTAACAACCAGCTCTACTGCTTTCCACTGGTATATGAGAGATGGCAAATGGTACAACCAGCAGGCAACATGGCACAATTTTACTGACTAAGAAATTATTGCACACTTCCATGTAGATCAGGACATTGAACTGGCCTTAGTTGATCTGCATCACTCACATGCAGAATATTTAGGAATAAGTGGCCTTCCCATTCCAAAAGAAAAGGCTATGTATATATATATTTTTTTTTTTTTTTTTTTTTTTTATTCTAGTAACAGGGAGCTTTAAGAGAACCATAGGGGACATGCTGGATATTTTCAGAGCCCTCTTACTTTAGAGTACATGATGTATGTGAGCTTGACTGACATTTCCTGCACGGTGAAATTTCACAGGGCAATCCACATGATAAGTGCAGGCACAGTGGCTAATTGTACTGTATATAGCTACATTTACAATGTGCCCAAATGCAGTAAAAATCCCACATGTTGATACTGTGGCCCTGGCTAAAGATGACTGCAAAAAACACACAGAGCTCAGCCAAACTGCAGTACAACATTTCATATACAAACCTGTCACACCACTGAGGATGTTTTTGGCCTGCTGAGGGCTCACTTATGCTGCTTTGATATGTTTGAGGAGCACTCCAGTATCAAACTGCCATGTTCTACTGAGTTTTTCTATTATGATAAATACTAAACAACATGAGAAAAGAGGCAGGACAGCTCCATGATACTGGTGTAATGAGGCCATGTGTGCACACGTAGCTGAAAGAGAAGAGGCATTAGTATGCATACATCACAGCCAATAGAGAAAAGGCCTTAGTACAATCATCCGATTAAAGTGAGATTGAACAGGACCGATTGCCAGAAGACTCTCCCAGATAGTGACAGACATGGTACATGACAGTGCAGCTGATGCAGCTATGTCTATCAAGAGATATTTGTCCTTGAAACACAGAAAGACAGTGTAGTGCACCCACAGGCGTAGCTGAAGTAGATACAGATTCCTCCCTACCTGACTCTGGTGACACCTCTATAGGCCCAACACACCAAGGTGGCAAGAATGACAGATTTTATTCTAGGTGACACATCTAGTTTAAAAGGCAATAGCACAACCACAAACAAATTATTTCAACAGCGTACCAGTTAGCAATAAGGCAATGTGAGATATGCATACAATGAAAACATACATTCACCGTCTTTCCCAGAACTCAACAGAAAAGGGTCTTGTCATTCAAACATGCTCAAAGATGGCAGACTAAGAAAATCAATAAAAGCCAACGATATCAAACAGAGGCACAGGTATCCAGAGCTAGCACCAGGAGCAATGAAGATAGACTTCGGATTCCTTAACGCAAATTTTTATTATTATAAAATAAGTCAACAGCGTTTTCGCTACTATAATGGTTCAGTAGCTTCTTCAGAGAATCAAAACAGTATGGCGCCAAAATTCAAAATTTAAATACATGTGAGTGATGTCACAACTAAAAGGCATCACTTCCGCATACCTCAAATGATACAATTAGTTAACAATGTTAAAAATAAATGTTATAAAAAGTAAAATACTTCTCAGCAACAAAATTATTAAGAAAACATAATAAAAATATAATAAAAAACACCAATTGCTGACATTTACTAGATTTTCTAATTACAGTAACTGATATTTACTGGAATTCTAGTACAATGTTTTATTTTATTTTCCACTGGGCTTGAACTGTGATACTAAGTCCCAACAATAATGTTTTAATATTTTGTGTAACCAGTAGGACAAAATATACAAGGGAACATTTATTAAAAGAAAGTTCCCAAAAAAGTTCCACAAATGGTTGCTAAATTCCTTTAAAAAATGTGTAGCGATGCTGTCAATATTAGTAACTTATATTATGAATAAGAGAAGTATATAAAGTTGTCCAATCATAAACTTTTTAGACTAATACCATATATTGGCTGTCATGGTAGAGTACTAATATGTAGTAAGTTGGAAGTAAGTAAAGTGAATGTAATCAGAAGAAAGTTCAACTATCTCAAGTAGCTTTTAAGTTTCAGAAAACAGGAGATGTTACAATTTTCGTTAAGACCTGGGTAGTGGAAAGCTTCCAGTTTTATCTGCCATTCAAGTTCTCTAATTTCTAAAAGTAGTGCTGTTGGACCACCCCTGTTATTATATGGAACATGGTCAATGGCAACAAAGTGGAAGCTGTGCCCTGCGTTGTTGCTAATATGTTTAGCTAGAGCGTTGTCAGTTTTTTTCTTCTTAATGGCGTACATATGTTGGTAGATTCTTTCTTTGAATTTCATGTCTGTTTTGCCAACATAGTATGCCAGACAGCAATCACAAATAGCTAAATAGACTAAAGACTTAGTCTCACAATTGATTTTATGGTGAATGCTGTACTTCCTACCCCTTATCTGGAAAGAGTTTCCTGTCCTTAAACAGCTACACCAGTTACAGTGACCGCACATAAAAGTGCCTTTCTGTTTGGAGAACAAGTCATTGTTTCTATGTTTCTCTAAAAGTGTTTTTAAGTTGTTCCCTCTCCTGTAAACTGTCAAAGGATTACTGCCAAATTTTTCTAATAATGACGTGTTACTTGTGATAAAATACCAGTTCTTGTAAATAATAGACCATATTTGGTTAGAGTCTGTACTAAACATAGTGATGAAACTAGTAATAAACTTTTTACTGGTGGTTAGAGACAAGGTAGTGTTGGTCGTCATGTTCAAAGCCTCTGATAAATTGGTGGATTCATCAGCAGGAACATCAAGTGACCTATCTATTATTTTATTCTAGTAACAGGGAGCTTTAAGAGAACCATAGGGGACATGCTGGATATTTTCAGAGCCCTCTTACTTTAGAGTACATGATGTATGTGAGCTTGACTGACATTTCCTGCACAGTGAAATTTCACAGGGCAATCCACATGATAAGTGCAGGCACAGTGGCTAATTGTACTGTATATAACTACATTTACAATGTGCCCAAATGCAGTAAAAATCCCACATGTTGATACTGTGGCCCTGGCTAAAGATGACTGCAAACAACACACAGAGCTCAGCCAAACTGCAGTACAACATTTCATATACAAACCTGTCACACCACCGAGGATGTTTTTGGCCTGCTGAGGGCTCACTTATGCTGCTTTGATATGTTTGAGGAGCACTCCAGTATCAAGTTGCCATGTTCTACTGAGTTTTTCTATTATGATAAATACTAAACAACATGAGAAAAGAGGCAGGACAGCTCTATGATACTGGTGTAATGAGGCCATGTGTGCACATGTAGCTGAAAGAGAAGGGGCATTAGTATGCATACATCACAGCCAAAAGAGAAAAGGCCTTAGTACAATCATCCGATTAAAGTGGGATTGAACAGGACCAATTGCCAGAAGACTCTCCCAGATAGTGACAGACATGGTACATGACAGTGCAGCTGATGCAGCTATGTCTATCAAGAGATATTTGTCCTTGAAACACAGAAAGACAGTGTAGTGCACCCACAGGCGTAGCTGAAGTAGATACAGATTCCTCCCTACCTGACTCTGGTGACACCTCTATAGGCCCAACACACCAAGGTGGCAAGAATGACAGATTTTATTCTAGGTGACACATCTAGTTTAAAAGGCAATAGCACAACCATAAACAAATTATTTCAACAGTGCAACAGTTAGCAATAAGGCAATGTGAGATATGCATACAATGAAAACATACATTCACCGTCTTTCCCAGAACTCAACAGAAAAGGGTCTTGACATTCAAACATGCTCAAAGATGGCAATATCAATGAGCAGTACAGCTTTATGTTGCAGCAATACAAACACGGGAAAAATGCGATGTCATTAAGCAATAAAAGAGTTATACTACAATGATACAGATATGAAAAAATGCAATGTCATTGAGCAGCAAAATTCTTGAAGACAGCAGTACTAACATGAGCGAAATGCAATGTCATTGAACAATGAGGATTTATAATGCAATACAAATATGAGTAAATGCAATGTCATTGAGCAGTAAAGATTCTTTAAGGCAGCAGTACTAACAAGACAAAATGCATTATCATTGAACAATAAAGATTTATAGTGTCACAATACAAATATGAGAGAATGCAATGTCATTCAGCAGTACTAACACCCTCTAGCCCCTTGATCAATTCTAAACAGACCAACTATGAAACACTCTATTATACCCTGTTCACTGGCCAGTAACTATTTACAGTCTTGCTGCCAGCATGATGGGGCCCAAGTTGGAGCTCATATGGATCCCAGTTATTTGTAATTTACAAAGCATTTAGGGGGGAGGGGATCCACAATCTTATAATAATATAAAATGATGGCCAGAACCTCTCACCACTCCATCGAGAATATCCTAGTGACCAGGCACCATGGTTCCTCTGATGAGAAAAGTAGAAAAATCACCTGCCAGAACTCTGGTAATCATCTATGGCTTCTCTGTACTAGGCCCAAATGACTCCTTTTCTTGCTGAATCATATGCAGGTGTGGAACTACTGGTTTCAGACTTCTCTCCTGATTCCACTAAATACCATCATCCAGGATTTCAGCAAAGGAAAGACACAATCTGCTACTTCATTTCCCTGTCCCAATGCACTAGGAAAGAAAACCCAGTCATGCTGTGAGGCCCTTTTTCCCTACAGCTACCAGTTTCAGTCTTCCCTCCTTCAGCTAGTATATCCAGTCTCCTCTTTCACTTTAAAAATTGTCTTTTATATCCCTGAAAAGGAGCTCCGCCTTGTGTGTAATGGAAAACTACAGTCTATTACTTCTACAATGAAATACAGTGGGAGCTACAACAGTCAAGTGTCACAGAGAACAAACTCGATGCTCACATTGTTTATTATTTGGTTACGCTGGTTGACACATGGTAGGACTACATTATGCATCAGACATTCTCAGGCATGACTCTCAAGATGGAATGTGGAGTGGGTCACAGCCGTCATCATAATACGTCTAGGGATAGAATGAAATGTCTATCTACACAGATAATATTTCTTTTCTCAGTCTGATTTTTTTTAGCTGATTCACACCATCAAACATGTAGGAACAGCCTTAGTGTGAAATTGTGTGACAGTGAGGTTTAGGCAGTTGCCTTTTTTAATCCACTGTTGTATGATCTTGGAGTTGATTTATGTATGCAATAGTAGGTGCAGAAGGCACAGCCCCCACCATCAAAAGGGGTGCAGATGGTCTTGCCCTGTGCAAAAAACAGCTTTTTATATGTTTTATTTTAACTGACTGTGTAGCTGATAGCATTTGGCCAGCAATTTGACTTCCAGAAATATTTCCATTTGACAATTGAAAATGTAATCATGTACAGACACTGGATGGGGTGAAGTCATATCATGTGAGGTCTCAGAGTAATGTATACTTTGTGTCAAGGATTACATCCTTCTACAACATGTGTGGGGTGGTAATACATGTCCATGAACTGGGACTACCCCCACTGGTCTGGTACATTAAGACTAGGAGTCTCCCATGATAAGAATAACTATGAGACCTTGACCTGGATTGAGTCACCTGGTGATCATCATCATCATCATCATCACCACCATCATCATCAACAACAATCCCCTTTTTCCTATTTTCTACATGGAGTCAGAGTGTCAAGTCAAATGTCTCCATCTATCTGTCTATTCAGTGACACTCGCTTACATTCTTTGACACTCATGCCTGACTGTTGCAGGTCTTTTTTCACACAATCCATCCATTTCTTTGCTGGATGCCCTCATTTTCTCTTGACTTCTTCCTGTCTGTCCCAAATCTTCTTCACCAAATTGTCTTCTGCTTTTCTGCACATGCGCCCGAACCACTTTAATCTGTTCCCTTTGACATTTTCTCTAACTGGAGCTGCTTTGGCTTCTGCTGTTATGTCCCCATTTCTTCATCTGTCTCACAGTGTGCATTGTACCACCCATCTTAGGCACATCATTTCCATCACCTCTTGCTTCCTCAACTGCTCTGCTTTTACTGCCCAGGTTTCTGTACTATACAGTAACGCCTGGTGATGTGCCCTGATAATGCAGGCTAGTTGCTATTGCCACCAATAGTAAAGGATGCCAGACTGATGTACACTGCCTGATAAAGCAGATTAGCATATGGCTGCATATTTGGAATTGCTCTAACCACCCCCTGTACATACCTGTGCTGATGTTAGACAGCACTGGTAGTCTGGGCATGAGGTTGTAGTGGCAGTCTTCTATATGGAGGTAAACATGGAAGCAATGTGTACATTCCATAGAGTTCATCAGATTAATCTTTACAATGTCACTGAGTTGCATGTCCAAAAAGAGCTGCAGGCATTTGGATTTGCCTCTGGCATCCCATGGTCATAGCCTGATACAGGAGATCTGAGTGAGTTTGTGCATCACACTTCTAAATGGACACAAGATGTACTACCTGTTATTCAGAAATCATATTATTTTTGTGATTTGCAGCTGCCATTTTACTCTTTAGGAATGTGCCACCATTTCATAAGGATAACTATGTGGAAATGGCTACATCTCCAAGTGCCGAATAGAGACTTCCTACATGATGCATGAGGGAGACCAAGACCATGTTCTACTTCCTAAACAGTTGATTCAGGGAGCATCTCCTGGTCCCTTATGCTGGTCCATTTCATAAAGCTGATGCCTACCATGACCTCACTTAGGTATTCACAACAGCTATGAATATATCCTGGATAGGCGAACAGAGCAGACATTGCTATGATGACCTGCAATGTCATAACCCTGACCATCTCCATACATGGAAAGTGACAGTTATGCATCAACACCCTAAATGGTATGGTAATGAAAGCGGACTGCATTGTCATTTTCTTTAGGTACAAATTGGAGAATGTTCTTCCTACCACCATGACTATGTCTCGATCAACATATCACAATTGTGTGGCTGACTGTGTCATGTCTGTTTGTTGGGTAGAGGTGTGGACGGCATTCACTTTAACTTGTAAATTACAATTCTTATGGTTTCTACAGGAACCTGTTATGGAGTGGGGTTAATATGTTCTCTGTCATGTTGTCTGCTGTGCCGATGGTATGAACTTATGCTCATTTGTCAGAAGGCTACCTACTCTTTGGGGATAAAATGCTATTTTACAAATGTCACTGTTCACTGATTTTTCCTTTTCTGTTTTTATATGAGCAGAGCAGGACATTATCTGCATTGTCCACTGCAGGAGACAGGGGAAGCAACCTCACAGGTAGGATTAGTTCTACTGACTAATGGATCTGGATTTAAATGCATTCAATCCATCAGCAGGATAATCTCTCATTATGTTTCTGACTTGCATGTCCAGATAAAAGATATGCTCAGTTGGCAGCTGCACTGTGGATTGCCTCTGCTGAGAGCTACACTCCACACTGTTAGATGGCATGACAGCATTGCCCATAGGGGGTACAGCCACAG
>NC_056737.1:963528447-963598447 GCF_019279795.1 Protopterus annectens
ATTGTTGTGCAGTCTGTTCTTTTTAAATGAAGTCAAACTTCAGCAAATTATTTTTTTTTCTTTTTGCAGCAAATATATTGTTTTAGCTTAAGCAAGCCTATCCAGTGAACATCCAAACATCTCATACCTTCAAAACCATCCTAGTAGAGTGTATTTTCTTTCTGAATACTCATCTAATTTTTTTAAATAATAATATGATTTTCTTTTTCGGTAGTTGAGTAATGACATCTATTAAGTGCTGAGAGTTGTGTAGCATATTTTAATGATTACTGGTTTGTTGTGCTTTTAAATCGAGTCAGCTGAGATGTAAGTTAAATGCTGAGATAAGTGATAAGGCTTAAGGAGTTTTCATTCTGTCTGATGTAATTATTTATCACATGGTCCTAACTCAGAAAAAGGCAGCAAACATCTGAACCCAAAGGGCCGTGCTGGGAAGGAATGATAACTGTATGTTTTTAGACTGGATTTGAAATTTAATTCTCTCATCTGGCACAGGTCTGCACTGACCACCTCAGGGGTTTGTATCCCCTCGCTTTCTTTTCTCTTTCTGTTTTATTTTCATGATGTGCCATTGTGATCACCTGTTACACAATACAAGCTTACCATTTTAAAGCGACCATTAAAGTATGAAAGATGAATTACATTCAGGCCAGAAGCCCAGGCTGCAAATGAGATGTGGACCACATCACCTCTGCCTGGCATAATCAATGCAATAGATGCTATTGACCCTGCTCTCAGGTTTTAGAAAAGCTGTCCAGAGTAATTCCTTCTGTTTAATCTACTGGTTGGAGAACTGCAGAAACATCATTGAGAACTCAAACCTGAGCAAATAAAAAGTCAGGTATCCTGGCAAAAGTTTTCATTTTCCGAGCTGCTTAGCATAGACAATGACTTATGATCTAGCTGCATAAATATATTTCAAGATAAGTATATATATATATATATATATATATATATATATATATATATATATATATATGTGTGTGTGTGCATTTTCTAAATTAAATTAATTTCATTCTTTCATCTGCATTTTTCATGTCATCAATGCATCTGTTGCTTTCTGCTACTTTTATTGTTAATGTTACACAATGGATGATGTGCAGTATATTTGTGGTGTAACCACAGTGCCAAATATTTATGTTTCCTTGCCTGCTCACAGATGTAGGTGCATAAATATTAAGACCAACATTCAGAGACTGAAAGCATAGTGCATTAATATAATAAAACTGAATGCTAACTCGCAATAAAATACATTGAAATGAGATACTATTTTTTTCTAAAACTTGAAAAAATAAATGCTGATTATGAAACTTATGGAAAACACAAATTTAGTAAAGGAGATTAAGAAAAATCTGTTATGGTTGAGTTAACTATTCCATATAAACTGAAAAATTCTATTTAGCAGTTATTACCTGTGCAGTATCAAAACTGAAATTATTTCTAATTTTAATTCTAAAGCATCAGCCTCGACACTACCACTACAGGTTAGTTTGCAATATAGGTAATGGAAAGTAATCACTGGTGTGTAGAAACAGGTAATGTTGTTTGCAAAAATTAAATTACCGTTTTGTACAATGGCAGTTTACCAAATGGATACTATGGTGAATCCAAATTTATTTATTTTATTCATCCTTTTTTTGACTAGGTTAGTCACACAAGGCTAGTATGGTGACTGTGGTGGTGCAGTGGTTAGCATTGTCACCTCCCAGCAAGAGGTTTGCTGGTTCGATTCTCGGCTGGGATGCCTTCTGTGCAGAGTCTGCATGTGGGTTTCCTCCAGGTGCTTTGGTATCATCTCAAAGGCATGCAGTCAGTGGATTGAACACTCTAAATTGGCCCTATGTGTGTGCATTCTATGGAAGGTTGGGCACCAGGCTGGCAACTCAACACTGTAAAACTCCACTGCTAATCATGAGCAGACAGATGATCTGCTGTGGCAACCCCTAACTGGGAAGATGAAGAAGTCACACAAGGCTAGTAGGCTCCTTTTTAGAGGAGTCCTGAGACAAGTGAACAAAGGGTTTCTTAAAAAAAGTGTATTGCAAAGAAAAACACTTTTACCCATTTCAAAACTACAATAAATGATAGCCTAAACATTTCTCTGCTTTTAATGAAAGAGTTTCTGACTTTTATTTCTTCATAACAAAATTTAACATTTAAGAGTTTTCTCATTGAATGGATTATAAGAATGGATGGCAAGTAATCCAGTGTAGAATTCAGGAAGGTATGAGGCAGGTGCTGAAAAGTTAACAGGGATGGAGTAGAGTTAGAACATTAACTTAACTTAAAATTCATACTAAGTATCCAGTTTGCCTCCTTCTGCTATCAAGTAAATCTAATTTAGTGATAGAATGTGTTCCCACAGGACACATAGTTTAAGATAAGATATACATAACTTTAAACATCCTGCTAGTCTGGCATGTGATATTTAAGAAATGAAAGCAAGTATTTACAAAACAATTTATATATGAGGTCATTTTCTAGTATTTAAAATAATTAAACCATTCTTAGATGCTATGGAATATTTTGTTGCTTTTGTGAGGGGATACTGTCAAAAGCCACAGAGCCTGGCCAGATGGCAATGTTTCAGCTCATGTGAAAAACAGAGTAACGTGTGAAGGATATGGTATAGCTCACACATGGAAAATGACACTGTACTGCTTTCCATAATTAACCCCCATCTGCCTTATAGCATGGCTCATTGGTCATGTATGATGACTTCTTCGGCACTACTAGATTATAAGCATACTGGATTACACATATGGGTTTTAGAAGAAATGTTTTTGTATGAAGAGCGTATTTTTAAATTAGGAGAAATACTAACACCAGCAGAATAATTCAGTAAAACAGTTACAACTTTAGCAGAGCATGTCCAGTATTATACTGGTTGCAATTCCACCTGTAGTACTGGTTGTACTGGTAGTACTGGTACTACTTATTTTAGAAATATTAAGGCAACGATGAACAGTTCAAATCCTAGAAGAGTTTGATGCCACAACAGCTCTCTGCATTTGGGACTAAGGATGCAACATCAATACCGTGGATAAAAGTTCTCTAAATCCCTCAAAAGAGAGTAGATCTACAATGAGCCATCACAGAAAAGAAGACTGGGGAAAGACCTGACACTGATGTATGGCATATTTACTTTATTACAAATTACGATCTGTGAATAAAAGGGTCATGAAAACTTCTCTGGTAAGAAGGGTAACTAATATTTTGTCTTGAATTAAGTCAGATAATCACGCGACCAGGAAATCTTCAGTCAGACACTGTTTAGGTGGTGGGGGTATATGGCTGAAGTGTAGCACTGTTGTATCTTATGGGATGAGACTACTGGAGTGAGAGTTCTAGAATCCTTTGGAAATGAGCAGGTCAAACAAACAGAGGTAATCAGATAAAGGTTTTCATAAATAGACAACATAGTTCAACTCCTGAGTATGGGATCTTTATGAAGTTACCAATTTAAGTTTCAAATTCAACACATTAAGCACTAAATACGCTCATAAAACCTGTTCAAAATGCTTACCACTGACTTAATAAATCAAAGTCATTCTATGAGGCTTCTAGACTAATTTTCCTTCAAAATAAAGCCATTTCCCTAGCACTGAGTCTGAAAGCAATGATCACTTGTGCCAGATGTGAAATAAGAACAAATCCTTATTTACTTTAAATTACATACGACATAGGAATGCAACATTTCTGTTAATGTTTTAGCATTGTTGCTAGCAAACAAATTTGATAGTATAACAAAAGGTTGTATTAAGGGGGACAATAAGGCAGGTAGCAAAGAAAAGCTTGAGGGGTGAATCATGTATATTAAAATAAGACCTCCAACAGAGCATTCATTAGTACTTTATTAGAAAGCAGAACAGACTGTAAACTTTATATGTCAGAAAATAAGACATAAATCATTATATTTATATCTCCCCTCTTCACCTGAATCTTTATAGTTTTAGGAGTTTTGCCACTTGCCACCTTCTATGCTCCCCCAATTGCATTTTTGTTGCTACCTCCCAAATCTGACAGACTTATTTTGCAAATGGGTACACACACAGATATTTGCAGAATTGGTAACTGCAATATTCATAGAAAATAGAGTTGGATAATCCCTTTGTAGTTTGTTTTCACACAACACATTGGTAGCACACTGGTAATCCAGCTGTTCTAGCCTGCCTTTCTAAAATTCAGGTTTATTTTATGGTGTGACCATGCAAATCTAGGACGATGCAATAAACTGTATTTTACCAAAAGCATTCTTCACAAAGTACATTATCTGAACAAGTTGTTAATCAACAACTGGGACTGAATACAGAAATGTTAATTATTATTATTATTATTATTATTATTATTATATTTTATTCTTCGTTGGATATGTCCTCAGCTCCTATTAGACACTTCTCCTCATTATTTTCAATGAATAAAATGAACTCTAAGAGTTCTGTATGTTGGGAAAAATAAAACTTGGGTTTTGTAACAATCTTAATGTAAGGAGGTAGTTTTGAAGAAAAAACATTGCTTTTACTATGTTTAATATGCATCATCCTTACAATCCTTCTATACAATGATGTCAAACAGGACAATTATTATAACTCTGACATCCTATACAGAACTGAATCTGAGATCCTATGGATAAAGCGACAACCTTTCAGGTGATGTCAATGACTGCCATGAATTCATTGTCCTTGTTTGAAAACAAAGCTGGTTTAAGGACATAATGAATGCCAAATATGTAGCAGGGGGGAAGCAACAATTTGAAAATAGAAAAGTTTTGTCAAACTGTTAAGTGATGAGCCTCCAAGGTGTTATGGTCTCAGAGAGAGATGAATTTAGTTGGGCGGCTATGTGCAGTATCTGTACTCATGGGAATGTTTGGGGGTACCCCACTACAGACTCACAAATTCTTTCAGCATCTGAGCAGACTGACAAAATCTTTTTGGTGGCCTTTAATTATAAAAATCTATTCACTGTTAATTGTGTTTTATAATCACAAATGTCTCTCACACAAAGAATATACCCTAGAGGCCTATAAGTAAGTATGTATGATGGCAGCAAAAATGTCCATGACTTTCAACTGTATAAGAATGAGCTACAAGCTCAGTGTGTTGTGGTAGACTGAACATTGCTATGAAATTGCCTGCCACAAATTTGTCTGTCAAGGAATATTTTCACTTTGTTTTTTTAAAACAATTATTTTTCAAAACAGTGTCTTCTGGATGTGATCAAAGTTTAGTCTGCAAACCTTGGTTGAGTAGGGTGATCCCATGATACCCCATGACTGGCAAAAACACCTAGACACAGTGGTGATTGGATAGGAGGATCTCCATACTAACCAGTAAAGAAGAAGTGAATCTGCAACCTTTGCAACAAAATACAACCAGCACAGGCTGCAGCACTTCATGGTAGATTATAATTTCTTGCAGGAGGCGTTTGCTATCCAAATGATTTGAGTAGAGAGTTCAGTGAATCACAAGTTTGCCTGATTTCCTTTCAGTCATTCAGTAGGTCCCTCTAATGCTGCTTCATCCAGAAGACATGCCTAGTAGTATAGTTTGCCTCACGTCCTCCTTCCAGGTATTATGACTAAGTAGGATTCACAAATGTAGCAGCCGAAGACACCATTTGTAAATAATGCAGTCAGCTGGGTTATACTGAAGACAAGCAAATGCTACAATAATAAAGCCACTGGGCTGGCTGGCCTGCTTGCACAGAGAAAGGGTATGTGTCTATGGAGCTAGTGAGTTGATATTGACTAGCAGCTTGGGAAATGGAGAGTCATATGGTTGACAGTGGGGAATTAGGCAGTTGATACAAGCTCTCTCCTCTTGAGGGTGGTGAGCTTTTGCTTCAGTGGTAGTACCCTGTAGCTGAGTCTAGAGGTTGAACTCCTCTGGCAGTATATATGATCTTAATAGCATTAGAGGGGTAGGGTAGGCAGATAATATTCAGTCACACATGTGAGAACATGGTATTATACAGAAAAGGCATCACAGCATACTCCATGTATTGCTTAGGAGAGTTTGTTCTGGCAACAGATTTATTTACCCAACACAAAGTGAAGGCTCCCTCTCCAAGAAGACCAATTTAAATTAACCCATTCCATGACTATTATACAACCAGTAAGGAATGGGGCACTAAAGGTAAGAAATGGCAAAAGTAGCCCTGAAAAAAATCTTTCATGACATTTGTATACTAGACCAAAAAATTAGTGCTTATAGAAGCAGGAAGCAATGCGAGGTAGAAAAATATAACTTCTACTAATATGTAAGCAGAGATCAAGGTAAATTGCAACCTTCAGGTCTCTGGAAAAAAGAATCTCAGCCTACGTGAAACTTGAACGTATTACTATAATGATTTTACTCTAAGAAGTGTGAAAGAATTAACAATGTGCATATGTGCATCCTTTACTGCTAGCTATTAAATGTCTCATAGTTTTCAAGACACTCATATGCACGAAACTGTTGACATTTGGAAAACAACTGCAAGATTCAGCACTAAGCTGTTGGCAAACAACCACGATAAAATGCTACACCTTTGTATGCATTGTATCTGAGACTTCAGAAACTGGCTCTGGTGCACACTACAACTCCTGAAAAGTAGCACTTTGACATCAGTTTCTGTCTGACGAGATTATTCACTTGTTGATTAATTTATGAAAAAAATGAGAAACAAAATGAATGTGCATGTGTGTGTGTGCGCGCGCGCGTTTGTGTGTATATGTGTGTGTGCATGTGTGTGCATGTGTGTGTGTCTGTGTGTGTGTGCATGTGTGCGTGCCTGTGTGTGTGTGTGCGCGTTTGTGTGTATGTGTGTGTGCGCGAGTGTGTGTGTGAGTGTGTGTGCGTGTGTGTGTGCATGCGCGTGTGTGTGTGTGTGTGTGTGTGTGTGTGTGTGTGTGTGTGTGTGTGTGTGTAAATGCACGTACATCCTCCCATATGCATACATTCATTTCACTTGGGGAAATACAGCTATGGCTGACCATGTATAGTTGTGTATATATATATATATATATATATATATATATATATATATATATATTTACAACTATATTGTCGATATCTATCAATATATACATTCACACACACACACAGATACATATATGTATATATATATATATATATATATATATATATATCTGTATGCACAATTTCTGAAATAAATTCAAAAACACAGATCCTTGATGGCAGAAGGGGCATTGACAGACATAATAATAATAATATTAAAAAGAAGAATTTTTATTGTTAACTGCTTTACTGGAAGAAAACAGATTAAAATGAAAAAGGGAGTATTGATTTTGATATGCTTAGTTACTGTACCTTTAGAAGAGTGCAAGACTTAAGAGGTATGATGATGTATGTAAACTAAAATTGTCATGTGATGACAACTGCGGATGTCGCTGGTGAAGCTGACTTATAGGGAAGAAGTTTTAGTCTTTAGTGATGATGAGGGTGGGTTTGAGAGATTCCGGGATAAGTGGGCTTTGGATAGTCATCTCTGGGGTAAAATTCACCCTGAATTTGTTTGTTAGTATATTGGTAATGTCTACCGGGCCACAATAGATGGTACCATTATGAATACATTCAGAGCACTGTTGTGCGCTATTTCTCAGTTTCCTACTGTAGCTAAAGCAGGATGTTAACTGTTCTAAGTTTACAATGATAACTTAAGTTCCTTTACCTCTTTAGTACACCTGATAGCATTTTTCAAGTTCTTAGTCAGTTTTTGCACCTTGATATGAGCATCATTTGATCTGTTTTATACCTTAAGGATTTTTTTGTTTGTTTTATTGCAGAGTTGGTACTTACATATTATTGCAACCAGATTTCCAAAGTGTCCAAAGTGCCAGAATTCATTAGGTTTGTCCAGAAACAGGTATCTTAACCTAAAAAGGGGGTCTGTAAACAAATGCGTAGTAGTCTGTGACAGTTGATATGACGCAGGAAAAGGAATAATGGCAACATTTTGTACTCCTGGGCGGCGCGCTTCATTTGTTCTGCGAACTCCACAGTCGCACACTACTGTGCAAATCCTGCATTCTTGATTACACTGTTAGCAAAGGGAAACTTACTCCAGAATATACACACTAACTTTTCATGGGCAGTAAACATCAAAAGCGAACATGCCTGTGAGGAACAGTAAGTGACAGGGCACTGATTCCTCAGGGCGTGCTGCCTTTCTCCCCAGTGGGACACATGTGAGAGGGGTGTTAAACCTTATCCCACTTCACACAGAGATAGTTGTGTACATCTGAACTTGCTGACTACCAACAGGCAGCTACAGTACTAACAAGAGGTCCTATAAATGCTGACAGATTCAGTGAAATATGTACAAAATGTAACAATCACACATTACAGTGTGTTCACTGAAAGGGCTTTAAAATGGGCTGCTTGTCTGGCTGGGAATGTGCTGCCTTTCATGACTTGTAAGATTAAGGACTACTGAGAAGCAGCAGTCATGTGTATAGGTCAGGCAAGTACGCGGCCAGGGACGAGCAACTGTACCGTTATTCTTCTTCTTATGTGAAAAACAAGCAGACAGAAGGACAGAATAGTACTTAACAGCTGCACACCCCTACTTAGGTTAACAGACATCATTTGGCTAAAACTTTACAAATTATCGCACTTCAGAAATCTGGTTGCAATAATACGTAAGTGCCGCAGAGTTTATTTATGTTGATGGACCACCAGGATGGTTTGTTTTTAAATTTCCATTGTGTTTAGGTCTGGTTTAAACTGAAAGTTGTGCATGTGGGCATATGATTCCTTTGTGAAGTAATCTTCCATGGCAATGTTGGAGTAATGCTGCTATAAAGGAACTTTGAAATTTCATCATAGAATGTATTTGAAATCCTTGAATTCTAAGATATTGGTATTGGTGGGTTTAGACATTTGGAAGGTGAAGGTACCAAGTTTATGATCTGACTTAACCAGGAAAGAGATACCAGTGGAATACTACTCTCAGAAAAAATGTATTAGTAAGGACCAAGTCAAGAAAATTATATTCTATAGTGGGTTTGTTAACAATCTGGTCCAGGCAGTTTTTGTTTATTAAATCTAAGAAACTTTGGCATATCTTGCATTGGAAATTTAGGCACTCTTGTTTATTTAGGGGTAGTTAATGAATCTCAAAACAATGCAGTTCTTATTTATAGGGAACTCCTCAAGTACATTTAGGAACCTTACATGATTTCCAAGGGGCATAGAGTGTGTCCTGTAACAGACTATAAACTGATATTCGGTCCTGTTTAGATTTAGGACTCAATGAATTCTATTTGCAGATCTGTGTGAATCTGTCAAGATATGATATGGTCCTTAACAAATACAGGGATACTGCTAGTATAATATACATACCTGGTGCACCTAAAATTTAAAAATACAACAAACAAACAAACAAAACAAACAAAAATATACAATATAATAGCATTCAACAAAAATGCTGTTCTTAGCTCATACATACAAGTGATACTTCTCTTGTAACATACATGGCCATAAGAAACCTGGATACTTATGTTAGCTGTTCATTCTCTCATTTGATCCCATCATGTTTCCGTTGTAATTAGGAATTCCATCTGGCACACCTCATTCTAAGGGAGTATCCTCAAAATTCTGAGCATATCAAAACAATCCTGTCTTGGTTTGTGATTTCTTGTGGAGTTGACTGGTAAGAGCAGTTTTATTTGAATTTATATTGCATTTGTTATCACTATTTTTAACTGTTTGTAAGTAGGAAGAGACTGCTTATGAACAAGCTTTACTTTGATTCATATTTTGTTGTTTTACCTTTAGTTTCACTTTTGGTTGTGAGAAAGGGATAGGTTTTGGACAAGCAAGCTTTAGCCACCACAAGGGGACTAGACAGCTATACATTTACAAAGACTGCAGAGAAGAAAATTCTGAGCATATCAAAAGAATCCTGTCTTGGTGTGTGATTTGTTGTGGAGTTGACTGGTAAGAGAAGTTTTATTTATTTTTACTGTTAAAAGGAGGTGCGACTGCAAGCTATAGTGTGACGTAAAGAAATTACAACTTCTGTCTGGCTGGTAGAACTTGTATGGTCAGAACAACTTTATTCTATTTTATTATTTAGTTGGATATTGCTGGTATAATTTTTGTCATAGAAGTTGATTTAAGTTCCTTTGAATTCTTTGCTACTGACTTTGCGTAATTTTTTTCCTTTGCAATATTTTATTTAATTAAAGCTGAATGTGGATTCCTTAAATGAGTATGCAATTAATGATTTGCTAAAGTATCTTGTACAGTGTAATAAATGCTATGCATATTTAAAGGTAACAGCTGATAACACTGGTGATATTTGTTCTTCATGTCAAAAGTTGGATGATTTGCTTACCATTGTTAGAAGCAAATCTCGACTTAATGATGATGATTGCACATGTGCAATTGGCATGGCTTGGAGAACTGTTGTTTCATATATTAATGACTGGGCTGACGAATTAAATAATGTTAGGCAAAGAGCAAATAGAACACATTTAGGAAATGATGCATCTATTTTCTACAAAGAACATTCAACTCCTATGAAACAAGATGAGGCCCCTGAGAACTATGGAATTGTGGATGCAAGTACTCAGCAATCTGAGGATCCGGTTTGTTTAGAAGGAAACAAAAAAAGAAAGAAAGGATGAAGTTCTCAATAAATAACAAGGAAGAAAAAGAAACTGATTAATGACTGTAAAGGAAAGAGAATACGTAGTAAAAAGGATTCTGCTTTGTTATGTAACACACTGGTGACAGGGAATGAAGATATCTGTCTATCAGAAAACCCTCAGTCTACAGAAAAAGGCATCACCTTACCAATGGAAAAGGTAGAAAAAAGAGGCAAGGGGCAGGCGAAAAGGAAGAAATCAAAACTGAATGTGGAAGGATTGAAGAACATTACTGTAAGAAAAAAGAAGAGAAAGACAGATATTGACTACATTGCTCAAGTTGTAGATTTACAATGCCAGCTGGATGAGAATTTAATACGCAATGAAAACAGTGGAATTAATAAGACTAATAGTAATGAAGATCTATTCTTCATAACAACTGATAGAGGAGAAATGACTGTATTAGAAGCTGAAGATTCTTCAGAGATGGTCAGCAAAGGTATTCTTGTAATGGGAGATTCAGTTATTAGAGGAACTGATACTTTATATTTGCAGAGATGATAATGAACATTGAGTAGTGTTATGCTTGCCAGGAGCAAAAATAGAAGATGTGAAACAAGCCTTGGAATGCTTTAATGTAAGGAAGTATGGATCTGTTTTTATTCATGTTGGTACAAATGATGTCACCAACAAAGATTCTCTGACTGTTAGTCGGGAACTGACAGCCCTCCTAGATAGTATAGCTTGTACTGGTGTTAGGACATATTTTTCACAAATCACCTATAGAAAGGATAGTCAGGTCACTGTGAATGAAAAGATTTTTTGGATAAACACCTACATGGAAAAATGTCCTGTTTTAAAAAATGAAAATGTGTAGAGCATCCAAGACTTCGTTTGGGCACACGTGTTCAGACAGGATGGTGTGCATTTGTCTAGATCAGGGAAGAGAATTTTGCAGCAGATATTTTGCAATGTTTGACAAACACTAGCCAGGATTACTGCCAGGTCAAAAATGTAACATTTCACAGATAGCAACATTTTATTCATTTCTGATGGTTGTTAATGCTAGGAGCCTTAATAATAAAGTTTTTGATTAGAAAATTTGCTACGTTCCCACATGATTGATGTTGTTATAGTTTGTGAAACATGGTTAAAGAACAATGACTAGAAGCCAGTTCTGTCAGGGTATAAATGTTTTTACTGTAAAAGACATTCTAAAAAAAATCAGGTGGAGGTGTTATGATAGGGATTAAAGATAGCTATGAGACTTGTGATTATTACATGTTCAATGATAACACCAATACTATAGACTGTGTAACTGTGACAATAAAGACAACCCTGGAACATATAACAATGGTTGGAGTGTACAGACCACCAAAGTCAAGTGCAGATGACCTAGAGGAATTCATACATTTCATACATGAAACACAGGAGGGAAGAATAATATTAGCTGGGGACTTAAATTTACCAGAAACAGACTGGAATAATATTGATTCAACAATATTAGTAATTATTCACAGAGTATATTCAGAAACATCAAATGCTTCAGATTGTAAAAAAACCTACCAGGGAAAGAATGTACTAGATATTGTTTGTGTTCCCAAAGAAATTACCGTAACCTCAAGTCAAGTTTTATCACCATTGAAGTGCAGTGATCATGGGGTCATAAAGGTTAGTTTGTTGCTAGATAATTCTGCCAAACTGAAATCTAAGCCAATGCATGGAAGATTAATTATAGATTATAGGGAAGCAATACACTTGCTATATAAAACTAACTGGAGTGTGGTGTTCAGTGGAAAAACTGCAAATGGAATGTGGAAAGTTTTGAAAGAGAAATTCTTTGAGTGCAAAAAGTAAAAAAATATTTAACATCAGGATCTAGGCATGCAACATCGTGGGGGTGGGGGTATATTTCCATAAGAACATGATACCTGATTAAGGTGAGATACAAAAATATAAGAAATGGAAGAGAGGTCGAACTACAACTTTGAAAACTGAAATAAACAAGCTGAACAAACAGATTAAGCATAGTGTTAGACAAGATCAAGAAAAATTTGAAGAAAATTTATATAAAGGTATTGAGCATAATAGGAAACCTTTTTATAGATACATAAGATGTGGAAGGAGTAAAGATACACAAATTGATAAACTGTGTGCAGATTCTAAACTTTATTCTCAGACACAACAGATTATAGATATATTTACAAAATCTTATGCAAAACAGTTTGGCTCCACAAAAGGGGTGGTAAGTTGTCCTAGTGACATCCAGGTAACCCCAGATACTGGAATCAAATTAGGTTATATTGAAAAAGAACTGTGCAAACTGGATCCAAACAAAGCACAGGGAGAAGACAGAATAAGTAACAATGACCTGAGAACACTTAAACAAGAACTTACACTGCCATTACATCTATTATTCACTAGGTCATATAAATATGGGGAAATTCCTCAAGATTGGAAACATGCACTTATTAAACCTGTCTTTAAGGGAAAGGGAAGTAGGACAAATCCAGAATCATATAGACCCTTAAGTCTACTTTCATGTTTTGGAAAAATAATGGAGAAGGTAATACTAGGTAAGTTATTGCCAGAACTGGATAGGTTGGAACTTTAAACCATATATCAACTTGAATATGTTAAAAATAGATCTATTACCACCTGTAACATGATGTTATATAACAATATAATAACAGCTATGAATGAAAAATTGTGCTGTGATGTGATTTATATAGATTTAACTTCAGCATTTGACAGGATCATACACAAAACACTGATCAATAAATTAGTACAACTAGGTAATGATGTACTGCTGATAAGATGGAATGGCTAAATGGCTTACAAATAGGACATGGCAAGTATCACACACCAACTGGACAGGTGAAATCCTTAGTTACAATCAAGGTGTCCCACAGAGCTCTGTACTAGGCCCTTACTTGTTTAGATTGTATCTTTCAGACTTTACTTTTTCATCTGAGGTGTTCTACAGTCTATATGCTATGACTAGAAATTAGGTAAACTGATTACAAGTGTTACAGATAAGGCATGTCTGCAAAATAATTTGACTAAATTGACCATTTGGGCACAGGAGAATAATATGTTGATAAATACATCAAAAGCTAAGCATATGAGATTTGGGAGATATAAACTGAAAGGTGAATATTTAATACAGCACACAGTGATTGAAACTGTAGACTCATTTAAGGACTTGGGTATATGGGTAGATTCAGCTATGAATTTTTCTAATCATATCAACCAATTGGCTAATGATAGTTATATAACTATAGGTTGTATAAAAAGAGTTATAAAGTCTAGGAAATCAAACACAATGAAGTCATTGTTTGTTAGTTACATTAGACCCACACTTGAGTATGGAATAACAATATGGAAACCCTTTAAGAAAACAAGCATGAATAAACTGGAAAGAGTACAGCAGAAATATACTAAGGGCATCCATCGATGTGAACATCTAAGTTATTATGAAAGACTAAAATATCTGAACTTGTACAGTGTCTCTTATAGATATTTAAGAGGAGATCTTATTCAGGTATATAGGGCATTTAGTGACAACTACCTCTGGGAATGTTTGGGGTTATCTGACAGTAGTAGAGAATCATCAGATAACCTATGTAGAAGGTTCTATAGGAATGAAAAGTGTATTAATTGGTTCTCTGACAGAGTAGCTGATGCTTGGAACAGACTACCAAATTACAATAAAGCAAGTACTAGTTTAAATATTTTTAAGAACATCCTGGACATTTATTATAGAAACAAGTGTTTTGGCATATTGGCAAGCTAGAAAGGCTTTAATGCCTGTGCTTGTATCATTTGTATGTATGTATGTAAAAAAGGTCTCTCATCTGTCCCTTTTTTGAAGATACATACTTATTTTCAAACTTGATTTACCCCGTCAGTTGATACAATTATTTTTAAAGGAATTTTCTTCTTTTCAGACTTGATTTGCTGTCACATATGATTTTGAATCCTTTCCTGCATCATATAATAATTTTGAAGTTGTTTATCAAATAAAAAAACTAGACTACCTGACCATCACACCATTGACAATAATTTTAAAATGACCCATATGGTACAGCTTCATTTTTCGTAAGCAAAAAGATTATAAGTTTGATGATATTTACAATATCATTCTTTATAGTCTTTAGATTTTATACTGTATTTTTGACAATATGCTTATATTTTTGTGTCATTTTCATCAGTCTTTTTTTTAATTTGTGTTCCTGAGTAGTATCCTGCAGTTCTATTCTGAAATAAAAATGAGTTATGTGTTATTCAGTATTCAGACTTTATGCTAATCGAGTCCCCACATTTTTTTCTTATGACAGCGCCTTTATTACCCTTTTTCTATGTCTGCAAGTTGAAAGGTATACCTCAAGATCCAAGGAAGCCACCATAGCTCTGTACTCTTCCTTTATCAGAGCCATCATTGAATACAACGAGTAATCCTTTTGTGATATACAAATTCAGGTATATTACTCAATGGGAAATGTACCAAAGATGTCTATGCAAGATAGCGAAAGGCCTTCAATGTTTTAAATATTCAGAGAGATAAGTATGGAATGTCTTATACTTCATAGCCTGCCATCTACTTTGAGGTAACCTGTGCCTCACTTTATAAACCGTGAAAGACTCAATACTGTTTGACCTCCTGTTTCTTCCCGAACCAGAGACTGTACAAACACCTAAACTAGGAAACTTAAACCTATACCTACAAATATATTTCCTGAATACCTTTAAGACTAGCCTTGCTGACTGAATGTGAAGATACAAGTTTATACCAGGGTTATCATGTATGGACCTGCTTGATTTGGGTGAACATTGTTACATGTTTGAATAGGGTGACAGAATATATAAGTCTGTTACTTGAAGGTGTATATGGCTAGGCATTTTATGGTTCACATAATCACTTGTCTAGCATTTATTTATTTAACCTGGCAAGTTGGCTGGGCAAATTGACCCTTCTCAGCCATGAACTGGTCTCATAAATGAGTATTTTGAGTACATTAAAATTGTAAAATTGTGCCAAGCGTATTTGAAAGTTCACTAACTAATTACAATAAACAAACTGTTTTCTGGAATATACATTTGTTTGTGTGATATAATAAATAATGTTATTTCTGAACTGATGAAAGAAGACAAGTACCTATCATAGAGAAAGAAATGGAACTAAAGCAACTCAATTATCCAGAACATTAACTCTTATTTACACATTTACAGAGCTATTCTGTTAGAGGACAGTTCTGCATAGTTGTGTAAAGAGTATTACTGGAGCTTACACCCAATGGCAGTCACTACTCAATTTCCCTGAAGCACGTGCACCCATATTTTTTAAAGAGGAAATCTTTCACTTTAGTGTAATATGGTTTAAATCTGATTATATTTCTGATTGTAGCAGACATTTTATTTTAACAAGCTGGGTCTAACTTTATTATTCTCGTTTTGTTAGAGAACAGCTTATCGATTTGATTATCTTTAGTGCTGGACAGTGTTGTAGATCTATTAATCTGAGAAGAAGGGTGTTAGGAATCACTGTTGCTGTACCCATTGGTAGTGTTGTAGTCTCAACTATAAGAAATGCAAACCTGCAGATTTTGTTTGCAATTTGTAGCATGTGAGTGTTATTGCTGGGATGTATCGTAATTACAGGTGGGACATATTCGATTTTTGGAACTAAGATATTTTAAGCTATAATTACTCTAACATCTAGAGATATGAAATGTGATGATCTGTAACATGTTCTTAGCTATGACATAGTTTAAACACTATTGTGTTAGTGTGGAATTTGAAAGGCAGGGATTATATTGCTCCTATGTTCTGATGGGCAGAGCCACACTTGCAGAAAATAATGCATGCATCACAAGTGTAACATTAAGATGCATAGGACTTGGGTTCAACAATAGACTCTGTTACATTGAATACAGTATTACATCAACAGTGAGATGGCCAGTGCCAAAATGCATACCATTGACATGCTAATTATATATACTAATTCCAACATCATATAATCTCTGTAGAAAGGCAATATTCCCATACCTAGGGATTGTCAAGATCAACCACACATGTCAACCATCTTCACCTGTAAACCAGCCGGCTGTTGAGATTGTACTCTGTTCGATATAGAGTGATATGCAGACAGATAGATAGATATCGACATGGATCATATATATAGATAGATAGATATAGATATATATAGACATATATATATATATATATATATATATATATATATATATATATATATAGTGCAATATTTTAAGAAGAAATGCACTGTTAGTCATATATTCAAGGTCAAAATGCCCATGGCATGATTTGCCTATGATGGGGTAGAAACAAAGCTCATTATTGTGTCTTTGGTTTGTGAGACATTTGTTGATCAAACAAGAAAAATGTATTCAACAGAAAAAAAAAATCTCCATGATAAGGCAGAAGTTGGGCATGAATAAAAGTATATTCAAGGATCTCTAGCTGAGAAAAATATTAGTACAGAGCAATATACTTTGATAGCACTGAATAATTCACTTATTTATTAACTAACATTTGTTTACTGGGAAAGTTTGACTAAATCATTTTAGCAATTTTCAGAAGTGTCCTCGGGAGAAAAGCTTCATCTGGGATATATATATATATATATATATATATATATATATATATATATATATATATATATATATGTGTGTATATATATATATATATATATATATATATATATATCTGTATATATCTATATATTTATATCTATATATATATATATATATATATATATATATATATATATATATATATATATATATATATATATATATATGTGTGTGTGTGTATATGTGTGTGTGTGTGTGTGTGTGTCTATGTGCATATATTGTTATTGTAGAAAAACAATAACAAGTATTGTTGCATACATTATAAGATTTACACACACACACACACACGCACACACACACATATATATAAATATATATATATATAGAGAGAGAAAGAGATATATGTGCGTGAGTGTGTGTGTGTGTGTGTGTGTGTGTGTGTGTGTGTGTGTGTGTGTGTGTGTGTGTGTGTGTGTGTGTGTGTGTGTGTGTGTGCGCGCGCCTGTGTGTGTGTGTGTGTGTGTGTGTGTGTGTGTGTGTATGTGTGTGTATAGCTGTATAAATATATAAAGAGATACATTATAGTGTAAGCCCAAGTAGGCACTGTAGACACCATATGTGTAAAAGAACTACTTTCTTTGCATCGTATTTCTTACAACACCTGACTCCTTTTCATTACTTTGTTAAAATACCATTTTATTGCGCCTCTCCAACCTTTTTTTTTTTTTTAGCTACTCATCTACACAAACGTTTTCTTGTGTTTCTTCTACTTGCAATATTTACTTTGGTTGGGTATTTCCACAACATTTACATTGGAAAAGATTAGAAGACTAATTTACTTACTAGAGATATTATGCAAAGTGCATACAAATCTGTCCCTGCTTTTACACCCGAATGTTTGTTCAATACTATATAACAAATCTTTTTTAACACAGTTAAATCCTAACATTGTCTTGTCAGGTAGCATTTTTCCTGTATTACTCACTGTGATATTTTTAAGCTGTTCTTTGAGTGGAGTTTGTAGATGGTTGTCTAGCCCCCTCCCACTTTTTTTTCTCTAACCTTTTTACTTGGCTCCTGGCAGTCTCTTACGTTTATGCTTTATAAAGCATTCTCTTCTCTTGTGATTTTTGACATTGTTTGCTGTTAGCTCCATCCAATGCACAGCAATTTCAAAAACATATATATTTTTTTCTTGGCTTAGAAGGCTTCCTGCTCTCCTGTTGGTGCTGAGTTTTCTGCGCATTTGCCAACTAATTGATACACAACTGTGCTTTTCTGTCTGCTTTTCTCCCCTTCCACCTCCAATTCCCAAGCCATCTTCCCAAACTCACACCTTTATTCCATTCGATCCCCTGCCATTTTTGCTTACATCAAAATTGTAGCTTAAAGGAGCAGAGCATATTGTTACACATGCAAACATTAATTTTCCTTTTTCCAACAGCCTTCTCTTGTAAATAATTACTGTCTTGCAAGCACATTTCTGCCACTTTTAAATAAAGTCATAGTGGAAGACTGTAAAAAGGGAAGGAATTTAGCTATGGCATGGATAGGCCACAAACAAGCATTTGACAGTATCCCACATTCATGGATAAAAGAATGCTTAAAATGTATAAGATACACTCTACACTGATAAATTACATCACAGCGACCATGAAACAGAGGCAAACCATTTTGCAGTTAAGCAATGATAAAGGACAAATTATTATTCCAGTGATAAAAATTCAAAGGGGGATTTTCCAGGGTGACTCTGTCACCGCTGCTCTTTTGCCTTGCCCTTAACCCATTAAGCTGTCTGTTTAACAGATTAGGTTCTGTCTATAATTTGGCTCCCAGAAAGCAACAAGGCATAAAGACTTCTCATCTTCTATTTGTGGATGATTTATAACTGAAAGCACAACTGCAAGTAGTCAAAACTTTTTCAGATGACATAAGAATGTTCTTTGGTCTTGATAAATGTGTAAAAGCAAACTTTAAAGCAGGAAAGCTGCAGCACCAAGAAAACATCAGTTTGGGACAAGAATGTGATATAAAAGAACTTGAACAAGAGGGAGTGTATAAATATTTGGGAATTGATGAAGGCTCAACAATAAAACATGAAAAAATGCAAATAAAATTTAGTAAGGGATATTTTAGAATATTTAAATTAATCCTGAAAACAGTGTTGACATTTAGGAGCGAAAGTTCAAGCTATAAACCAATTTGCTCTTCCTGTCCTAACTTATAGTTTTGCAGTCATTGACTGACACCCGCCCCCCCACAAAGGTGTTGGATAGATTAGACAGGAAAACAAGAAGGATGACTCATGCTCATCAAATGATTTATAAAAATCAGTCCATAGCAAGATTATATACTCTCTGTTCCAAAGGAGGGATGGGCCTCCTTGAAACTGATTGCATGTTTAGATCTGCAATCATGGGACTGCATACATATCTGCTGACCTCACAAGACACAAACATAGTGAAAGTTTTGAAACATGAGGAAAATAAATCTAAAATAACTTTCCTGCTTAGTCTAGCAGAAGCATGCCGGTGTTAAGTGGAAATAGAAATCAAACCAGAAGTAGATAAAAATCAAGCAGCAACTGAATATGCCAAAAGTAAAAGAAAGAATGTAAGGCAAAGGATCAAATGAGATGGCAAGACTTTGGAAAATGCATAAATATAGTTGCAAGTAAAGATACTCCTGGGGTAACCTCATGTTCATCAGGACTGAACATAGGAATGGTTAAGGAGAAGCAAGTTCAAACCAAAAGATGAAAGGTTAATATTGGCGGCCCAAGATAGTGGACTACGTACATGTTGGTTTGAAAAGTCCATTGAACATGTGGGAGAAACAGACAAGTGTAGGTTTTGTCAAACAGAATTGGAAGCAGTTGCACACTTTGCTGCTGGTTGTGACATACTAATGGCAGAAGGATCGTATACTGAAAGGCATAATAATGTGGCAAGACTGTTGCACTGGGGATTGTGCAAACATTATAATATTAAAGTAACTGAAAAACACTGGAAACATGAGCCACAAAGCTTCATAGCAAAAGACGAAGTCTACATCACATGGGATCACCTATTACCAACAGTTCAAGAGATAGATGCGAGAAAACCAGCTACAGAATTATTAAAAATTATTATTAAAAGTTAAGAATATATAATCTTACTATGTACAGTTGTGCAGCTCACGGTCATAATAGAAGGTTCGATGAGAGATTTCTCCTTAAGACACTGAGTCTTCACTTAAAAGTTCTGCCTCTATCCAGCGAACTCTGACCACGATCTCCTCTGCCAGGAAAGCAAACAGCTGCTGACTAGTGTTCCTAAGACCCTGCAACTAAATTTCTCCTTAAGACACTGGGTCTTCACTTAAAGGTTCTGCCTCTACCCAGTGAACTCTGACTGCAATCTCCTCTCCCAGAAAAGCAAACCCTGCAACTAAGTATGTTTAAAAAAACTGTGTAGAAAGCAACTTTGTTACCATACAGCCTGATTTGTCTTGCCTGTAAACCCTACAACTCCTGTTGAGCACCGCACATTGAACAGCTGGTTTAACCCTACTCAAACTCTCCCAATCCATGTTTAATTGACAAGAAATAAGGGGAATTTATACTTAGATCCTGTTCCCTACCTCCCCATACCAAAAAGAGCTCATTAATTTCCTAACTAGAGTGACCTAGGGAAGGGCCTCTACTACAGCAATTCTGTTAATGGTATTTTAATCTAGTAAAATGAGAAAATGCCCTCATACACTCTGATTGGACTTTCTGATTGTTTTTTCCCACTTCCCTGTCAGAGTTGTAGCCCCACTCTGTTCAACCTCACTACGCTTGGGCTCACTTTGCTCCTCTGCCACCCCCATTCCCATCGACCCCCAGGTCATTTCCTTTATACTTAACCACCTACTTCCTCCCACATAAGACTCCTCCCCTGTCAGTAACCCCTCCTAAATTCAACATACCTCTACTATACCAGCTAAGTCCACCTATACAGCATGCCTTGCACACAACCATCCCGACTACTAAATGCATCTACTTCTCTGAAGTACAGGCCAGGATTGAGGGGCTCTGGCTAACAAAGTTCGCAGATGACTGCAAACTGGGAGCCATTATTGAATCCCCAAATGATGTGGATACTCTACAAAAGGGCCTTACAGAAACAGATGCTTGGTGCCAGAGCCATGGGCTCAAGCTCAGTGCCAAGAAATGTATAGTTATCCTCTTTGGGAAAAAACATGTATCCATGAATAACCATATAGGTGGCAGTACACTAAACACCGAAAGTGTGATAAGAGACTTAGGGACACAGGTGGACAGTGGTCTCACCTTCGATAACCACATTGCCACAACAGTCAGGAAATCCTTCTATGTGGCACACCTCATCACTAAGGGCTTTTCATCCAGAAAAAAGGAGGTCATTATCCCACTGTACTCATCCCTCATTAGACCCATTATAGAATACAACGCTCCGTTTGGTATGTACCTCTCAAGACATCTGCAACAACTGGAAAGGCTGCAGAAATACCTCACTAAAAGAATCACAGGCCTAAAGCAGATGCCCTATGCTGATCGCCTTAAAAAACTCCAGCTATACTCTGTCGCATATCGTCTACTCAGAGTCGATCTCTGCTTAACATACAAGGCCATGTAAAACCCAGAGCTGTTGGACATGCTACACTTAAAGAAATCCCAATCCCTCACAGCCACACGCTTGAGGGATTTAAACCTTGTCATCACAATAAACAAAACATGCTGGGGGGATAGGTTCCTGACCCAGAGACTCCACAGACTCTGGAATAGATTGCCCATACATGTCAAGCAGAGTGCCTCTTTGGCCCTCTTCAAAAGGAACCTTGACGATTGGATGGGAGAAAGGAAATTCACCCCGGGGATCAAGTCAGTCGCCCTGTTAGACAGGGGTCCAGGGAAGTAAATAGTGTGGGAAGAAATAGCCAGGGAATTGTTATTGCTATGCTTGTATAGGCCCTAGGGCTGATAGCCTAGTACCAACCTATGAACCTATGAACACTACTATATCCTACCATACTCATTACCCTACTTTTTCTATCCAACCTAACCTCTTACCACACTCAACTCAGAATCCACACCCTTCCCCCCTGGCAGACTGACTCCACAATCAACCACACCAAACTAAAAAGCATCCCTATAGAACAATACATCCTCACCCACACTCAAAACCTTGCCTACCCTCCCTACAGACTAAAACTCAAAATAAACCCATATAGCTCTCAAAGGTTAAACAAATTATTATACAGATTTAGCAAACACTACTCACACTTACTCAAAACACTCACTAATTGCGGTGACATACACCCCAACTCAGGACCTACCTCACCTATCAACCCCACCACAAAGCAACAAAATGCCATTCATAATAGACCTAAAATATCCACCCTCTTCTTAAACATCAATGTAAGAAGCATACTCAATAAAACACATGACCTTTATGCTTTGCTTACCCTTTACAAACCCGAAATCACAATATTAACAGAAACATGGCTCAAACCAGAACACCACAATGATGAAATTACTGCCCCAGGCTACAATATGTTTAGAAAAGATAGACAAGGAAAAAAGGGAGGGGGTGTAGCAATCCTCTTTCAAAATCACCTCAACATAGAGCAACTAGACTACAATAACCCAGAAATCAGTGATGTAGAACTAATCCTTGGTAAACTAGAAATAAATCCCAACAAGCACCTAATTATTGCAGATGGCTATATCCCACCAGGCAATAACACAACCATCATGGAATACCTGCTTAACTGGCTTTCCAACTCCTTTCCACATGAAAACATACTACTAGGGGATTTCAGTATAGACTGGACAAAATGCTCCAGCCACAATCCCTCTGCCTTTCTAAATACCAATCTATCTTGGACTGGATCCTAGTATCTGAACCCACTCAAGCTCACCTATCCAGCTGTCTCCCAGACAGCCTAAGTGACCATCACCCCAACCAACTTAATTAGGCATAAATCACAATCTATCAACCAACCCATTCTCCAGGAAGTTCGCAACAGAAAACAGTTTATAGCCACAAACTTCATCCAAAAATGACAAAGTGTCAACTGGGTCCCTCTTATCCAACTTTCCCTAGACAATGCCGTTGAATATTTCAACTCAACCTTCCTAGACATCCTAAACCAAAATGCACCTTCCCGAACAATTAGAATAAAAACTAACTATGCCCCATGGCTCATCAAATACACTAAAACTAAAATGAAAGAAAGAGACAAAGCCTGGACACAATATCAGAGAAAGAGAATCGTAAGTCTTAGACAAAACTACCTAGAACCCCGAAAAAAAACAAGAAACAAATCAAACTAGGCAAAGTCAATTACTACAAAAATATGCAGGAAAAACTTGCTCAAAACCCCCAACAATTTTGGGCCACTCTAAATAGCATACTCTGCCCAGAAAATACCACCACCCTACCCCCAGTGCTACCTAGCAATCTTGAAAACATTCCCACACAATTCAACAAATTTTTCACAGAAACTGTCCAAACCCTGGCCAATACCCAAACCAATATCAATACTCCTACACCAACAAATACCCCCACCCCTCTCAATACTCAACACAACATCTCCACCTTCAACTTCCACCCTGTGTCCACCATGTTAATTTCTAAGCTCCTCAAAAAACTAAAATCAACCACACTAGCAGCTGATAAGTTACCAGCAGACTTCCTTAAGATATCAGCTGAAGCCATAGCCTAGTCAGTCTCCATTCTCATAAACAGACCACTGCTGGAAAACAAAGTACCCTCCTCCTGGAAAACCTCACACATTATTCCACTACACAAAGGTGGAACCTCCTTAGACCTGACTAACTATTGCCCAATTGCTATCCTATCACCTCTGTCCAAAATATTAGAAAGAGTTGTTCACACTCAACTAATGCAACACCTCAAAGATAACAACCTTCTCTCTGCTACACAACATGGTTTTAGACCATCCCACAGTACAACCACAGCCCTCCTATCATTCACAGATACAGTTAACCACCACAGAAACAATGGTCAGTTTCGTCCATATTCTTAGACTTATCAAAAGCCTTTGATATGGTTAACCACAGCATGCTTCTGAATTCTCTATCTAGCATAAACATAAGCCCCTCCTCTACTGTTTGGTTTAACAGCTACATATCTGATCATCAACAAACAGTTTTCTGGAAAGACCAACAATCCTCCCTATTGCCAGTTACCATAGGAGTCCCTCAAGGATCTATTCTCGGTCCCTTACTGTTCTCCTTATATACGAACCACATCACTTTCTAATCACCCTCTGTGTCAGTAGTACAATATGCAGATGACACCACCCTTATTTGCACTGCCTCCACACTACAGGAACTTCAAACCTTAACCTAGACCTACTTCACCCTCGCAAAAACCTGTTTCACCAATATCAAACTCAACCCCCAAAAAAACAAACTTATTATATTTGGCCCTGGAAAACCACCACCCCTGAGTAATATCTTCTGCATCATATCCAAGGACAACACTGAAATCAGCCATACCACACACACACACAAAACTGATAGGTGTTGAAATTGACAACAATCTTAAATTCGACATCCATATTGCTCAAACCATCAAGAAAGTTAACAAACAACTTGGACTCCTCTAGAGAAATAAACATTTCATGACTTGTAACACCAAAACAACCATTGCTAGGACACATCTCCTATCCATCCTCTTATATGCCTCTCCCATCTTAACTAATATCCGGCAAACCAACCTAAATAAAATGGAATCTTGTTACAACAAAATTGCCAAATTTTCCGAATCCCCATATAGGTCCCATAACTGTCATTCACTTAAACAAGTCAATTGATTGGAACTATCTCATATGCTACTACTCAACCAACTATCCACTGTTCACAAACTTTACTACTTTCCCAACCTAATCCCTTCACTACAGGAACTCATACAACAATGCATCCCCACCAGAACTCTTAGACCTAGCAACCAAAACTTCATAAAATTCATCAAGCACAGAAATGATGCTGGCAAATCCCTTTTTGCCAGCACCATTGTCAAAAAATGGAATACCTTACCAATCCATACTACCTCTACCACCTCCACTACTCAGTTTAAAAAACTCCTGAAAAAACATTTTCCGAATAATTGGTTATGCTCATGCCACTCAAAAGGCTAAGTCTTAAATAGACAACTCATCTGTACCCCAATTACCCTTAGACACTCTATTTCAAGAATACAAAATACTGCCACTTTCAGGTCTTTTGAGTAGATGTCTTGTGATACACTATACCTTAATGTTTGACTTCCGTATAAACTGTCAAGTTAATGTATCCAATTCTGTATGTATCAACTCCTTGGATGTATGTAATGAAAGCTCTCATAACATGAAAAGTATGTTCCATGTAATTGCCTTTTATCCTATGTATGTTGTTCTGGAGCTTATCTTCCCAGGCCTCTGCTGAAAATGGGCCTGTGTCTAGTCGGACTTTCCTGGTTACTAAATGTAAAATAAAATAAAAATAAAATAAATTGTAGTGGTCCATGAAAAGAAGACAAAAGTAGCATTGATCATTTAAATCGCTACCCCCAGTCTCTAGCATACAGAGAGACACAAAGTCATAAAATATCAGGATTTGCAGGCAGAAATGACAGCAACGTAGAAGAAAGATAGCCAGGAAGTTTCTATAGTAGTAGGAACAAACGGGTCTTATAAAAAAGAAAGTACAATTGTATTAAGATATGTTACAGATATATGTAACTCTATCCAATTTGCAGAAGGAGTCATTACTGGGCACATTGTGGGTGCTGCAAAGAGCATTCCTGGCTGACATTAAAGATTGAAACAATACTAATTTCATAAACTTTAATCATACTTTGACTTAAGAATGGGGTCCATTCCTATCATGGTATTAGAAACCCAAAAGATTTGAACTTTTAGGGAATGTGAGCTGGGCTTAGATCATCATGAGACAGGTTAGTTTTACCCAACTGTTGATATGTTGTTGCAACAGTAATCCTGCTCAATACAAAAGGAACCACAGGTTTAGACATTTAATGTATACTTCTCAACCTTTTCAGAGTTATCTACTTGTCCACTCCAAAAAACCCACTGGTGTGTCATCTCCTTTGAAATGCCCTCCCTTTTTTTCATCTCAACTTACACTTTCCTGTTGTTCTAGCCTTACTCTATCACCCACAGCAATAGGGTTTCTTCTCTTACTGAGTGCAACTAAACCTCACACTCATCTGTTAAAAATCCTTATTTTTTTCCTTCAGTAATTTCCATACACCCTCCCTATTCACATACTTATATATGCACTTCTCTTAACCCTATCCCCTCCCTTACTCACTGTTCATTGCACGTCACATCCACTCTCACTTACATATACTACCAGCTCATCCCTTGCAAGACACCTGCTTAAATTACCCAGATTCCACTGTAAGTTCACTCCTATAATACTCCTCCTTCTGCTATGCAGTAACACTGAACCCAACCCTGGCCCATCTGTTTCATCTTGTGTCTTAATTAAAGCACATAGTATCAAGAACAAAATGGACCATCTAAACAGTTTTTTTCATTCTAGACCACCCTGACCTCATAGCTATAATAGAACCTTGACTCAAACCCATTGATCTTTCAATCCACCACTTCTTCCTTGGGTCCCACTATTATTTTGATGGGAGACGTGGTTCTAGACATGGCAGTGAAACCCTGCTACTTTTTAAATCTAATTTAAATGTCTTTCTCTTAGCTCGAAGCGACACTACCTCAAACTCTCTTCCTAACTCACCCACCCTCCTGTAACACTTTGCTGTAGGACGTTCCTATTCATCTTGCTGTTGCTTACCTCCCTCATCCCAGTTCCTTGATGAAATTCAAAGCCATTCTGCTTGAAATGAGTAAAAAAATCTCAAAAGGTTCATGCTACCAGGGACTTCAATCTCGACCTTCTTGGCCCTAATCAAAGGAAATTTGTAATGACATGAAACTCACACAACTGATCACTGAAATCACTATGCCAAACCCTAACTTTTCTCATCTCATTAGTGATCTTATTATTACTAATTTCCTAACATTGTTTCTCAAATTATTTTACCCCTTCCTTCAGTGACCATTGTCCAACCATCTTCAGTATCCTTCACCACATAAAAAAATCCTTCTCTCCCTCATATCACTCCACAGCAAATCCCAATCAAACATTCTCAATAAAAACCCTCATTAGACTGGTTTCCTATTCAACTGAGATGCAACCCTTACCAATGCACGGACGGCTTGCATGGTCAAACCAAGTAGAACAACCACAAACGACCAGCAAAAGAGATGGTGAACCCAAGTAGTGACAAATACTTTATTAATCAAAGTAACATATTGAAAATATGTCACTAAACCAGACCGGTTTCGGCCTTACAGCCTTTATCAATGGTATACAGAAATAAATTTGTAAAAAAGAAGAGGAACTGGTTCTGGTTATATTTATACTCCTCCCTATTAGAACAGGAATTATTGGTATAGCCCAACCTAGTGTTTGGGATGTATAAATGCCCAACAAAACTTATTTTAAATAAATAATCAAAAACAGTTCATATACAATTATGAAACCAACAGTTATGCATTAAATGTTTCAATAATACTATAAGCAAATATATAAAAGATATAATTCCATAATACTATTAGCAGATATATGAAAAAATTTTTAGAGTGAATTATGTAAATTACATCATATAATATTATAATAACCTGAATATGTAAATACAAAAATTCATCAAAGCCAAACAAGAGCTAATAAAAGTATATTCACTTAATGTAGTAATCATAGAAAGGTATAACGTCTCAGTGCTGAAGTGTAAATTGGTCATCCTAGTTACTAGTATTATATATTTCCTAGAGCATATATTAACAAAACCACATAAGTGCCACCATTCAGAAAAAACAAAGATATAATAATATACAGCATGTATTAATGTGAATAGATAGACATAGCCTCTGTTATAAATGGTCATTCAGACCAGGCGGAAAAAGTGCCCCAAGCTTTGTAATCCAGTATTGTTCTTTTTTATTCAAAATAGAGTGCCAACCCTGTTGATGGCTATGATCCCCTACAATTTTGTCAATAACCATGAACCTAAATTGTGCATTGGAATGTTTGATGGTGTGTATATACAAGGCATTAGTTTCCTTCTTATTTCGGATGTCACTCTTATGTTCTGTCATAATGACAGGGATCTAGATGTTTGGCCCACATAAAATGATTGACACTGACATGTGGCCAAATATATGACCCATGTGGTACTGCAATTAGCAAAACCCTGGTCTGATACACCCGTTCAGTATTAGCACTTGAAAATTCCTTCAATGTGTAGACCTGGGAACATGAACAACAATGACCACAAGGAAAGGTACCTATGAGTCTATCTCCTGTTAAGGTGGTTTGTTGACAGATAGCTCCTCCTCCTTCCTTGTGTTTGTAGTGGGAAAACATCCCCCCCAAAGTTTTACCCCTTCTGAAAGACATATGACATGTTGTGCCTAATAGTGTTCTTAATTCATCATGTGCCATCAATATATTCCAATTTGAGTTCAAAATATCCCTGACTAGCTGATGGTTCCTGCCATATGTGGTGACAGACCTTATTGTTGAGTCCTGATCCTTATTATCCAACTTTTTATATTGCAATAAAGTTTGTCTATCCAGTGAGTTACTCCATTCATTTGCCAAAGAGATATCCCTCATTTTGTATCCTCTGTGTTTAAATCTACAACATAAGTCATTTCTAGCTATTTCAAAATCCCCCCTGATGAACATATGCGTTTCATATGCATGAATTGTGATTTTGGTATATTGCAGATGGTGTGGTAAGGGTGCATGCTAGATGCATGTAACAAGGTGTTATATTGAAAAACTTTAGTACTTAAGGTGTGATCCTATACAGTAACATCCAAGAAGTTAATAGTGTTATAATCATATGTTACCGTTACATTATCATTCAAATACTGAATGAATTCTTGTAAATATGTAATATCTGCCTTCCACACCATCCAACAATCATCTAGGTATCGTCTCCAGATGTCCATTTCAACAATATAAATATTGTGTGATAAGTCATAGATTAAACACTCCTCAAAATAGGCCATAAAAGGTCAGCATATATAGGAGGAAATAAAAGACATTTTAGTTAGTACATGTCATGCAGATAAGCAAAACCCGTGGGTACATTTCACATTTTCCAACCAGTATTGTAGTGATTGCAGACCAGCCCATGCTGGTGTATAAAGATTTTACATCAAGTGTGCACATCAACCAATCCTGTTCCAGTTGGGTATCTGCTATTATCTGAAGAAAGTGTGTCTGTTTTGTCCATCTGGCCCTGACCAATGACAATAGTGGCTTGAGATATACTTGGAAAAACAACTCTTCATCAATCTTCTATGATGTTTGTAACAATATACTAAGCTAAGAAATCTAGCTAAACAGCCAATCAGGTGATATAAAAGTCACTTTATAAAAAAAACAAAAAAAACATAGGTTATCCCTTCTCAAATCAACTGATGCATCCCCGCCATAATTCTGGGCTGAAGTCAACCACCCATGAACAAATACGCCATATTTCAACAGACAGTCATTAAAGATTTACATTTTCATCATCAAAACATTTCTGCCATGGGGATTATCTACATGCAAATGTTTATAGATCCCCATTGGTATACAAGAAGAATATAGACAGCTGAGAGATCCACAAAACAGATCTTATAACATAAGTCTATTACTGTAGGCCTATAGTGTCTGGTATTGATCATTAACAGAACCACTTTCAGCTTTCCTTACATTTTATCTCAAGCCACTATTGTCATTGATCAGGGCCAGATTGAGTGCACATCCCTTATTCCATTAATAGCAGATACCTCAACTGGAACAGGACTGGTGATGTGCACGCTTGATGTGTAAAAATATTATACACAGTATATCCCACATGGGGCTGGTCTGCAATCACTACATACTGGTTGAAAAATGTGAAATGTACCTACACGGGTTTCAATACACTGCTTATCTGCATGGCTGAACATGTACTAATCTAAAAATGTCTTTATTTCCCATGGGCTTTTAGCTTCAAGGTACGGCTCTGGGAGCCTTTCTTCTCCTATATATCCTTTTATGGCCTATTTTGAGGAGTGTTTAATCTATGACTTATCACACAATATTTATATTGTTGAAGAACATCTGGAGACGAAACCTAGATGATTGTTGGATGGTGGAAGGCAGATATTACATATTTACAAGAATTCATTCAGTATTTGAATGATAATGTATAGAAGTATACTGTAACATATGATTATAACACTATTAACTTCTTGGATGTTACTGTATACCGCAATGAGGATCACACCTTCCTTTGCTCCTATATATGCACCTTTTTATGGCCTATTTTGAGGAGTGTTTAATCTATGACTTATCACACAATATTTATATTGTTGAAATGGACATCTGGAGACGATACCTAGATGATTGTTGGATGGTGTGGAAGGCAGATATTACATATTTACAAGAATTCATTCAGTATTTGAATGATAATGTATGGGGTATCGAGTTTACGGTAACATATGATTATAACACTATTAACTTCTTGGATGTTACTGTATACCGCAATGAGGATCACACCTTAAGTACTAAAGTTTTTCATAAATACCCTCAATATAACACCTTGTTACATGCATCTAGCATGCACCCTTACCACACCATCCGCAATATACCAAAATCACAATTCATGTGTATGAAACGCATATGTTCATCAGGGGGGGATTTTGAAATAGCTAGGAATGACTTATGTTGTAGATTTAAACACAGAGGATACAAAATGAGGGATATCTCTTTGGCAAATGAATGGAGTAACTCACTGGATAGACAAACTTTATTGCAATATAAAAAGTTGGATAATAAGGATCAGGACTCAACAATAAGGTTTGTCACCACATATGGCAGGAACCATCAGCTAGTCAGGGATATTTTGAACTCAAATAAGAATATATTGATGGCACATGATGAATTAAGAACACTATTAGGCACAACATGTCATATGTCTTTCAGAAGGGGTAAAACTTTGGGGGGGATGTTTTCCCACTACAAACACAAGGAAGGAGGAGGAGCTATCTATCAACAAACCACCTTAACAGGAGATAGACTCATAGGTACCTTTCCTTGTGGTCATTGTTGTTCATGTTCCCAGGTCTACACATTCAAGGAATTTTCTAGTGCTAATACTGAACGGGTGTATCAGACCAGGATTTTTGCTAATTGCAGTACCACATGGGTCATATATTTGGCCACATGTCAGTGTCAATCATTTTATGTGGGCCAAACATCTAGATCCCTCCATGACAGAACATAAGAGTGACATCCATAAGAAGGAAACTAATGCCTTGTATAGACACACCATCAAACATTCCAATGCCAATTTAGGTTCATGGTTATTGACAAAATTAGGGGATCGTAGCCATCAACAGGGTTGGCACTCTATTTTGAATAAAAAGAACAATACTGGATTACAAAGCTTGGGGCACTTTTTTCCCTGGTCTGAATGACCATTTATAAGAGAGGCTATGTCTATCTATTCACATTAATACATGCTGTATATTGTTATATCTTTGTTTTTTCTGAATGGTGGCACTTATGTGGTTTTGTTAATATATGTTCTAGGAAATATATAATACTAGTAACTAGGATGACCAATTTACACTTCAGCACTGAGACGTTATACCTTTCTATGATTACTACATTAAGTGAATATACTTTTATTAGCTCTTGTTTGGCTTTGATGAATTTTTGTATTTACATATTCAGGTTATTATAATATTATAAGATGTAATTTACATAATTCACTCATCACTAGAGCCTTCTTATTGACCTTAATAGAGCTTTCAGTCTGGTTGACCATAACATTCTGTTAGATCGTCTAACTGAAATTGGAATTAGCCCGGACACAGATCTTTGATTTAAAAATTATATTTCCAATCAGTTCTCCTCTGTTCAGTTTTAGAACACCTTCTCTGCTTCCTCTCCTCTACTTAAAGCAGTCCCTCTGGACTATATTCTGGCTCCACTTCTTTCTTCCATTTTCATTAATAGACTACCACTTTACCTTCCTCAACTCTCTCTCTCTCTCTCTCTCTCTCTCTCTCTCTATTACTTTAAGGTAATGACCTAGTCTTATTTCACTCATACCTGACTTCATCAGCCATACAACAACAACACCTACAAGGTGACTTCCTTTCTCTTATCAAATGGCTTAATAACAAAAAGCTAGTTTTGAACACTTCTAAAACTAAACCAATGGTGTTTGGTACTTCCCAAAATGGCAGAAAAGCTTTCAATCACTTCTTATCCATGATCATCTCGATAACTCTATTGATCAAGTCTTCTCTTTCAAATACCTTGGTATGTGGTATGATCCCAGACTAAATTTTCACCTTCACCTAGAACAAATATGGAACAAAATTAATTCCCTCCTCTTTTTATCTTAGAAAATCCTGAACCCCTTTCTCTCCAGATGAACCAGGAATGCCATAGTCAAACACATTCATCTAGCACAGCTTGAATATGGACTCTGCTAGCTGTAGCAGCATCCAAGAAAAACACCTCCACCATCAAATTCTATAAGCAGGTCTATCTGCTGTTTCATTACCTTCTCTTCTAGAAATGATCATCATTGTTTCATACTTAACAAAGCCAATTGACTGTCCAGCATTGTGCCAACCTGTTTCTTGGATCCCAACTCTACAAGCATCTCAAAGAGCACTCCTGTCCTGCATTTACCTCCCAACTCTTGGAACAACCCCCCTCTTACAATCTAAGAAATCTTAACTACTCTGACCCACTTCATCAATCTATCAACCAGACTTCAATGCACTAACAATGCCTTCTCCATCTAAGACCCACTCTGAGAATCACATCATACTAATCTTAAGACCAAATCTTGTACCCATCAGTTTGTGCTCAACTTGAAGATCATCTCATGTCTGAGTCAATTTGCAAATTCTATATCTCCTAACAGATCACCTAATCTCCCATTCCCCCCTTCACCAGTCAGGTACCATAGGTTCATAGATTAATATTAAGCTAATGACCACCATGGTCTTTATATGCCTAACTGTGCAACCTAACCCAGTTTTGTCCCAGAGTTCCTTGGATGCCTGTATGGTGGGGTATGTTAGTAAGGAGTTAGCCTAGGTTGTGTGTGTGTGTGTGTGTGTGTGTGTGTGCGTGTTTGTGCGTGTGTGGTGCGTGTGTGGTGCGTGTGTGTGTGTGTGTGTGTGTGTGTGTGTGTGTGTGTGTGTGTGTGTGTGTGTGTGTGTGGAGGGTGGGTGGTATGTTAGTTGGGGATTAATTTACTTATTGTCAATCTCTGTCCATCACAGATATGGACATGGGGGACAGACCAGGGGTGAATTTGCAATTTCACATATAATGATCAATGTTTTTTTTGAGAGCATCAGGGATTAAGTCTGCTTCATGGGGATGGGGATTTTATTCCATAGTACAAGGATCCTTTGAGACACATATTGGTCTCTCCAGCAAGTTCTTTTTATGTTGCAGGCAAAGTTCAGGTACTTTGATCCTATATTCCTGGTGTTGTTTGTTTTTCAGGTGTGCAAGAGTTCCATCAGATCTGTATCAGAGGATACCTTATATGCCAGGAAAAGATTGCCTCTCAGTAACATGTATGAGACTGAGTACAGATATAGGGTCTTAAGGGAATTTGTGTGGGATAGGATATTCATACCCTGGATTTTCCAGGTGAGGAACCTTTGAGCACATTCCAACTGTTGCAAGTGCCTGATTAGGTATGTGCTAAAGGGGTCATTGTACACGATGATGGGTCTAATAACAGCTGAGTAGAGTGGTACTATAACTTTCCTGAACCTGGATGCTATACCCTTGCTTATGAGTTGGGTGACATAGAATAATTTTCTTACTATCTCGGCTACGTATTGGGTGAAGGCCAGATTTCTGTCTACATATGATCCCAGATCCCTATCTACCAGTTCAACTCTTAATTGTGTTTTATAGATGGAGCAATTAGCTTAGGCAGATGATTTTCCAAAGGGCACTACAATATATTTCTTTGAACTGAGTTTTAATAAATGGCTTTGGCACCACTCATTTGCTTGTGTTAGTCCCACTTGTAGGATGTTACTGTCATGGGGGAATCTATGATAGCTCCCAATTTACAGTCGTCTGTGAACTTGGTGAGCCAGAGGCCTTTTACATTGACCTTGACTTCTGAGAGGTAGATGGCAAATAGTAGCTGAACCAACAAGGAGCCCTGGGGTACTCTGCTGATGTCCATTCTCCTGGTGGATGTGGTCTCATCATTCCTGACTTATTTGGTTCTATCTATGAACCAGACAGCAATCCAGTAAGTTATGCAGGGATTAATTTACAGATCTGAGAATTTGTCAATAATACTAGAATGGGGTATTGTATTGAACATCTTGGCCAGGTTAAATTATTTATTTATATATTTATTTATTTATTTGCCTTTGTTTACTGGGAAAGTCTGACTGGGTAATATCCTTTTTTAGCAGAGGCCTGGGGAGAAAATCTCCATTTGCTTGAATTATGTTATACTAAGTTCCAGTCAAACACAGAGTAGTTACATTTATATTTACATTTATAGACAAGCAGTAGTTACATTTATACAGTCTATGATTGTACAGAAATGGAAGTTATAAAAGAGAAAGCACGCATGCAAATTAGTGGATTGTACAGTCAGCCGTTATGTATAAAAATGTGTAATGAAATGTATTAAAAATAGGCAGTATGCATAATTTTCCCCTCATCCATAGCTATGGTGACCTTCTCGAAGAAGTCTACCAGGCTGTGTAGGCAAGACCTCCCCTTAATAAAGCCAAACTGGGATGGGTTCAATGTCTGTATGTTGCCAATGTCCTTGTGATCATTTCCATGATAATCATTCTATGGCTTTACATATTAAACTTGCCAGACAGATGGATCTGTAGTTCCCAGGGTCAGTTGCTGGTCCACCCTTATGAAGAGAGATGACCATTGTGGCCTTCCATTCACCTATCCTGAAACCTTTTCTGAAGCTGTAGTTGAGGAGTACCTCAAGAGGTCCTGCTGGGTCATGTTTTAGGCTGTTTAGAAGGCCCAGTAAAGCAGCGTTTTTGGCCTTTAGCATATGCCACCAGTACCTGTTCTGTGTTGATAATTGGGGGGTTTATGTTAGAAGTGATTTCACATGGTGGAGTGAGGATGACGTTAGAACTAAATTTATCAGCCAGTAACTCTGCTATGTCACCCTGGTTATTGAAGATTGTGCCACTTACCACCAGTTCAGCACACTGCTAAGTGTTACTGTTGAGGTTGCTGACATAGGTGAAGAAGGTCTAGTGATTGTTCTTAGCATGGCAGGCTATTCTGACCTGAAAAACCTTTTGAACTTTATTAAACATCTTAGTTTTTTATTTAGTTGAATGAGACAGTTCTTGTCTGTATGAGAATTGCTCTTTCTGATTTTGGCCATCATGTTTTTCATTTGTTATATACCCTGTTAAAGTAAGGATTCTACCAGTGGGATTTGTTTTTGTTGTTAGTTTTGGGCTTACTCCTGGTAAGCATGGCAGCCTCATTGCAGTCACTTACATTTAGTACAGGGTCTCAGTGAATAATAGTGCATAGATAGCTGTGTTCTTGTGTGTTTGTGGGAGTCATGAATTTTGACACACTATCACTTAATAGAATGTAACTTGCTTTAGAATAGTTCCTAACTGTTACTGGTTTAGTTGGGTTTTCAGATTTGATTTTTATTTCAAAGGAAACAAATTTGTGGTTCAACCTCACCAATGAGGACATGACACAGGGGAGGGTGGAATGCCTCTGATGTGGTGAGTACTATGTCCAGTATGCTTGATTCTCTGGTTGGAGTGTATGCTATCTTGTCCATGGTGTTTGTGTTAATAAAGTCCAGGAAACATTGTACCTGTCAGTTATAAGCAATGTACATTTCCCAGTCTATAGAAGGGTAGTTAAAGTCTCTTATGAAGAGGGCATTTGGTTGGATGGTGAGTGCCTGCAGTAGATCTAGATAAGAGTTGTGGGATTTGTAGGTCATTGATAGAGGTCAATCTCCTTCATGGGGATGGGGATTTTATTCCATAGTACAAGGATCCTTTGAGACACATATTGGTCTCTCCAGCAAGTTCTTTTTATGTTGCAGGCAAAGTTCAGGTACTTTGATCCTATATTCCTGGTGTTGTTCGTTTTTCAGGTGTGCAAGAGTTCCATCAGATCTGTATCTGAGGATACCTTATATGCCAGGAAAAGATTGCCTCTCAGTAACCTGTATGAGACTGAGTACAGATATAGGGTCTTAAGGGAATTTGTGTGGGACAGGATATTCATACCCTGGATTTTCCAGGTGAGGAATCTTTGAGCACATTCCAACTGTTGCAAGTGCCTGATTAGGCATGTGCTAAAGGGGTCATTATACACAATGATGGGTCTAATAACAGCTGAGTAGAGTGGTACTATAACTTTTATGAACCTGGATGCTATACCCTTGCTTATGAGTTGGGTGACATAGAATGATTTTCTTACTATCTTGGCTACGTATTGGGTGAAGGCCAGATTTCTGTCTACATATGATCCTAGATCCTTATCTACCAGTTCAACTCTTAATTGTGTTTTATAGATGGAGCAATTAGCTTAGGAAGATGATTTTCCAAAGGTCACTACAATGTATTTCTTTGAACTGAGTTTTAATAAATGGCTTTGGCACCAATCATTTGCTTGTGTTGGACCCACTTGTAGGATGTTGCTGTCATGGGGGGAATCTATGATAGCTCCCAATTTACAGTCATCTGTGAACTTGGTGAGCCAGAGGCCTTTTACATTAACCTTGACTTCTGAGAAGTAGTTGGCAAATAGTAGCTGAACCAACAAGGAGCCCTGGGGTACTCTGCAGATGTCCATTCTCCTGGTGGATGTGGTCTCATCAATCCTGACTTATTTGGTTCTATCTGTGAACCAGACAGCAATCCAGTAAGTTATGCAGGGATTAATTTACAGTTCTGAGAATTTGTCAATAATACTAGAATGGGGTATTGTATTGAACATCTTGGCCAGGTTAAATTATTTATTTATATATTTATTTATTTATTTACCTTTGTTTACTGGGAAAGTCTGACTGGGTAATACTCTTTTTCAGCAGAGGCCTGGGGAGAAAATCTCCATTTGCTTGAATTATGTTATACTAAGTTCCAGTCAAACACAGAGTAGTTACATTTCTATTTACATTTATAGACAAGCAGTAGTTACATTTATACAGTCTATGATTGTACAGAAATGGAAGTTATAAAAGAGAAAACACGCATGCAAATTAGTGGATTGTACAGTCAGCCGTTATGTATAAAAATGTGTAATGAAATGTATTAAAAATAGGCAGTATGCATCATTTTCCCCTCATCCATAGCTATGGTGACCTTCTCAAAGAAGTCTACCAGGCTGTGTAGGCAAGACCTCCCCTTAATAAAGCCAAACTTGGATGGGTTCAATGTCTGCATGTTGCCAATGTCCTTGTGATCATTTCCATGATAATCATTCTATGGCTTTACATATTAAACTAGCCAGACAGATGGGTCTGTAGTTCCCAGGGTCAGTTGCTGGTCCACCCTTATGAAGAGAGATGACCATTGTGGCCTTCCATTCACCTATCATGCAACGTTTTCTGAAGCTGTAGTTGAGGAGTACCTCAAGAGGTCCTGCTAGGTCATGTTTTAGGCTGTTTAGAAGGCCCAGTGAAGCAGCATTTTTGGCCTTTAGCATGTGCCACCAGTACATGTTCTCTGTTGATAGTTGGGGGGGTTTATGTTAGAAGTGATTTCACATGGTGGAGTGGGGATGAAGTTAGAACTAAATTTATCAGCCAGTAACTCTGCTATGTCACCCTGGTTATTGAAGATTGTGCCACTTACCTCCAGTTCAGCACACTGCCAAGTGTTACTGTTGAGGTTGCTGACATAGCTGAAGAAGGTCAAGTGATTGTTCTTAGCATAGCAGGCTATCCTGACCTGAAAAATCTTTTGAACTTTATTAAACATCTTAGTTTCTTGTTTAGTTGAATGAGACAGTTCTTGTCTGTATGAGAATTGGTCTTTCTGATTTTGGCCATCATGTTTTTCATTTGTTATATACCCTGTTAAAGTAAGGATTCTACCAGTGGGATTTGTTTTTGTTGTTAGTTTTGGGCTTACGCCTGGTAAGCATGGCAGCCTCATTGCAGTCACTTACATTTAGTACAGGGTCTCTGTGAATAATAGTGCATAGATAGCTGTCTTCTTGGGTGTTTGGGGAGTCATGAATTTTGACAAACTATCACATAATAGAATGTAGCTTGCTTTAGAATAGTTCCTAACTGTTACTGGTTTAGTTGGGTTTTCGGATTTGATTTTTATTTCAAAGGAAACAAATTTGTGGTTCAACCTCACCGATGAGGACATGACACAGGGGAGGGTGGAATGCCTCTGATGTGGTGAGTACTATGTCCAGTATGCTTGATTCTCTGATTGGAGTGTATGCTGTCTTGTCCATGGTGTTTGTGTTGATAAAGTCCAGGAAACATTGTACCTGTCAGTTATAAGCAGTGCACATTTCCCAGTCTATAGAAGGGTAGTTAAAGTCTCTTATGAAGAGGGCATTTGGTTGGATGGTGAGTGCCTGCAGTAGATCTAGACAAGAGTTGTGGGCTTTGTAGGTCATTGATAGAGGTCAATCTGTTGCTGAACAGTATATGATAAAGAACCTGCTCTATGGAGACTTGGATGTGGATTAACTCCAGGATGTCATCATTTGTTGCTAATGTAGATTGAGACACCTCCAGCTTTAGCGCCTGTCTGTGTTGCTGTTGGACACAATATGTGGAAGGCACTGCAGTGTTGCAGTGCTGGAGTACATTCTGTGGCTTTAAACAGTGGCTTCATAGATTATTACTAGGCTAACCGCCCTTGTGAGTCATTTTAAGCCTGGCTAATTACCTCATATAAGGGAAGCCGCTGTGGTACAGCGGTAGCATTGTTGCCTCACAGCAAGAGGTTCTCCTGTTCGATTCATGGCTGGAGTGCCTTCTGTGTGGAGTCTGCATATCCTCCCCATGGTCAAGTGGCCTTTGAAAGACATGCGTGAATGGGCATGCCTTCGCTGAAGGTTGGGCATTGGCTGGCAACTCGGCACCATAAAAAAAAAATCTACTGCCAATCATTAGCAGACCGGAGTTCTGCTGTGGCGACCCCTAACCAGGAAAAGCCAAAAAGACAAACAACTAATTACCTCATATAAGAATCAAACCCTGCATCTTGTGTCTATAGGTTAACCACCTTAATTTTTATCCCAACCTCCCACCAGTTTTGGAAACACAGATGTTCACATTCTCCAGAGTGAGTAGAGCTCGTAGGGTGTGGAGGTCCTTGTTTAGGCTCATATCATTGAGCAATTATACCATTTATTGTGGTATGTTTTTGTTGCTATGTTGGTAGTTTTGTCATTTTTCACATAGCCTAAAAAGGCTCTAAGGGGTAGATAAAGTTTAGCCAATATTTAAAAGCTTGGGGGGGGGTCAGGTGCAGACCATCCTTAACAAAGTAACTTGATTTGTTAACCATGTCCTCTGATGCTGTTAAATATTGAATCCCCCTAAAGTAACACCAGAAACTAATCAGTCAGTTTCTATTCATACTGTGAAAGCATTCCTGGTAAAGATAGAATTCTGCTCAATGCAAGGCATGTACTTCTCTGTTCTTTCTTCACATAATGTCTCCACATTACAATGTGGCATCTCTTCTACATTGTATATATTGCATATAGTTAATTTCTATGTGCCTTTACCTTACTTTGCTATCTTTTACACTTTGTGCTCTATCTGATCACTATTTCATTCTATTTTCTACTTTATTATTATTATTATTATTATTGTTTTTGATTAATTGCTATCTTTACAACATTTGGTTTGTATTTGTAATTATTCTTGTTAACTTGCTTTTCTACTGTCATTTATATTTAAGGCTGAAATAGCTCCATTTAGATCAGTGCTCTAACCTGGTTACCAAATTGAATGAATGAATAAATGAATAAATAAATAAATAAATAAATACATAAATAAATAAATAAATAAGGCACAGGATAAACTAAAACAGCAGCTGACTTGACTTTTAGTTCATATAAACAGAAAAGTACTTAAGAGTTTTCTTCAGCAAATGAATACAGTCTTGTACAGCCCTGTGACAATGTGAGGTATTGTCATCTGTGCCAGGGAGAATAGGGCAGTGCATGTGTAACATATGCCAGCATAGTTAGCTGGAGTTTTGTAAATAATATTGTGTCATTTGACTGTCAGATTGGCTTGTACAGATGCTTGTGTTAAAATGTATCACCAGTGTTATTATAACTGATCAGATGTTTATGTTTAAACAAAGAATTCTGGAAGGGAAAAATAGAAGTTTTTGAAATTGTTCTACAGCTTTCACATACTGCAACATATCTTAGCAAAACTCTGAGTGTGTATTGTACCAGAGTCAGGTGATCAAATGTTGTCGTTCTATAGCTAGCACTGAGAGGATGGAACTCTCACAGCACTTTGTTTTGTTTTCTTTGGAACCTAATATAAAGATCTGTAACAGTCCTCAAAGTCAGTTTGTTGAGTTCAGTTAGTTAGAAGCTCATCACCTTGCCTTGTTGAAGTAAGCATCTCATCAAATAATCTTGCCTTGTTGTATTAATTATGTTAGTTATAGAACAGTCATTCTTTAGACAGTCAAGAAATACAGTGAGATTAGTTAAGTAGTGTTTTTCTGCATCTGTTCAAATATGTCCAACTCTGTTATTTTTATTTCTCCTGTGATGAAACTTTGATGTTTATTGTACTTAGATATTTAGTATTCTTATGTTTTTTATTTTATTATTTATTATTAAATATTTTATACCATTTATTGTGGCTGGTCTTTTAGTGAATACTTTTAAAATCTTGAGAGTACTTGGGCTTATTTTAGTGATAGCATGGCCACTCTGAAAAGCCTTGCTGCCTTGGTTACATTCTACCATTTATATTAGTATTGATTTTAGTCAGTATAATTGGATACCCCTGTAAGACCTTGAGAGTGGCTGACTGGTGGCAGCGTTTATAGTCTGGGCAGAAGGGGTACAGCTAGTAAATCTGTACCAGCCTTTCCTAGGAGTGTGTGTGTGTGTGTGTGTGTGTGTGTGTGTGTGTGTGTGTGTGTGTGTGTGTGTGTGTGTGTGTGTGAAAATCAAATACCCAGATGTAGGTGTGTCAGCTACTTGCAACTTGGACACTATGCTCCAAAATGAGCCTTGTTTAGAATCTGGAGAGACAGAGAATCCAGTCTCAGGTCTGGAGTATGTTCCCTGTGTGCTCTTGGGGGAAACTGTGCTTGATGCAGAGGCCTACATCTGAAAATACTGTGTAAATCCATTCCTGTTCATAGTGACAATCTCTCACTGGTATCAGTGGGGAATACTGATGCTCCTTGATTACTGCCCTGGGGTAGAAAGGCCATCACAAGCCCTTCTAGTAAAGATGTTGTATTTGGAAAGTCATTGGCAATAGTTATCACCCAGGCCCAAATTCAGTTCTGTACTGCAGGTATTTCCACCAGAGACATTCCCTAAAAAAGTTTCCATCTGAGCTATTGACATGCATGTCTCCATGCTTTTTAGGTAAGTCATAGCTAACCCTTTTCTGAACCTACAGATGTGCAACCTAATTCCTAGTTTCTGCTTGCAGATTACCATTTTTATACAATACCGTTGATTTAACACCTTATTGTTTAATTAATAAATGCAAATATATAACAAAAATCTGTGGAAATTTCCTGTACTCATAAATTTTAAAGGCACTGCCTCATTTTTTATATCCAACAGACACACACACACACACACACACACACACACACACACACACACACACACACACACACACACACACGCCATGTTCTTGAAGCTAGAGACCTTGGCTCACAATTCCCTGTGTGACATTCCCCAGAACTGGCATCTCAAGAGCACAGATGCTTATAATACATGTAATGTAACTGGGTTTGTAGATTTTACAGGAATGCAGTAACTATAGCAAAAGAGAAATAAACTAATTTGGGGGTTAGGAGACAAGTGGCACGATAGGACATGTGTATAGGAGTTTGTCCTCGTACCCCATGACAATCTTATCTTCACATGAAGGTTGTTGCACTTCTCTGAAATATAATGCTCAACACATGCCTTTCAATCCCTATATCTGGCTTAGAATAAACAGTATTGGTTTAAGTGATAATCTGTTGTTAACTTAAACCTATTTCCAAATAAACATACATTGGCACATCCATAGTCAGTGATCTGCTCGCTTACACTAGCTTTGCCTGCATGCCTTTCGCTGCATCTGCATAAGAATATTTGCTTTTATTTACCCTGGATAATGTGATATGCTTTGAAATTACCTTAAAGTGTTTGTGTGTGTGTGTGTGTGTGTGTGTGTGTGTGTGTGTGTGTGTGTGTGTGTGTGTGTGTGTGTGTGTGTGGATGAAAGTGGATGCAGAAGGGTTGAGCAGTGCGCAGAGGTTTCACAGTTTGAAGAGCTGTGTTGAGATTTTCTTTATTTACTGATGGAGGTTACCATTGTGGTATTCCGGTAATTCCTCAGGTTATGAGGCTAACAGTTCCATGCAGTGCTGGATGTTTTTTGCGGGTTCTGGGGGACGTGGAGAAATGACTGCTGCAGCGCATGTGCAGTAAGTATGTATGCTGTATAGATCGTATGAGATCTGTACAATTTGTGTGCAAGCATTAATCCAAGCCATCTGTATGTAGCCCTACCTGTACTAACGTGACATGAGGAAAGGAACTCTCCTCGAGACAGAGTTTCAGCCCTCCCCCCACATAGAACTTGTATTAAAAAAAAATTGTGGCATGCAGCTTGGGGGTATTTAAAGCAGCGGTCCACTCTTAATAGTGGGCAGTATTTGAACTGGTAGTTTCTGTATCCTTCTCCTTTCATATTGGGCTTTGTCAGATTGTTTTGTTGGTTTGAGTCTGGCAGATTTGTTTTGTTAGGGGAGCCAGGTGAACATCTTTGTTGGCTCTTACATTGAAATATTTGTTGGTTAGGAAACTTGTGGCAGTATTTACTGAGCGGCCACTTATGCAATGCACGTTTATACACATACGACACAAAAACGCATCAAGGGAGTATACATAGTAGATAGGTGCGTTACCGATTGTGGCTGTCCTTTGTTCCGTGGGGTAGTACATTTAGTGACTGGAGCTACTTATGGACATTCTGTGAATACTAATGCAGCTTCTGTGGTAATACCTTTGTTATTGTATGATTTGGTTTCAAGGTTGTGGTTTTGTTAAGCTGCATCGCTGTGCTGTACTTGCCTGGGTTACATGTTGATGTTGCCTGGTTTGAGTGGTGGTGAGAATGACTGGATTTCATAGAGGCACACATCCTGAGACCATAGGGCTTAATGGGTTTTAGCGTTGCTAAGAACGGCAATGCTGTTTTTGGTTTGTGGGGTACACCAGGAAGCCCTGTACAAAGAGTCTGTTTCTTGCCAGGTGAATCTTGAAGGAGTAAGGATTGCAAACAGGGCTGGTTATGGAAGCTGGTAGTATTTCCTTTGCAGGATGGTATGTTTGTTTATTTGAAGTGTGATGGAAATATTTTGGGTAATTTTGTATTACACTTTGGTGGGAGTCTATGTTTGTCTTATGTAGTGGAGAATCTTTGACTAGAGTTTTAAGTTGAGTTTCAGCTGTTCTACGCATTAACTTCAACCTTTAAGATTTTACATGGGTTTATGTAATTGAGTTGTATCACTCAGCAAAGCAGTAATTAATGAAGAGAGGGTGGAAATATGCAAAGATTGCTGGAATAGCAGTTTCTCATATATATGGGGTAATTCGATTTTATGAATACTGTTTTCAGGACACTCATGTTCACTAAGCATAACATGGAAGTGAATGGGTTACATGTGGAAGACAAAATGGTGCCCTGGTGTGGATCTTTGTTTAGGTGGCAGCTTGTCGGCTATACTTGTGGGTGATGGGAAGGGCTATCACTGTGGTGGCTTGGGGATTCTCTTTTGAGGTAGACAGTGGGGGTTGTTTCAACTACGAATAGCTGTTCACGGGCTGTACTTTTTCTGTTAACAGGTGCCCCTGAGCATGCGTGTTGTACAGTTTTAACCATATTGTCTATGTTCAAATATCCATTAAACTGATAAGTAAATGTCTGCAGGCTGTAGCAGTACAGAGTAAGATTATGTGACCATTATTTTGCCAACTCCTCAACTTCTTCAAACTGTTGAAGGATATTCCATCACAGGCAAAATCAGTGAATTATACTTAATAAATAATGCAAATAATTAGGAGCTGAAGAATTATTTTACTTCAGTTAGTGTAGTTTAGTTCACATTTTCTAATTTGGTTAATGCTTCAAGTTAATAGAACTAATAATTTTAAGTGGCCCTGATTGTCACTAGTTTTCTGGATTTATCCCTGATTCTGCTGAGCTTTTCTGATTGGTTGGTTGAGAGCTATGGAAGACTCATTTGTTCAATTTTGGCTGTTAGGAAGTGGTTGGTGTGAGGATGATGGTGCTGATTCGGGCTGTTGCTGTGGTTAGGTGGCGCCTGAGCAGTTGTCAGCATACCTCTTGATTGTGTACTAACTTTCTGTGCATAACTTGTCATGGCAAAGAGACAAAACATTTTCTTTAACAGCAATAAAGATGCGGTTACAAAAAAAAAAGGCACAGAGAGAGTAATTACATGCAGTGCCTCCATACAGGATGTTAAAAAGACTAAATGCCTTTGGACTAGGGATTTGGAAATGTGAATATCTAGTATATTTGAAAGTTTGGAGTTTTGTTGAGGGGGTGTGGAGAGTCTGTACCCAGGAAGACTGCCTGTCAAGGGTGCATGTGTGGTCCAGTGTCAACGGCCATTGAGGAAGGTTATACCGGCTTTCCATTGCTAAACACTAGCTTAGACACATTGTAGAGCCACCTAGTTTTCTTGTTATGGGAATAACCCCTTTTGATATATTGACAGGCTAAAACATTAGTGCCCATACCTGAAATATTGTAGGTGTAGTTTTATGTTATTTGCTATCACTCTTTACAGCCTCAGTAGTTATCTGATTAGGTATAAGGCATGCAACTCCAGCAGGGACACAGTTGGAATCCCAGGGGTATATTTTCTGTTTCGCATCCAGTTAACCAGTTTGTGCTTGAAAAGGGGATAAGAAGGTACTCCAACGTGGAGAGGGAAGCTATTTCACGGATGGAGGAGTCTCTGGGATACAAATCTGTCCTGCTAACAAGTCTTGTTGATGTCACAGAGCAGGTTGGGGTCACTTGGTTTACTTGAGTGCACTTTTGTTATTCTACTGGCTTTCTAGGCTTGGGGGGCAATATTTTCATGTGTTCCCTATTTGGGCTTTTGTCACTCCCTCTGCCATTCTTCTGGCCTTGCACAGATATGGTTCTGTTGCATTAAAGGATGCATGTTGATACAAGGAGTGACAGACAGCAGAGACGTTTATTGGCTGTGCATGTGTAATTCAGTTGGTGCACCAGATGCATCAGTAGGGTAACAGTTGGGGTTACATGCATACCATTTGACTGTGACATGGCTGCAGCATCTTTAGGGTTTTTGTTTGATGTTTTGGGTCATTCATATAACATGGTGGGCTTAGGGAAAATCAGAGAGGGCTTGCATTCAGAAAGCGGTTTCTGCCATTTGTGTTTCAGCTTTTATACTCCTAAGAAACTGCAATATTACAAAGAGCAAGTGGAAGAAAAAGGTGGGTAAACAAGTGGGGGGGGGGCTTGAAAGTTGTCCTTATATTGAGGTGTTGTCATACCTTTCAACTGTATAGATTTTCATAGAATGTTCAGATTTTGCTTCATATTTGGGTTTTGTTTTCATAGAGTTCTGTTTTTTTTTTTTTTGGCAATTAGTGTCACACGGGTGTTAAGTGGATGTGAAGTTAATTATGGCTAGGGGTTCATTATGTTGAAGGGTTGGGATAGGTTTGTTGTAGGAGATTGATGCAATTGGTTCATGGTGGAACACGCAGGGCAAGCGCTGAGTAATTGGGTCAAGTTGTGAGCTACATGAGTGTCCTTGCATGGAAGTGTGGTCTGATTTATTGTACTTGAAGGAGAGAAAGATATGGTTAAATTTCAACATGTGGGATGGGGTTGGCATGTCACTAATCGTGTGTTGACCAGGTGGCATAGGGCATTTTCATTCTGGTATAATCTGGTTTTGACCTGTGGCATAGGGCATTTTTAGTGTGGTATATTGTTGGTGGCATTCAAGGGTATTGATAGAGTAAAGAGGGGGTCAGACTGCAAAGCCATCATGGGGTTTAGGTGGCTTACTTTTGATATCGGTAGTTGGTGTTGGCAAGGCAGTTGTTAAATGGCATTTTGAAGTTTTTCAGGTTCTGCATATCATTGGGCAAGTAAAAGGAATTGTTTGGAAAGGGTGATATGCAATTGCTTTTATTTGATGGTTGGGATTGAGTATTCTTGCTCCAGTGGCAGGTGATGCTTTGGTAAGCATTAGGTAATTGTCAGGGGCTGGTAATGTCCTGGTAATTATTGTACACCAAATGATGTTTGGCCTAATCCACTAAAGGTGGCTAGCTGATGGAAATTGGTGGTGAGGGTGTACAGCCTGGGCAGGCTGGTGGCTGAGAAGAGGGACAGGCTTGCCCTCTTCTGTTCCCCTTTTGGTGTTTGGTGGTGCATTTTAAGGAGTTCTTGTTGAATAGATAAGCAAGTGGAGGTAAGGACGTTGTTTATATGGTTGGAAGGCAATTCAGTGAATGGTTTATGAAGCTTCATAAGTAAAGTAAGTAAGCAAAGGTATGGATGCTGCTTACTGGGTCAGATGAGCAGGTACACTGTCCTGATTAATATTATAAGGAGGTTTATAAGTAAAGTAAGGACGCTGCTTACTGGACAGGATGAGCAGCTACTCTGTCCTGATTAACATTACAAGGATGTTTATAAGCAAAGGTAAGGGCGCTGCTTACTGGGCAGGATGAGCAGGTACTCTGTCCTGATTAACATTGCAAAGATGTTTATAAGCAAAGGTATGGGTGCTGCTTACTGGGGCAGGGTGAGCAGGTACTCTGTCCTGATTAACATTGCAAAGATGTTTATAAGCAAAGGTATGGGCGCTGCTTACTGGGCAGGATGAGCAGGTACGCTGTCCTGATTAACATTACAAGGATGTTTATAAGTAAAGTAAGTGAGCAAAGGTATGGGCGCTGCTTACTGGGGCAGGATGAGCAGGTACTCTGTCCTGATTAACATTGCAAAGATGTTTATGCTGTGTTTAGAACCGACTACACTATGTCCAGTTGCATTTAACAAATTTTAGTAATCAAAGTTATGTTATGGAAGTTTTAATAAAGGTCGTCAAATGTCATTCGGTGTGTTGTGTTTATTGAAGGGGACAGGGACAAATGAGGCTTGGCAACAAGCCAAGTTGTCCTAGGACATCTTCAAGGGAGTGTTAAGGTTAATATTAATGGGAGTTCAATGGGTTGGGGAGATGAAAGGGTTAAACGGTGGGAGGGTTGATTGGAAGGAAATGAGATAAGGGTGGGAGGTGCTTAAGGGATTTAGATGAGTGTAGTTGGATAAGTAATCACATTTTGGCGTGAACTTGCTACCCTCCCACCCTCCTTTTTTTGTTGGCAGATTGGTGGGATTGTGGTTATTTTATTCCGGTAGGTGGAGAAGAGGGACAGGCTTGCCCTCTTCTGTTCCCCTTCTGGTGTCTGGTGGTACATTTCAAGGAGTTCTTGTTGAATAGATAAGCAAGCGGAGGTAAGGACGCTGTTTATTTGGTTTGAAGGTAATTCAGTGAATGGTTTATGAAGCTTCATAAGTAAAGTAAGTGAGAAAAGGTAGCGACGCTGCTTACTGGGCAGGATGAGCAGGTACGCTGTCCTGATTAACATTATAAGGATGTTTATAAGTAAATTAAGTGAGCAAAGGTATGGACGCTGCTTACTGGGGCAGGATGAGCAGGTACTCTGCCCTGATTAACATTGCAAAGATGTTTATGCTGTGTTTAGAATCGACTACACTATGTCCAGTTGTATTTAACAAATTTAGGTAATCAAAGTTATGTTATGGAAGTTTTAATAAAGGTCGTCAAATGTCATTCGGTGTGTTGTGTTTATTGAAGGGGACCGGGACAACTTACAGCTGTTTATTTCATTTTATTTATTTATTTTGTTGTTATTGTTGTTGTTTTTAGATCTATATACTAGGAGGGTATGTTGACCACAACTGACTATTTGCAGGTAATGCCCAGGTGAATTAATTTACACAGCATTAAGTCAAAAGTAAGGATTCTGCTTCTTTTTGTGAACTAAAGAGTTGAACTAAAGTAAAAGCTGAAAACAATCTTGCATTCTGGTTTGCTAAAGAGTTTTTGAAGTCAATGAGCACAGTTCCACAATGTTAACTGTTTATTTCTGCATATGTTTATTACTGCATGTACAGTGTTTCCTGTTACATTTGGCAGTTGCACTTCATAGTTTTATATCAAATGATGCTTCTTTGTTGTAGTTCAATGAAGGGTATTATACCTCTTAGCCAAAGAAATCTGGACAAAGCCAAAAATAATGTGTGGGGGTGGAACAAAGCGCCAAAACAGACACAAATTTTAAATATTGCTCTTATAAAGTTAGGAAGTTGATAGAATTGTCATTTTTTTAACGATCTAACATCTGATACTCAAATGACTGTCATTCTTAAACCTTATAACAGAATTGTAATTTTAAATTGTTGTAATTTGTAAATTACAACAATTCTGTTATAAGGTTTAAGAATGGTAATTGTAGGTCCAAGTATTTAATTTATCTTGTCAAATGTACACAATGTGCTTGTTTTTATGTAGGCAAGACTATAAGGTGTTTACGTAATAAAATATACGACCACTTGTATTGTATTAAGAATCATGACGAAAAAAATGCACTTTGGAAACATATAAAGGACAATGACAAATGCATCACTTTTCATTTTGGTATTTTAGAGAATATTAAACCTAATATTAGGGGAGGGGACATTAAAAAATTGTAGGTGAGAAAGAAACCAGGTGGCAGATACTGCTCAATGCATCTGTTTACCCTGGAATTAATGAATACATATCTGTAAAACGTATGTTAGAATACAAATGAGAAGATAGGTATGTATTTAAAATTTTAATATGGGAATTTTATCAAATGTATGTAAAAATGTTATTACCTTTTATTATTTTTCATTCATTATTAGCTGAATATATTTACGAGTATGTGTATTTTGAGAGTAAAGGGGATTTTTTAAATTTGAGCACTGGCACTTTAATAGACACTTAATGAATTTAATACATGTGACTTGAGGATGGGGCTATATATAGTTTGAACTATGGAAGAATTACTGTTCTGATGAAGTCTTTACTAGAAGATGAAAGCGCTTAACGTGGTTTCAAGTGTACTTTTATAATAAACTGTATATGGTGATTTACGAAGAGACTTGTGGATTAATTCGTAGTGCTGGTGCTGTTATTGGATGCTGAGTACTGGAACTGCAATAATTTAGTGTTTCACTATATAATTAAGCAATACACCATTTTTAAATGCTTGGAATGTTTAATGTATCTACATTTGAATGAAATACTATGTTGCTATTATAGCAATAACCCATGCCTGGGTGTGGGTAATGCTGGATTTACCCAGGGTTGGTGTGGTTTGGTCATGAGGGCAAAGCCCGAGTGGCCAAACAAAGCCAACCATGGATAAATCCAGCATTACCCACACCCAGAAGTGGGTTATTGCTATTATACAATGACATTATTTAAGAAAAAAAATACTTTTCTTAAATAATGGCATTGCATAATGCCTCCTTGCTGCCCTTCCGCAGCTGTCTGGTATTCTGCGGCAGTTCTGATGTACTGCGCATGCGTATGCCTATGCAGTACATCAGAGCCGTGGACAAAAGTAATGGGGAAAGCAAGATCTGCATTGTTTTTTACAAACTGTTTCACTATGTTAAATGGGTTTAACAAAGCGAGACAGCTTTAAAAAAAGCAACGGGGAGAATCTCTGTTGCTTTTTTTTAAAGCTGTCTCGCTATGTTAAACCCATTTAACATAGCGAGACAGTTTTGAAAAAAGCAAAGGAGAAAGCAAGATCTCCGTTGCTTTTTACAAACTGTCTCGCTATGTTAAACTTGTTTAACATAGCGAGACCGTGTGAAGCAACGGAGATCTTGCGTTCTCTGTTGCTGTAAAAAAAGAGTTATAGTAATGGAAAAAGTCCGGGCGACCGGACCTTTTCCCATTACTATAACTCTGATTTACAATGTGCACACTGAGCAATCAGCGTGCACGTTTTTGAATATTAATGGGGGGCCGTTCTATAATATGCAATTTATTTATTTAAAAATGTTTTAAAACCTAAATAAGCTGTACCTGTTTACTCATTATATCCTAGCACTGAGCAAAGCTCTGTAGTACTATATCTCTGCAAGTATGAGACATCAGTAATTTGCAGCTAGTATGTATATTACATCCAGTCTGTTTCAGAAGTTGTACATTAGAAAAGGAAAGGTATTTTCTGTTTTTTAAGAGGGTCTTAATTAAAAATTACAAATACAAAAAATCCATTTTTGTTCCTAGGAGTACAGTTTCACATATCAAAAATCTTCTCTTGGGTTACTAGGTAAAGACTTAAAATAATTCCAAGAAGCTCACTTTCTCATGAATGGTGCCACCCTAGATCCTGAAGCTTTGTTCAGTCTGCTCTCACTGACACAACCCAGCAAGTGCTCTCAGTCTTGTGCGTGCAAGCTGTCTTTCTTGTGTCATAGCAGTGTGACTCACATTTCACATACTAGATAAACATAACCTGTAGCAATATACTGCTGGGAGATTTACAATCACCATTAAAATCTTAATGATTAAGCAACCTGCACCAAACGTTTGTACTCAGGTTGCAAAGGCAATTAGTCCAACACATGGAGTTTATACAAAAGGTGATAAACTCCTTTAAGTTTCATCCTGAGCAGGTGTCGGTCTCCCCTATTAAGTTTTTAGCACATAATAACTTACTAACTGCCTCAAACATGACAATGCTTTTAAAAGTACTTATGCATGTTCTCCTTATAAAGCACTCAGATAACTTCCTTTGCTAGTAGGTCAGGTTCTTCTCTCTGTTATCATGACACCCATCCCCATATAAAGTTTACACATTAATGGCACCCACATCATATATAGAGAGTTAGAGAATATTTAGACCATGCAATAAAAAAAATAATAGAGTAATTTGTACAAACATAGGTCAGTTCAGCTGCAAGACTCTGTCTATGCTGATTCATGTTAACAGTAATAAGACTTGATATATGACAAAAAAAAAACACAGAGAACACCATTCTTTGATAGACTGGCTTGTTGCTACTACATCCTTCTTCTTCTACCAATGCATTTTCATGGATGTAATGACAGGCATCTATCCCAGCTTATCCCTAATAAGTGAACCGAAGCCTTGGGGAGGACCATCAACACTCATCAAGCACAGAAACTATATGCTGTATGACAACACACAGAAAAAGTGCACATTAAAAGTTAAAAAGTGAAAAACAAAAATCTAAAATAATAGTATTTAAATACTGAATGTTTTAAATGTGTTGAGAACAACCACAATTTAATTCCACAATCTATCTGCTCTAAAATGAGTGATCCATTTATAATTGGTTAACTCTATATCAAATATAATATCTCCTCACATTTTACAACTATATGCTAACTGAAAAAGCTTATACAATTTTATTATTTTATGAATTAACCACTTTGTTGCGGTCTTTACTGGGCTACTTTGCATTTGTTTGAATCACCTGAGATATGATGCTGAAATAACAACAGTATCTTGAAAAATTTCAAAAACACCAATGCTGACAAGTCAATCTTTAAAATAAGTGATCACTTTATGCACCATAACGAAATACATTGGACAGTAAATTAAGTCCAGCTTTAACAATGGTGTGTAGCTACTGAATGTGGAAACTATCATTTATTTAGCCATTTATTTATTTGCTGTTGTTTACTGGAAAAAGTCTGAATGGGACTGGTAGCCCATTTTCAGTAGAGGCTGGGGGAGAAAAGCTCCATTAATACAAAGTGTTATAACATTTAAGAATACATAATGCCGAAGAGGAATTTAAATTACACTGATAATTCAAAGAGACTATAGTGTTTGTTTTTCCACTGAAACATGATTTCCACCATTTTAAGAAGACTGCAGAGTAACTATTGTACAGGGAGGGGCCAGTCTTCCTTAAGCCACTTTTTATTGATTTATATAGGATGTCTTTTAGGATGTGTGTCTATAGTAAAAAAGTGTATGACTTATAGCAGGAGGAAGGATTTGGCAAGTTGAAAGAGTATGACATGGGTGGTATCAATAAAGGGAACACAAAGGGGAGAGCAGAAGCAAATAGAGAGTGGAGGCAACCTATAGGGACAGTACACTTTCATATTTTGCTGTTCCTCAGGTGAACCTTAGGTGCAATATTGAATTGTTCTAAATTGCTCAGATATCTGATAGTGGTTGGTAGATTATTTCAAGATTTAGAGATTTTTATTGGGAACAGTGAGTCTCTGTAAGAGCTGTTAGATTTATTGGGTTGAAATATGTTTACTAACAAGAAGCACAGATTTCTATTAGGTTCATGCCAGTGGGGGAGGTTGGCAAGAGTTGGGGTATTTAGTTGGTGGTATAGTTATCTTGTGAGCTCTGAGTAGCTGGGTGAGACAGATGTGATGAGAGATTTCTAGACAGTTGAGGTAAGGACATGCAGAGATATAAGCAAGTTGGTAGGCTGAAGCAAATTTCTTAATTTTATTGTAACGTTGTAGTTTGTGCTTAGTGGATGTGTGCAGATTTGTAAATATAGTTGAAGCATGCAGAAGTGTGGGGAGAAGAAGTGAAATGGCTGCTAACTTCCTACTATGAGTTTAAGAAGAGTTTTGCCCACCATAATGAATCTAGTTTACTGTGAGTTTTTTTTTTTTTTGTTACGGAATCTATGTGAAGGTCAAAAATTAACTTGCTGTTGATTGTGATACCAAGTAATTTAATGCTGGTGACCTGAACAGTTTTAGTGTTGTTTGAGGTGAGAATATTGAAAGCACAGTTATTTTCATGTTTATTTTTGTGAAGGAATAGGAGAAATTTGGTTTTCTTTAGGTATTGTTGTATCTGAGGTGTACGTATTTAGTTTTTGATGGAGGTGAATGCTTTCTGTGTGATGGTTTGTAGGGAGAATAAGAGTAGGGCTGCACAGATTAAAGTACTGTCATTTGCATATTGCAGGATTTTGGCTAGTTTAGATTCAGTGTGCACATTGTTATTGAAGATGTTGAAAATAATTAGTCCTAAAATAGCAATGTAACCATAGTAAGAATTGTAACCCTTACCTGATTCAATGTTTCACTATCAGATGCAACAAAGTGGCCCTCTAAATAAGGTGACAAATCCATACACCATGCCGCTAACAAATGCAACATGGTCCTCCACAAGGAAAGAGAAGTCAGAGTCCTTTTTAGTTGGAAAACAAAATATTACAGATGGAAATCAGTTCAGACTGACAAATCGTCCATTTATCCTCTTATACCTACAGGCATGACTTTGGAAGAATCATCAAAAGAGAAAAATAATTGAAAAAGACTGATTGTCAGTATTTTCTGTTCCAACATGTAGAACTTATGATATTTTATCTGTGTGATTTTTCCCTGTAGTATTGTAGAAGTGGCAACACTGTTTTTCTTTTAGGTGGACTGTATATTTTTTCTTTTTCATAGGCTCAAAAAACATGGGCTTATGTACAGACATTTAGAAACAAACACACATGTACACACACACACAAACACACACACACACACACACACACACACACACACACACACACACACACACACACACACACACACAAACAGACAGATATGCACACGGGGGTCTACTTTAGAAGATTGACCTTTCAAAACTTCGAACTTCATACGGTCAAGACCATAGCATCGAAGTTTTGAAGCTTCAAATGGTTTAAATGGAGATTGACATACAGTGTGGAATGGAATATTTACAGTTCCCTTCACTGTCGTGTGATCTTGGAGATGGTATATTTAATTATCAGGGTGGTGTTGGGGTGCAGGGGGGGCTTGCCCCCTTCATAACTGTAAAAAACAATAATAGAATTTTATTGAAGTTTCAAACTTTCAAAACTTCACTGTTATAGTCTCAACCATACGAAGGTTGAAGTTTTGAAAGTTCGAGCTTCCAAAGTAGATTGCACATGGACATGCACGCAATTACCAAGGTGTCAATATACAAATAAGCACACACAAACTTAAACATGTTATGTACTGCCAGTTCCTAAACTGGATACACCACATGACAGTAAAATACCTGCATTCAAAGTTTATTGATACAAACAGCACATATTTCTGTTGTTGAGATTGATTTTAGCTAGCATTTTTGGTACTTAAAATTCAGTTTAGAAGGAGTTAGTTCAGTCTATATAATTGGGACTGCCAAAACATTAATCTGAAAGACTGTTTATAAAGGTTAAATTATAGCAAAGAGCTCTCTTACTAACCAAGGTCATACCTCTCAATAATAAATCCATAAATAATGGGGTAGGGGGAGGCTCAAAAATAGGGGCAATTTTAAAATATTGCTCTTACAAACTTAGAAAGTTGGTAGAATAACAGGTTTTGCATTACCATGAATTTTCTGAACAGTATGAAATTTGAAATTCCATTGTCTGCCATTATTTTCTGACTTCAATCCCCAATGAGTTATCAGTGATTTGTCAGCAAAACAAAATTTGATGACGAACAGACCAAAAATATGAAAACATCATCTGGACATTGCTAAGGGAAAAACAGATGTTCCAAAAGTTTCAGTCAGGTTCCAGTTATCCACATGTACATACATACATACATACATAAATTGCATTATCATTTTATGTAGTGGCAAGCTACTCAGGTCTCCAAAAGAGACTACACTCAAAGTAACGCTGCAACTTAAAAGATCCATTGTCAAGAACATTTCAACAAGGAGAGAAATAAAAAAACTTATTCTCAGTTGCAGTGACCAGTGAGGAGAAGGTGTGCATTATGATCCTTTTCAAAAGATATCCTTCTGAGTCCCATTGCTGCTGAACACCAGTCATACCAGAAATATAGTGGTCAGTCTACTGGGTTTATACCAATAACATTTGAATACTGTAAAATCATGAAACTGTCCTATTATCATTACATTACTTGCATTTTGTTCAAAAGTAGGATTCATTAAATGTCAGAATTATAACATACACTTTTTTCATATAGGACAGAGAACATTTCTAGCTATTAAGTTCTCAGTATTGTAGTTTTAATGGAAAAACATCTACTGGTGAAAGAATTTTTAAAATAATCCAACATTTGTTAATAAAATTCCCAAAAGTTTTATGGGCACAAAGGTTTTGCTGCAGTCATTTTTCTGAGGGGAACTTTTTACAGGTTCATACCTTTGAGTACATTCATGAAAATAGTGATACCTTATTTTTAGAAATTAAGCAGTGCAGAAAGTCTCCTGAGATTATTGTTTTAAGCCACAGCCTGACATGCACATCTTCCAGGGAGAATTTTACTCTGTAGACATAATGGAAGCTATGCATGACTTGGTCCATGAATATTAATACCCTGTCAGGTACAACCTAATATTATCATATTCCATTTTAGAGACATGGATCTCTCTATTAACACTTTTTCCATACTCTGTCACTTCATCATTTTTGGGCCAGATCTGGCATTAGCAGACACGTATCTGTATTGAATATTGTCAATGTAAAATTCCCAATAACAAATTTTCCATTTGGTTTATGAGGACTTTGGCTTTCTTTTGACCATAAAATTAACTTCAGCACTTAAATCTATGCTTTCTTAATACTTTTGCCTGCCCATCATGACTTGCTCTAGCAGCTGACTGATGCCTCCCTTCCAGCCATCTAAAACATTTAAACTTATACATCACAACATATCCCTGTCCAGGAACCGAACCCTGCACCTTCAGTGTCTTAGCCTACCTAGTCTCCTGCATCCTTAAAGCACAACCTGTATCTGAATCTTAGCAACCTATGGGTTTGTTTGTATTTTTTTGTCTTCATCTCCACTCCTGCAAGGTGCCAACGTGCTGCTTCATGTCATATGATCAACCAAAATGCCAGATTTCTGCAGTATGTACAGAATATTTGCCTTATGTGCTTTATATATCTATACTATATATATATATATATATATATATATATATATATATATATATATATATATATATATATATATATCATTAGCGGACCGGAGTTCCGCTATGGCGACCCCTAACCGGGAAAAGCCAAAAGATACAACAACAACAACATCATAACTATGAGGTTTCCTGGTAAACCATTCAAGACAGAAGACCAAACTAAGAACATCATTGAATTCAGGCTTCATACCCTCAGAAAATACATGTCAACAAAGCAACCTTCTATGACTAAGTTTACACAAGCAGCAATTGTAATTCATACACATCTGGCTGCTGGCCACCCATGATGCTATCTTCCAAAAGGAGTAATAAAAAAAAGTGGGTGTGGAGGTAAGTGTTGCTAGGCCAGTAGTGGTCAAGAGATTTGTACGTTGGAGGGCTGAGAGACTGGGGTGTGGGACCTTGTGAGGATAACAAATAAACTAAATGGTATTTGCTTTTGTTTATTAGTGGTATGACCATGATGCTGGATTTTCAGTGAAAGTGGGAGGGAATAGCATGGCAGGCAGTAGTACAGCAGCCATCCAGGAAGGCAGAGGAACTGCCACACAGTATGAGAGGGAGGAAGAAGTAAGGAATGAAGTAGTTCGGCATCTCATCTGAGAGGGTTAAATGACAAAGGTGGAAGGTAGCTAAAAGTCCAGAGTCTGAGCTGCTACCCATAGATACAGCCCCACAGGGCACAGCACCACAGGGCACAGCAATTTTCAATACTTACCTTACATCCAAGGCGATGTTATTAGGCATAAGACTGCCCAGTCATTTCAGACTGATATCGAAGGACATCTGGGATTTAGAGTTTATATATTATATGGCAATGATTTTAGAAAAATATGCTATGCAAGGTTTGCCACTAATAGCTTATTTACTGTCATGATTTCTGAAGATTAAGGAAGCTCAAGGGTTGTGGTACAACCAGCATTTCAAACAAATAGAGGCAGTTGATGGTTCCTTGTGCTAGGAATGTTGGAATGTAGACACCTGGTTAGAAACAATAATTGACAATGTCAGGCATGTCAGCAGAGACACTTAGGAGGGTAGGCCTGACACATCCAGAGTATGCTCACTGTTTGATGCAGGTAGGTACAGTTGGGGCATATGTAGGTTTGTTCATTCTCGTTCACAGTGTGGTGGTCTGCATGTGGGGTTTTGGTCTCGGTGGAAGGAAACAGATTGAGGAATTTTGTCCATACAGGCTCTCAGGAAGACAATAGGTCACTAATGGTAGGTGAAAGTAGCCTGAGAGGAAGGAATATACTTTGAGGCAACAGGGGATGACCACCACTCCTTTTTGGGAGAGAGGGGACAGGTGACTGAGCATGTAACTCCCTTATCAAGGTTGAGATGATGGAACCGTGATTAGCTGGGTATACCAAAAGGGATGTAACAGAGGAATTGGTTAAGGAATTTAAACAAGGGTTCCTTATTAAGTTGCCAGTAACGTGGAGATTGCGTATCTGTAATAACTTCTGATCAATAAAGGGAAAAGATGATTTGTTCTTGAGTTGTTACAGAAAGAGGTGCAGGCTGGAATTGTTTTAGACCCATTGGGCCAGCCTGGATTTCAGAAGTGCAGGGTTTCACCACAAGGGATGGTGCCCAAAAAGTGGACTTAGAAATATTATGTACTCTATAACTTATCTAGAAGGACAGTCACTTATTGATTTCTTTGATAAAACGGATGTGAGGCTACAATCCAAATCACTGGATAAAATGGTAGGATTGGTCCACTCATTATGAGACCCATGCTTGGTTAAGCAGGACATTGAGTCAGTGTTTGCCTATTCCCATTAAATAAATGACTGGCTGATATGAGCAATGGTCTACGGGGTAGTTTTTACTTTAATAAGGTTAGGCTCATTAGTTGCTCTGTAGTGTGCAACTCTTTTAAAAGAAATTATTTGGTCAATACACTGGATCTGAAAGCATATCTATATATATAAATATTTATTTAGTAAGCATACCTTTATAAAATATTTCAGTACATATATATACAGAGAGGGCTAGATATAGATATACTGGAGTATGTCTAAAATATTTTTGTAAGCATACCTTTAATAACTATTTCAATATATTTAAGACTCTATGCGGACAACAGATGCAGATGCAAGATGGTCATCAGGGCCATCTGGTTTCTGTGGTATGTTGTATTAAGTAATATTTCTCAAGGATATTACATACCTCCTTATAAATGATCTATGTCTTAATGTAAGGATTATAGAATGAAATCATTAAGAAAAACTTTTAAAGAGATAAAAAGACTACAGTAGCAGAAAAAAGGTGAAGAAAAAAGAAACTGAATTTAAACAAATGCCTCTAATAAATACAGAGAACTATTTACAATACAAATATGTAGAGGTGAATTCATATAGTTTCTCGTCTTCTTCCCATATCACAATATCAGTCATTTGATATCGCTCTTTCATGTTCTCTGTTTATCATTTTTTTTCCTAATGAGCATTCACCTAATATTAAAAAGTTTGTTTAACATATGAATTTCTTAGCAGTTCTTGGATACTTTATTGTTATTATGACTATCTTAGTTTTCATTTCCTATTTGCTTTAACAACAGAACCTTTAGCCAATAGCGTCAGACAAACAAATCTATCTCTATTAGTAGATAACATATTCATTACTTTTACAGATATTTTATATATTATTGCATTCATACAAATAATGTATTACCAGAACTGGGAAAATTGTCTAAATTAAAAAAAAAAAAACGTAATAGTAGTAAAACTAACAATATGTTAAGTAAGTAGTTAAAACCTGATATAATAAATAAATGCTGCCAAAATCATCATCATCATCACCATCATCAATCCCCTTTTTCACCTTTTCTATGTGGAGTCGTGTTGATAAACTGCCACCACCTTTCTCAATTCCATGTCACTCTACTACGATTTTTGAGATTGGTGCCTGAGTGACACTAGCCTCCTCTCACATAATCCATCTGTCTCTTTGCTGGATATCCTCATTTCGTGTTTTCTTCAAAACCTTCTTCACCAAATCCTCTTCTGCTTTCCTGCTTCACGTGCTTGAACCATCATAATGTGATCTCTTTGACTTTCTCTGCAATTGGATCTGTTATGGTTTCTACAGTAATGTCATAATTCTTTCATCTGCCCCATAGTATGCATTATATTACTCATCTCAGATCCTTTATCTGCCCCATAGTATGCATTCTATTACTCATCTCAGATCCTTTATCTGCCCCATAGTATGCATTCTATTACTCATCTCAGATCCTTCATCTGCCCCATAGTATGCATTCTATTACTCATCTCAGATCCTTCATCTCCATAACCTCTAGATTCCTCAACTACACTGTATTCACTGCCCAGGCTTCTGTGTCATACAGAAGTATTGGTCACACCATTTCTTTCAACATATCACCATTCAGCTTCTTTGGCAACATCTGTGATTCTAGCTTTGTACACTCTATTAAGACTTCCCTCAAGGAAATGTGAGTAATTAAAATATTAAAAAATTATCAGATCATTATTTAAACCACAATCAAAGCTAATTTATACACTATTATTTCAAATTTGAAAATTTAATTTCCCATTTGAATGAAATGTATTTTTGTTTGATGATAGACTATTCCTTATCAAGATGATGTGATTACCTAAATATTTATATGTCTCTGAAACTACATTTGCCTCTTCTCAAATCCTTATATAAACAAAATGAATAGAATTGTTTCAATTTCTTTATGATCTGTTGCTAAATCTAGAAAGTTTATATTATAGTATAATAAGTTTAATCTATTATACTCTTTGATAATTTAAACAATAATTACATTTTTTTTTCAAATTGTCTGTAGCAATGCATTTATTCCCTAAAATGTATCTGAATGCATTAAAGGAGTTTGTAACAGTTTCAAAAGTATGCGCATAAAACATTTTATTGAAACATTGGATTTTTACCAACTTTCACATTAAAATTATACATTTTCTCCCTCACATTCAGTCGCCTAAAACAATAAAAATGGAATCAAGCAGATATCATGTATTTAACTTGTTACATTGACATTTACTTTAGATAATGAAAACTGGTGAGATATACAATACTTGAAGAACCTGGTAATCCATTGATTGCATGGTGTTCTCCCATCTAAAAATGTTCCGAAACTGATATCATTTAAAAGTTCAATGTTAAAAAATAATAGCATGAAGAAATTTCACCTGTCAAAAGTTTATAAAATTATTTTTTATTTTAAAGCAAACAATGGTTGTTATTCCTGAGTACTACTGAAATTTTATAGCCAGTTTGAAAAAATTGCTGACCAGGACCGAGAAGGAGGAGGTGCAGAGTTGGAAGCAATCTCCCTTTGTCTGAACAAGCAAATAAGGTCACTGGTGAAGTCCTCTAAGGCTAAGTTCCAGTCCAAATTGGCCACATCTACTAAGAACAATCACAAGGCCTTCTTTACATATGTCTGCAGTCTCAAAGGTAACACCCAAATCTGCTCTGAACTGGTGGTCAAAACTCCAGATACACAAATGCCATAGATATAGCCAACCTGCTAGCAGGCAGGTTCAGTCAAAACTTCACCCCCTGTCCCCCCATCAGTAAACCAGGACATCCCAGTACTTGACCCCCTCCCCTCATCAGCAGGGAGTAGGTCTTTAATGCCCTCTCAAAGGCAAAAAATACAGTCTCCATGGGACTCAACAACATCCCTGGCTGCATCCTACATGAACTCAGGCATGAGCTCTCAGCTCCATTTGGCACCTTATTCAACCAAAGCCTGAGCAGTGGCTTCATTCCAGCCAAATGGAGGATGGCCACTGTCATCCCTCTACACAAAGCTGGAGAGTCCACTGACCTACGCAGTTATAGGCCCATCAGGCTAATTAGCCTGATCTGCAAGCCCATGGGATGCATTATCATGGACCTTTTAAACAAGGACATTGGCACCCTCCAAACACTTGACCCCTACACAGTTTGGTTTTGTCAAAGGGAGATCATGCCTATTAAACTTGGTCAACGTCTTCAAAACAGGCACCAAAGCCATGGATGAGGGGAAGACGATGCACACTGCCTACCTTGACCTAGCCAAAGCCTTCGACACTATTCCCCACTCAGACATAATTGATAAACTCCCCCAGCTAGGCATCAACCCATATGTTACCAGATGGGTAGCTAACTGGCTCACTGATAGAACCCATTCAGTCAAAATAGGGGAAGCCACCTCTATTAGTAGACCTGTAATGAGTGGTGTACCTCCAAGTTTCAGTCTTGTGACCCTACTGTTTGGGATATACTTTTCTGAGGTGCAAGCTGAAACCAGTGGTCTGTGGCGTACCAAGTGTGCAGATAACTGCAAGTTGGGTGCTGTCTTAAATTCCCCTAGTGATATGAACATCCTCCAAGAAGGTCTTACCCAAACTAATAACTGGTTCCAGGACCATGACCTCAAACTGAATGCCAAGAAATGCATCATTATCCCCTTTGGGCAAAATGGTATCCCCACTAATTATCATATTAATAACAATGTACTAAGCATGCAACAGTTGTGAGGGGCTTGGGCACCCAGGTTTTTAGCAACCTGACTTTTGACCACCATGTTGCCTCCATTGTACAGAAGGCTTTCTACAGGGCCCACCTCATAAATAAGGGTATTTCATCCAGTAACAAAGAGGTGATAACATCCATGCACTCCTTTCTTATCAGACTCATTATCGACTACAGTGCCCCTTCAGCATGTACCTTGCCAAGTGCATGCAGCAGCTTTAGAGACCACAGAGGTTTCTGAAAATCCATGGTCTCAAACACCTGTCCTATACAGATAGGCTAAAAGCCCTGTCCCTCTACTCAGTCTCATACAGACTGCTCAGAGGTGACCTGTGTCTGGCATACAAGGCCATCTCAGATCTTGATGGAGTTGCTGCATATCCATAAGTCAAAATACTCTCAGGCAACCCACACACAAGGCCTAAACCTGGTCTGTAACATTAATATAACTTGTTGGCAGAATAGATTTGTGTCCCAGAGACTCCCCCATCTGCAGAATAGACTCCCTTTCCATGTTAAGGAGGCTTCCTCTCTAGCCCTCTTTAAGAGGAACCTGGACGACTGGATGGGAAAACGAAAATACACCCCTGGGATCCCAACTGTGTCCCTGCTGGACAGGGAAGCATTTGCTGAGTTTGCGGGAACATGGGTGAAATTTTTGGCTAGGCTTATAAGGGCCTTCGGGTGAATAGCCTAGTATCATCCTATGAACCTATGAATCTAGGAATCTGTTCTTTCCCAAATTCAAATCATAATCAAACAAAAATTATAATGAAAACTTCTGCTCCTATAATGTCTTTGTTATTTTGCAGAATCTGTTTGATGATGTTTTATATAGATGGCTCTCAGCACAAAAGTAATGCAAGTTTTAAAATTAGAAACTAAAGGTATTGGAGCTGTGAAACTCAATTATAAACAGCTTGAGGACATGTATTTTTTCCAAGGGAATGCAAAACAGTGTAAGAAACTTCTCTCTGTGGTAGATTTTCAATCCATATATCTCTAGTTAATCACCGTATATTAATCAGATCAGAAAATAGTAGTAGAATTAGCGAACTTAAACTCATATTAAGTAAAAAAAAATAATAAAAAAATATATAATTTGAAATATTGTACAGAATTACTAAGTATTCAAAAGTAATCCAAGCAGGGCAGGCAGTCTGTTTCTGTTCGCTACTTCTACTACTATTGTCTGATCTGATTAATATACAGTGATGGATTGAAAATTTACCACACAGAGAAGTTTCTTACACTGTTTTGTTTTCGGACCCAATATACTTGTTTAGTGGGTTAAGACTTCGGGAATACCACAGAGATTACTTTTTTTCCCAAAGGAATGCTGAATGGCCTGACAACTTTTTGTACAGATTCTTTGGTGTATTAACTTTATTTTACCAACATGTATAATATTTTATATGAATATGATAAGAATCTATATCAATGGCTCCCTAAACAGTTACAGATGAAATGTGACATTCTAGAGATATTGAGTATGAATTAATGAATAGCTATTCTCACCACTTTGTCAGCGATTTTAGCTATTTTGCTAGAGATTGCCAATGAGATCAAAGATAGTTATTAATGGTGTAATCTTTAAGCCTTTTTTCTTGCTAATAACAAAAATGCTAAAACAGGCAGTAAACATATCTGTGGGCATTGAATACAGGTACACACTGTTAACAAACAACAATGATTTTCTTTTTCTTGTCCCTTTTTTGCATAAAATCAAGCAGGGTTTGGCGACTGAGAATTAAAATAATAAGTTTAAATTTACTCTGACAGTCACTCTTTCTTTTACAAGATTTATTGGCAATTTTCAGGGGTAGAATATAGGAGGCACATTGTATGAAAGTAAAATGACATGACCTAACTTACTGTTTAATGAACTGTGGTATGGCCAACAAGCATATGAGAATATGAAGACAAGCTGAACTATGGCCATTGTTTTATTTTACTTTGATCAAAATTAATCAACCAATGAGCAAACTATCAGGGAATACTTAACATGGGGGTGGAGAGGCATATTATGCATTAATGTAAATTTCTCATTACTTTATCACCATTGCACAATCATCAATATGTTTGCCAGCATGGGTTAGTATTGTGAAGGTGGCAAGCTGAAGTAGATCACATTCATCACAAACAATGAATCTCAAACAATCTGGTGTGGAATATCAATAGAAAGTATTTTTGAAAGCAAAGGGAAATTGCATGATTACTGTTAAATGGTGATTAATAGGGCTTGCTGGGACAGTGTACATATTAAAGGGCATTAAGCTGAAATGCATTACTGTAATGGTTATTTATTTTATTTTCATCACAGTAAAGCACCAGTGGTACCTACAGAAAGCTGTGGTCTTTCAGGTGTGGCTACGAGCTCTGCATCAGTGCAAAGATCAGTTACATGATGACTGTAAAGTCATCATTGATATGGTTTGCCAGGGAGGGACAATGTGTGTGTCTCTGAGAGCAACAAGCAGAAACAAGCTACTCTGTTCATTGTTTCTTTCAATTCCATAGCCAATATTTTCAGTATAGCCACAAAGTAGTTATTTTCTAGATGGAGTGGGTTGACAGAACATACATAAAAGTCAAGGATTTATGATCTCTGGAAATTAATCACTGACATGACTTGTCCAATTAGTGTAGTGCATACATTTGTGAACAAGAAACTGAAATACATTAATATTTTCATTACTTCCATTACTTCTTTCATTTTCATCATAGTCAGACTTCAGAAATGTACACAAAATTGTCTGTCTATGGGACTGAGTGGGTTGACAGGCAATCTATGCCCAAAAACCAAAAGACAATTAAATGCTGACAGTTAAATGATCATTGATAAGGCCTTTTGTGAAGGGGTGGTGCATGTAAGCAGCAAGCTGAAATATTTTACTGTGGTTATTATTTCCTTTCACTTTCATGGCAGTCAGACATTAGGGTTATGCACAGAAGTGACAGTTTTAACTTGTTTGTATTTATTTATTAACCAGTTAAACTCTATTTATAAGTAGAGTGGTTGGGCAGGCATAGCATGTATGAAAACAATTGTTAATTATATGACCATTGCTAATTATTTGGCTGTTTTGTCAGAAAAGGAAGCATATGGACGTGACATGAGAGCTAAAGTGTGGGGTCATTTACTGCACTGTTCTAATTTGTTGATACTTGTGAACCTCTGCTCTCCTTAAAAAAAAACAAAAAAACAAAAAAATCTTGCTTTTTTCCCACTTTTCTGAGATTTAAAAAAGTTCAGTTACAGATTTGCTGTTCTGAACTGTTTGTAAGTTTCTTGGAGGCCATTGTTTGCTTGGGCTAAAGGGAAGTCTCTGTGTTCATCAGTGGCAGTGATAAACATTGAGCAGCCTGCCTGCCCCTGTAGGAGTGGTTACTGCCTTGAAACTGTAGTTTTATTGGCCATTTTGGGTCAATTCCAAACTCCTTGATCTCCCTCTCTTAAAACCCTCTTTTGCGCGGTTTTGCACATTTTTGTGCATAGAGCAACATCAGGCAGCGCCGCCTAATTGGGTTTAAACTATTCCTGGCTCCACAAAGTCTGCTCTTCACTTTTTCCCTTAGAACTGCTCTATCTCTCAAATTAAACACCATATTCTCATTCTAAGGCCCCTCACTGGTCCAAATAAGTAATCTTACAAGTTAGCACTAATAAACCATAAGCACAACTTACTCTTATACTTTCTACGATTACCTTATCCCCTATTGGTCCATTTTAATTCAGTCCCCTATATTACTCTAGCATGTCCAAAGGTTAGTTAATGGTTTCCTCTCCAGTCCAGCTGGTGAATCTGGGAATTTTGAGGCAATGTTACAACTGTCTCATGTACACAGACAACCCTCTCCTCCTCCAAACAGGTTCAAATATATGTGAGAGATGCAACCATATAGCCAAACTGGAGGCTGAGCTCTCTCATCTCAAAACTGGTGTAACCAGTCAGGAGGAGAAGGTAACCTCACACAACACAATTCCTGTATCACATAGTCCCACCACAACAGCGAACCAAACACATATAAAACACAAAAACATACTCAGAGGCTCTAAATAAAAATCTACCTAAGCAACAGAGACCTCCAAAGCAGACATCCAAGCAAACGCTACCCCAAAACAAAACACGTACAACACATAGCACACAAAGTCAGTGTGCCAAGCAGTCACAGCCCTTAAGGCTGAATAACACACCTGATACCCTTGTAATAGGTGACTCTATTGTCAGACACACTGATGTCCTGCTCACCAGGCTGAATAAAGAGAAGGTCACAGTGAGCTGCCTGTCAGGCGCTAGGATCCGCCACATAATGCAAGCACTCAGGTCACTCCAAAGCAAATACAAATATGACTCAGTCATTGTACATGCTGGCGTGAATGACCTGAGACGTACCTCCCTTGACTACATGAAAAGAGACATAGAGGAGCTCTCTGATCATGTAGCCCAGGCCGGTATGACCCTGACCTTGAGCAGCATCTTATCCTCACCTAGAATGATGCCACAGTATAAAGACAAAATGATCGATTTTAACAATTGGCTAAAATTTTGGTGTCATTCAAAGGGGATCCAGTGTCTGTCAGACTGGGATGACATGCTCGACAAGCCACGTTGCTTCACTAGGGATGGCTTGCACCTGTCACCCCTGGGCTTTCATATATTGGCAAAGGCTCTTGCCACCCCCATAGTGCTTTTTTAGGCAAGGCTCAATAGTCAAACCCACCTTCATAGACAGCACAAGGAACAAGAAACTAAGGGTAATGCTGCTAAACACCAGACGTCTTAACCTCAAGATGCATGCACTCGAAGCTCTCCTCAGTATGGAGAAAATCGATATCTGTGCAGTGACAGAAACCTGGTTCAAGGCTCCAGAGAGCACCCCAGCACTACCAGGTTATACCTCATATCATGCTTTTCAGCCCCAAAACCTGGACTGAACCACAAAAGGAGGGGGAGTTTCCATATTTATCAAGGATATCCATACCTCCAGGTTAGTGGCAGTGCACAAAGTATCGGAGACCATCCATGTGCAACTGACAGTGGGCAAGACTGCTTTTCAGTTTATAGCATCCTACAGACCACCCTCTCAAAGTCAGGAATCCCACTCGGCTTTCCTGAAAACATTGGAGAACACTAAGATCACTCCGAACACCATTATATTGGGCGACTTCAAATACCCAAACATAGACTGGGAGCATTACTCAAGCCCCAGCACCTTAGCCCAAAGGTTCCTGGAATTTATAAACTCAAATGCTATGGAACAACTAGTCACCACTCCCACAAGAGGGGAAAACATACTAGACCTGATCATTACCAACATGGGTCTCTATGCTCCATACCAGAAGTATATCCCTCATTGGTAAGATCAGTCCACAAATTAATTTCACTGGATATCCACATCCCGACCCCACCCCCAGCCCAGAAAACCACAGTGAAAAACTTCTCAAAAGCGAACTTCACACTTCTCAAAACTGAAGTGGAATCCTTCAAGGCCCCAGGGCCAGTGGAAACTACGGCCCAAACTGCAGAATCCTATATAAACGCATTCTACGGACATCTCCAGGAATGCATGGATTATGCTATCCCAAACAAAATCGAGACCCAATCATCCAAAGGCAGGCATCCAGTCTGGTGGACCCCAGCCATAAATAAACTGTACAACAGAAGGAGGAAGCTACTACATGATAGAGAAAAATCCCTAAAAGGGAAGGCATCTCTGATCAGTACTAGCAAAAAATTACGATCCCTCATAAAATCCTCCAAGGCCAGCTTCGAGAGAAAAATTGCACAGGACACTAAATACAATCATAAGGCTTTTTTCAGTTATGTTAGGAACCTGGGATGCAACTCCCAGACTTGTTCTGAGCTGATTCTAAACGACAAAAAATACACTGAACCCACAGACATCACCAATATCCTGGCAGACAGGTTCAGTGCAAACTTCTCCACCCCAAAAGAGCAAGTATCTATCCCAGCAGAGTGCAGCCTCCCAAACATCTCTGATGCTCAGGTGAAGGCCACCCTCTCCAAAGCAAAAAACACTGCTTCCATGGGACCAGATGGTGTCCCGGGTTGCGTCCTACATGAACTCAAAGAAGAACTAATCCCTCAAGTAAAACTGCTGTACAACTTCAGCCTCACCACAGGATATGTGCCCAAAGAATGGCGTACAGCAACAGTGGTCCCACTCCACAAAGGTGGTGCCTCTGCGGACCCTGGAAACTATCGCCCCATAAGCCTGACTAGCCTAGTATGCAAGGCTATGGAGAGGATCATCATGGAACTCATAAACAAAGACATTGGGGACCTACAGACACTAGATCCTACCCAATTTGGCTTAGTCAAGGGCAGATCCTGCCTTTTGAACCTGGTTGACTTCTTCGAAACAGTCACCAAGGCCATAGATGAAGGGAAGGTAGTCCACACAGCCTATCTGGACCTCGCAAAGGCATTTGACACAATACCCCACTCGGGCATCATAGATAAGCTATCCAGCCTAAATATAAACCCCTATGTCACAAGATGGGTCACAAACTGGCTCAAAGACAGAACCCACAGAGTCAGATTTGCTGGAGCCATGTCAGACTCGAAACCGGTCACAAGTGGCATCCCACAAGGTTCTGTCCTGGGACCTCTCTTGTTCGGTATTTACTTTTCTGAGGTACAGGCCAACGTGGGAGGACTATGGCTCACCAAGTTCACAGATGACTGCAAACTGGGCGCCATAATCGACTCTCCAGCTGACACAAACATCCTTCAAAAAGGTCTCGCAGAGATGGATAACTGGTGCCAGAGCCATGGTCTAAAGCTAAATGCCAAAAAGTGTATAGTCATACCCTTTGGTAAAAACAATGTGCCCACAAATTACCACATAGGTGTTAACCCATTAAGTACAGAGAAAGTAGTTAGGGATCTGGGGACCCAAGTTGATAGCAATCTCTGCTTTGACAACCACATTGCCAAAGTGGTTAGAAAGGCCTTCTACATAGCCCACCTCATCATGAAAGGATTCACATCTATATCAAGGGAGGTAATCGTGCCCCTTTATTCATCCCTCATCAGGCCCATCATAGAATACAATGCCCCCTTTGGGATGTACCTTACCCGACACCTGCAGCAACTAGAAAGACTCCAAAAGTACCTCACCAGGAGGATCAAGGGACTCAAACAGATGCCATACTCTGCTTGGTTAAAAAAACTCCAGCTCTACTCAGTTGTATACCGCCTATTTCAAGGCAATCTATGCCTGACATATAAAGCTATATCCAACCCACAATTAATGGACATGCTCCACCTCAGTAAATCTAAATCCCTTAGAGCCACATGCTCGAGGGACTTCAACCTCAGCACAGAAATAAATAGAACATGCTGGAGGGACAGATTCATAACCCAGAGGCTCCCTTCACTCTGGAATAGAATTCCAATTCATGTTAGGCAGGGCACCTCACTGACTCTCTTCAAGAAGAATCTTGATGAGTGGATGGAGGATCGTAGGTCTGTCCCGGGGATTACTTCCATGTCACTATTAGACAGAGGCACAGCAAACTAAACTTTAAAAAGGGCACAGTATACTCAAATCAAGGGGTGGCGTAAGCCAAACACAATCGGGCTTGGCTTGTAATTGCCCCAGGGCAGATAGCCTAGTATGACCCTATGAACCTATGAAATATATGTGTGTGACCGTTATTTTCATTGCATTCATCACAGTCAATCATCAGAGCTATTAAAATATGACTGCCTGGAAGTCTGTCAATCTACTGAACACATTTCAAATATATGTCATTTGACAGAAGAATAATAGATGAAAAACCACTTTCGGTAATCTTTAATGCTCTACTTTTCCCATGGTTGTGCAACTCTGAAATTG
>NC_056737.1:963603447-963610947 GCF_019279795.1 Protopterus annectens
CTATGAATCCAGTCAAGAGCCATTTCTCCCATATCTCACAAAGCATCTTTATCATTATCATATCTGATGTGACCTCATCTGAGACTGCTGCTTTCCCTCAGTCCATTTTCCTCAGTGCTGTTCTTACTTCTTCAGTGGTGGGCTCCTTCTCTTCTTTCATTGTACGCTGTGTCTTGGGCAGTACAACTTCAGTAGGGGTGTCTTCATTCAGAAGCTGGAAGTACTCCTTCTATCTGCCTTTGATTTGCTGTGGACTAGTGAGCAGGTTCTTGCTGGCATCACTTATGAAGGGTGTTTGGCTGTCTTGTTTATTTTTCTGTCTTTGCCTTGCAACCTGATATAGTTTCTTTGCGCCATCTACTGAGTCATATAAGCTGGTAGAGTGCCTCTGATGACTTATTCTTTGCTACACCTTACACCTTTTTTAGCCACTTTGTTAGTTAACCAGTATTCCTTCCTAGATTGGTCTGTCTTTTCTATCTCCCACTTTTTCCTCCATTCCTTCTTTTTTGATGTCTTCCTAGACTTCTGCAGTCCACCACCAGTTTTCCTTTTAGGTTCATAGGTTCATAGGTAAGTACTAGGCTATCTGCCCAAGAGCATCTATAAGCCTAGCCAGAATGTGTTGGCTTTTGCCACCCCCTTATAGAAAAGTTCCCTGTGCCTTGGTCCAGCAGAGCCACTAGTTCCCTGTGCCTTTGCCCAGCAGAGCCACTGCAGTGATCCCCGGGGTAAATTTTCTGTTTCCCATCCACTCATCAAGATTTCTCTTGAAGAGTGTTAGTGAGGGACTCTGCCTAATGTAGACTGGAATCCTGTTCCAAAGCATGGGGAGTCTCTGGGACAGGAATCTATCCCTCCAGCATGTCCTGTTTATCACTGTGGCGAGGTTTACATCCCTAGAACGTGTGGCTCTTGGGGATTTGTTTTTTTTAGGTGGAGCATGTCCATCAATTCTGGGTTGGACATGACCTTGTATGTCAGGCAGAGATCACCTCTGAGTAAGCGGTATGCAACTGACTACAGCTGGATTTTCTTCAGCCAGGCTGCATAGGGCATATGTTTGAGGCCAATAATCTTCTTGGTGAGGTACTTCTGTGGTCTTTCCAGCTGTTGCAGGTGTCTTGTAAGGTACATCCCAAATGGGGCATTGTACTCTATGATGTGTCTGATGAGTGATGAGTAGAGGGGCACAATAGCCTCTTTTATTCTAGATGTGAACCCTTTTGTGATTAGGTGTGCCACATAGAAGGATTTTCTAACCACCTTGGCGATATGATTATCAAAGGAGAGATTACTATCTACTTGGCTCCCCAGATCCCTTATTACATTTTTCTGTATTTAGGAGACTACCACATATGTAGTAGTCCATGGGTACTTTGTTTTTTCCAAAGGGGATGACTATGCACTTTTTGGCATTTTGCTTGAGGCCATGATTTTGACACCAGGTATCCATCTCAGTGAGACCCTTCTGGAGGATGTCTGTATCAGCTGGAGAGTCAATTATGGCCCCCGGTTTGCAGTCGTCTGCGAACTTGGTCAGCCATAGTCCTCCTGTGCTTGCCTGTACCTCTGAGAAGTATATACCAAACAGGAGGGGTCCCAGGACTGAGCCCCGGGGGGATGCCACTTCTAACTGGTTTAGAGTCAGACCTATAGCCTGCAATTCTCACCATGTGGGTTCTATCCATGAACCAATTGGCAACCCATCTCATGACGTAGGGTTTATGTTTAGGCTGGTGAGCTTGTCTATAATACTAGAATGGAGAATGGTGTTGAAAGCCTTTGTGAGGTCTAGATTGGCTGTGTGGACCTCCTTTCCCTCATCTAAAGCCTCGGTAACTGTCTCAAAGAAGTCCTCCATATTTAGGAGGCATGATCTGCCCTTAACAAAACCAAACTGGGTAGGGTCCAATGTTTGAAGGTTCCCAATGTCTCTGTTAATGAATTTCATGATGATGGGCTCCATAGCCTTTCAGACCAGGCTAGTCAGGCTTATAGGGTGATAGTTCCCAGGGTACATTGTGGCTCCACCTTTGTGGAGCAGGATAACTGTTGCTGTGCGCCACTCTTTGGGTACGTAGCCTGTAGAGAGGCTGAGTTTGAACAGTGTGTTTAGGTGAGGGGTTAGTTCATTTTGGAGCTCATGTAAGACACAGCCTGGGACACCGTCTGGTCCCATGGAATCTGTATTTTTGGCTTTGGATAGGGTTGTTTTAACCTGTGTGTCAGTGATTGCCAGGGCACTACATTCTTTTGGTATGGTTATAGACCCTTTAGAGGGTGAAAGGGGGAGGTGAAGTTTGCACTAAACTTGTCTACCAGAATGTTGACAATATCAGTCGCTTCATTGTATTTTGTACCATTCTGCACTAACTCCGAGCAGATCTGAGTTTCCACTTAGGTTCTTGACATAGCTAAAGAACACTTTGTAGTTATCTTTGGAGTCATTGGTAATTTTTCTTTCGAAGCTAGCCTTGGATGATTTTATGAGGGATCATAATTTTTTGCTGATACTGATCAGGGATGTCTTTTCTTCTTGGGATTTTACTCTTTTCTGGCCTAGTTTCCTCCTTCTATTGTATAGCTTGTTATGGCAGGGGTCCACCAGACTGGTTTCCTTTTCTTGGAGGAGTGAGTCTTGGTTTTGCTTGGGATAGCATGATCCGTGCATTCTTGCAGGTGCTCATAGTGTGTCTTTGTAAGGAATTCAGCAGCTTGGACAGCATTGTCCTTTAGCATGGGGACTGTGAACCTTTCCACCTTGGTCTTAAGTAACTTGAAGTTTGCTTTTGAAATGTTTTTCACGGTGGTTTCCTTGACTGGGAGTGGGGCGGAATGTGGATATCCAGAGTGATTAATCTATGGTCTGATCTAACCAGCAAGGGTTTGACCTACTGTGTAGAACACCGGTCACTCATGTTGGTGATGACCAGGTCCAATATGTTGTCACCTCTGGTGGGGGTGTTGACCAGTTGATCCACGGCATTTGAGTTTATAAATTCTAGGAAGCGTTGGGCAAGGGAAGTAGTACTTGAGTAGTTCTCCCAGTTAATGTTTGGGTAATTGAAATCACCCAATATTAGGGCATTTGGTAGGACCTTCATATTTTCCAGTGTCTCCAGAAATGCAGAATGGGGGTCCTGGGTCATGGTGGGTGATCTGTAGTAAGCTACAATTTGAATTGCAGTTTTGCCCATTGTTAGTTGCACATGGATGATCTCTGAGGCATTGTGCTGTGCCACTAACCTGGATGTGTGGGTATCCTTGATGAATATGGATACACTGCTACATTTTGTGTTTAAGTCCGGGTTCTGTGGTCGAAAAGTATGGTATGAGTTATAGTCTAGTTGTGCTGGGGTGCTCTCTGGAGCCTTAAACCAGGTTTCTGTTACTGCACAGATATCGATGTTCTCCATACTGAGGAGTGATATTGCCAACATCCTGGCAGATAGATTCAATGCAAACTTCACCCCCCTCTCACCTCCAAAAGGGCCCAAAACAATACCGGAAAAGTGTAGTGTCCCAAAAATCACAGATGCACAGGTGAAAACAGCCCATTCAAAAGCCAAAACACAGCATCAGTGGACCAGATGGTGTCCCAGGCTACGTCTTGCATGAACTAGAGAACGAACTAACCCCCCACCTAAACACGCTGTTCAACCTCAGCCTCTCCACAGGCTATGTGCCCATAGAATGGCACACAGCAACGGTTATTCCTCTCCCCAAAGGAGGGGCCACAACTGACCCTGGTAACTATTGGCCCATAAGCCTGACTAGTCTGGTCTGCAAGGCTATGGAGCGCATCATCATGGAACTCATTAACAAAGACATTGGGAACCTCCAAACACTTGACCCAACCCAGTTTGGCTTTGTTAAGGGCAGATCATGCCTACTAAACCTAGTTGACTTCTTCGAGACAGTCACCAAGGCCATAGATGAGGGAAAGGTGGTTCACACAGCCTATCTTGACCTTGCCAAGGCTTTCAACACCATTCCCCACTCGGGTATTACAGAAAAACTCACCAGCCTGAACATAAACCCCTACATCACGAGATGGGTTGCCAACTGGCTTACAGACAGAACTCACATGGTAAGAATAGTGGGCTCCAGGTCCAACTCTAAACCAGTCACAAGTGGTGTCCCACAAGGCTCGGTCCTGGGACCCCTACTGTTCAGCATATACTTCTCAGAAGTACAGGCAAACACAGGAAGACTATGGCTAACCAAGTTCACCGATGACTGCAAACTGGGAGCCATAATTGACTCTGCGGCTGACATGGACATCCTCCAAAATGGCCTTACTGAGACGGACACCTGGTGTCAAAGTCATGGCCTCAAGCTAAATGCCAAAAAATGCAAAGTCATCCCACAAATTACCACATAGGTGGCAGCCCCCTTAATACAGAAGAGGTAATAAGAGATTTGGGGACCCAGGTAGATAGTAATCTCTCCTTTGACAATCATATTGCCAAAGTAGTTAGGAAATCCTTCTATGTGGCCCATCTAATTACTAAAGGGTTTGCATCTCGAAATAAAGAGGTTACAGTGCCCCTCTACTCGACATTCATTAGACCCATCATAGAGTGCAATGCCCCATTTGGGATGTACCTCACAAGACAATTTCAACAGCTGGAAAGACCACAAATGTACCTCTCCAATAAGATTACTGGTCTCAAACATATGTCGTATGCAGCCCGACTGAAAAAACTCAGGCTGTACTCAGTGGCATATCGCTTACTCAGAGGTGATCTCTGCCTGACTTACAAAGCCATGTCCAACTCAGAATTGACAGACATGCTCCACCTAAAGAAATCCAAGTCACTGCAAGCCATGCGCTCTAGTGAGCTAAACCTCGCCACAACAATAAATAGAACATGCTGGAGGGATAGATTCCTGTCACAGAGACTCCCCATGCTTTGGAACAAAATTACATTAGGCAGAGCCCCTCACTAACACTCCTAGAGAAACCTTGACGAGTGGATGGATAACAGAAAATACACCCTAGGGATCACTTCATTGGCTGTGCTTGAAAGAGGATCAGTTAATTAATCAATGGGGCGGCGAAAGCCGACACACTCTGGCTAAGCTTATAAATGCCCTCGGGCAGATAACCTGGTACCTACCTATGAACCTATAATGAAATTCCTTTCATGTGCCATTGATAATACCTTCTCAAAATTTGATACCATGTAGAAAGGATTGATTTCTATGCAGGGCTGTCAGTCACATATTCCAGGACAAAAAAATTCAGGTGACATGCATTTTCAGACTTTCGATTCATAAGGCAGTAGACCAGAGAGGCTAGATGACTATTTAGTGTTGCGTCTAGTATGCCAAGCATAATACAGAGTTCTTTGAAAAAGAGGCCATAAAACTGTTCCATCTATTGATCACAGCACAGATGCCTTTAGGTCTGGAAGATCTTATGCTCCAGCCTTTGGCATTAATTGCATCTTTATTTTTCTGGTTTGCAGTAACTTGGTCAGTATGAGATGGCTTGTATCGCATTTGATGGAGCTTAATTGCTTAAAATCAGTTTCTTATGCTTCCTCCAAATAGCAACAATTTCTTATTGTTTGCAGAATTTGGAATTTTCTACTCTTCAAGCTTAGAGTATCTCTCAGAAAGAGCAATACAGGTACATTTTACTTCATTAATTATCAATTTTTCTATGGGGTGCAGTGATCTCAGGGTGATAATAATAAAGTAAGGAGGTGTCCTCAACATGGGGATGCAGGGGGGGACTTCTTTTCTGCAAAAAACTACTTTTCTTTTTATTTGGGGTTTTATTAATTTGCTTGAGACCTGTGCTACCATGAGTTTTTAAAGTACCAAAGTGAGTACTGTTTTTTTTTGGCCAGGCAAGTAGCCACAATATGTCCCATTGTTTTGCACAACCTTAACCAGAAAATTTCCAGTTTTAATAGAAAATATGCAAGACTGATATTTCTGATTAATTCACAACCTCTTTAATGTGTGGGACAGCTAATTTCCTTTTACCAGATTTGGGTTGTTAAGAGAGAAGAGAATGCAAGGAAGGTTGAGAAGTTATTATTAAACAGTGTATATGCTTGAAACGGATATGTACGGGCAGGGAATGTAATGCAATGCAACACATGCATCTACAGGTCATGATGACAGCTGCGGTATAACGAAATATAGTATGTATTTATCCAAGGGCACGCATGCGACATGGGTATATGTCTGCAGCTGTGCTATTATGCTCCAACTGAGACATGTATCAGCAATGGAAAAGGAAACTATGTATATATGCAGTATGTATGTGTGCATTAAATAAAAAATAGCGACTACCAAAATGGTCTGCTTACATGTAGTGATGTGTTTGGAATAGCACTATTATGGGTGCAGGCTTATGAACAGTGCTGGGTAGGCATGACAGAGAAGTATGTTGATGTTCAGGTCTGCCCTTGTGATGAGTTTATATTTATGCACAGGTACTGTATGTACTCAGAAAAGGTATGTAATAGATGTGTGTGTTTACTTCTCCATTTGATTTTTTTTTTATGCAAACCAAGTACCTCACAACATTAATTTACTGTCCATGACATGCTGTATATGGCACCACTGTGCCACCTGGGCATTATTGCATTCTCTATTTTGTTTGCAATAAAACAATGGACTAGGCTGGTCCATGCCAGCTACAACACACATGACAATTGAATTCTGGAGTCAATATGCTAGACATTTAACTAACAACATATCCTGCGATTCTCATAAAATGAAGTTATAAAGAAGATGTGCTCAAAATTATCACCATATAGGTATTAAACAGCTGGAAAACATGAGCTAATGTCCAACTCTTTCTAGATATATTGAATTTGGTACTTTTAATATTTTTCTGCCAGATTGTTGGCATATATGTGCTTATTCTTTACATTGTGATTGTGTAATCACAGTAGTTATTCAAGTTCTAAATAAAACATTTTGTACAATAGGAAGATAGCTTTATGATACATGCATAATGTCACCTTTCGGAAAAGATTGCACCTTTCAACAGGTCACAAACCTTTTCCAGTAAAGGGTCAAAATAACACTCAGAAGTCTGCAAATGGGCATTTGTTAAAAAGCAGTGAAGGGGCCAAACCCCCTGCCCCCCTCTTATGTTGGGTTGCACCCTCATCCACGTTCTGCGTTTATTATAACCCCCTCAGATGTTATAATTATTTACCAAAAAGGTGACATCTTGTTTAAACAAAAATGCAACTTCAAATGTGCTCAGACTGATTCAGCAAAGTAGTTTGACTTTCTAGAGAAAAAAATGAGACTCACAAAATATTTATATAGGTTAAATTAAATCTATGTACTATGTTTTTCAAGTGTATCTATGCACTTTCAACTAAAAAAATAAATAAGTAACTAAATAAATAAAATACAATAAAAATAAGTGTGGTTTTGAACATGTAACAGGAAAGCCAGAAACTTACTGTTAAGTAGTAAAAGAAGGCAAACCTCCCTGTACCCCCTGATGTGGCGGAC